>NC_064756.1:23747509-24077509 GCF_011397635.1 Epinephelus fuscoguttatus
GCTGTTGCCTTACTCACGTAATTACAAGTTAACAATAATATAATGTTAAAGCTTACACATGCCCACATATCAGCACAAAACAAGGCTCAGAGGAATCAAGACGGCACTGCAGTAAGCTATGATTGCCTCAAAATGAACCTATATCAATATATGTAAGAGGCTGGCCTTCCTAACACAGCATAGTTCTAATATCAATTGTCACAAAATAATATATCAACAGGCCTAAATAAGGTAATATCAGAGACAGGCCTTCTTAAGGCGCACAATCAAACACACACAAAATTAATTAATTGTGTCAATTCCAATGGACAACAAATTTTATTGCAGCTATCACCTAATAGTTAAAATTACAATAAATGCTCTCAACAGATATTTTTTTTAACACAAAACATGAGTTTATCATTTTTTTTTTTTACATATGGTTAACTTTTATTATTGAATAAAGTGATGCTTCAACCACATTGTAGCCTATATTTATTTTGTATTGTATTTCTCATCAAATGACTCAAATTATCCTCAATTTCTACAGTATTTCTAGAGAACAGTATTTTCAAAACCTCCTGAGATTGATATTGTGTATGCATAATCAATAAAATGTACTATGAACTGATATTGTATCATTAGAAAGTCAAATTAAAACAGTATTTCCTTATTTAAACAATATTTTCCTTATTTGTTTTTGGTAACAGTTGAATGTTTGCTTCATCCATTCCAATGGCAATTATTAAATAAAAGCTATAACTATGAAGTCATTCATAGGATATTTTAACATGTATAAGTGATGTAACATCTCATGTTTACTTTAAACACAGTTTAAACACAAATTATGTACTTTAATAATGTGATAATAGACTAAATCGTGCCTTTGCATTCACCCTTGTCTCACGGTCAGCCATGTTTGTTAAAAAATGAGGCGTGGCACTGCAGTCCACTTTAGATGTTGTGGAACACTGTGATCGGCTTATGGACATCCCATCAAATAAGTTTGTGCATTAGGGTGGAGTCAGATGTCAGTAATGGGAGATGTAGACATCCTAGAAAAGTTATATACATTGGAATGGACAGGAGAATGTAATGTGATTACAGTAATGCATTACCTTGTAATGTGTTGCAGTTGTAGTTAAAACACAAAACAAAATGAACGGCTGCCACCCATCTTTGCATGTAAACAATTATAAAAAATGATAGGCCTAGTGTTTTTTTTAGAATCGATACAGTATTAAAAAACATAATATCACAATACTTAAATGCATAGGCTACTATTATTTGTCAGACTCTACAGTCAGCAGTTTGTAACGTAGGTGTTTCCTTAAAAAATGTGTTGTACCAAATCCCAGTCTGATATAACACTGATAACATCTTCAGTGTTATTTTCCCAGTCTTTAGAAAGCTCACTGCAAAGCCACAGAAAACATTATTCAGCTGTTTTCACAGGATGAATCAAACTCCTTATGATGACTTGTAAAATCAGTGGAGTGTCCTTTCAAAGATAAAATTAAGGGAAAGGGGAAAAAAGAAAACAAAGCATCCTCATAGGGGCATGAGGGCTTTTTCTCTTCTTTCCCAGAGTCATAATATCAGTCTGTGACCTCTGCCCTTGTTACCATAACAACAAGTTAATGACACAGCAGACTGAACTGCACCAAAATAACACGAAACAATAACAGTTAACCCGTCGAGCTCTGTGCGTCCTTCTCTGTCCATGTCAACTCTTTAGAACAAAGATTTGCATTTATGAAGTTTCTGTGTCTTACATCTTATGCCAGCAAAGTGCAGAAATACAGAATGCAATTGTCTTAAATGTGATGTGAGGGGTATTTGATTTTTAGTTCTGCCAACATATGAAAGTACAGTTTTCATGTATGAACTTACTTTAATTTCTTTTTGTGCGTATGATGAGAAAGAGTATATTTTACCTGTAGATCAACAGCAGAATCGGCTCAGTAAAAGACAAACTAAGATAGTCAGAGTCCCAGAAAAATCTACTGAACATACCTGACTATGAGCTTTTTTTTCACATAGAGGTCATAAGAAAGACTGTGGTTTAGATAAGAACAGGCCAAAGAAAGCAGAACAAAACAGGGAAGGTCAATGTTACCACATTATTTATAAAGTCACAAAGTTACAATGCAGATGACAAATGAGAGACTAAGAATCCCTTTAGCTCAACTCTATATACACATCTGTGGACTTCAAAAACCTGCATGAAATGCTCCATGCTAAACCTGTACTGTGTCCCAGCTGCATATCCTTTTTCCCTGGTTCTCTTCTCCAGGGACTTTCCAGATTAGAGCCACCACATGCCAAACATGTTTGTTTATGGTGTTATAAACTTTGATGTAAGTGGCTCTGACAGAAATACCACCACTCAGAGGAGCTTTGATTGCATTCCTCTGTGGTGAAATATCTTGAGTGGGCTCTAAGCTAATGTGTCACCTGTGATCACGACACTGACTAACCAGTCTGCGGGTCATTAGTCAGGTTAAAGTCTCACTGGTTACTCTTCCAACAGTGTTTGAACAGTGACTCAGTGGCATTGCTAAACACTTACCCCGGGGTCAGGGTCCAAGGATGGAGGAAAGAGCGGCGGCAGTATAAAGTTTTGAACAACACTTTATCACACGTGGCAGGAAGCTGCTGCTCTCTCTGTGGGCCGACAGTGTGACAGTCAGCAGGTGTTTTTGACGGCTGATCAGTAATACTTGGCTGTGACATAACTGCAATATGCTTTGACGTTTCAAACTGGTACATAACCACAGGGTTCCAGTTCTTAATGGGTTTCAATAGTATTGGTCAACATATCCCCACACAATGGATTGTTTGATTTGTTCTGGAAAATGCACATACAGGAGATCATATGATATCTAATAGATTAGCACCCAATGAATTAGCACCCCTACTGATCAGGTTTGGTTAAGGAAGAGAATCGTGTTACATACTTAATGTAAAGTTGCGCATAACAGGTTTAGGAAAGTAAAGTTATGTAGGTTAGGTTTAGGAAAAGAAATATTGTTGGGCATCATCACCATTTGTACTTAACGTACTTAACGTAAAGCTACACAACTTAGCTTAAGATAACTCAAAATTCACTTTGTCTCATTTGGGAGAAGAACACCGGTCTCCTGGGAGAATGTCCTGGGTTTGTTTGACCAATCCACCACTCCAACCTACCTCCTAACTCTGACTAATAAATGAGTACCGAATGAGTTAGTGCCCGTACCAGTTAGGTTAGATATAGGAAAACAAACATGTTTGGGCGTTGTCACGTTACGTACTTAACAAAAAGTTACATGCTTCATGTAAAGGTTAGGTTTAAGAAAAGAACTATGATTCGGTATTGTCATGTTACGCATGAAATGTAAAGCTACGTATACTAGGTGTAGGAAAGTAAAGTTACGCAAGTTAGGTGTAGGAAAAGAAATATTGTTGGGCGCCATCACCTTACATATGTAACGTGACATTACGACTTACCTTTAAATAACTCAAAACTCACTTTTTTTCACTTGGGAGAAGAACACCGGCCTCCTGGGGGAATGTCCTGGGTTTGTTTGACCCATCCACCACCCCAACCTACCTCCTTACGCTGACTTCCACTCTTTATACTTCCTTCTCCACTCCTGTCAGCCAGTTTCTCGTGTGCTGATAGCCTTCTCGGGTATGTTGGTGATATATGAATTACTGGCTCATGATTACATGGGTTAGATATGATTTCTGGTGCATTATGTTTTGTAGGCTTATGTGCGAATAGTGCATGAGAACACGTTCACAAGGCATCATCACACAAACCAGGTTTTATTTTCCCACATTATCTTGATATCTTTGAAAGTAGGGCAAAGAACAGGATCACCTAACAATACTATTTATTGATTAACTTAATACTCCTATAGAAGTTGTTTAATGGCAAAATGTGATAATTGCACTTGCACTTGCGATGTGGCTCCAGGGGTAGCAAAGCCCGTCAGTCTCAACAACTAATGGAGGATTTGTGAGAAGTTTGATGAACCCCTGATGTTTTCTTCTCGCCCCAGCATGAGGTCATTGTGACCAAATACATTCAAAACTAATGACATCACTGTAACTTTAGTTCTAATTAGCAAATGTTAGCATGCTAAAATGCTTGATTAAGATAGTGTGTATGTACATTATACTTGTTAAATATGAGCATAACTACTACTACAATTTTACATTTGCAAAAAGCAAAATTGAATATGTTTCCTCTCACCTGTAGTGCTATTTATCAGTCTAGATTGTTCTGGGTTGAGTTGCTGAGTGCTGGAGATATCGGCCGTAGGGATTTCTGCTTTCTCTTGAATATAATGGAACTACATCTCCAACACAATTGAGACTGATAAACAGCACTACAGGTAAGAGGAAACATAAGTATTTTTGGCTGTGAGGTGAACTGTCCCTGTTAAAGAAAAGCCTTTGGACCTCATGCTTTATCCATCTTACCCTTTGGTTTTCCTCACAGAGCTTCTTGACTACATTTATTTAGCGGTCCTCTGTGCCGTAGTTGCAACAGGTCATTGATAAGTTAAAGTCTGGCTGACTTCATCTTTCCACAGCAAAGCCTCAATGACACATTCAGGCCTGTGATATTTCCCATAATGCTTGTTGCTATGGAAGACTTCGTAGTAACCAGGGAGCCTGTCAGCTGTATTTCTTGCTTTCCTCTCATTCGTATGCTGTACTCTATTTTGGGATAACATTTCCAGCAGCACTGCATTGTGTAAAAGCCACACTATCCTTGAGGACTTCTTTTCCCCCTCATTGTGATAAAATGTGCTGCGATGCCTCCGACGCCCTCGTGGGTGTTACTTGTGTATTGCTGCACTTCAGGTTTCTGAGTTGCCAGCTGAATACAAGCATGTCGATCATTTTATCCCGATGACGTATAGATGAAACACTGGCGGTAGTGAAAACCTGTGGCAGGATGAATGAATGAATAGTTGGTGTCAAGAAGCTGCACGGTGACGTTCTCGAGGTGTGAAAGCAACACGATGATGTTATTATTAAATCAGGAGGAGAGAGGGAGCAGGTGGAAGTGCTGCTTCGCTCACACGTTCAGTTTCTGTGAACAGGCCTCCCTTCGGTTTCCTCTTTTTCTGTCTTCTCTGTTTCCTCTCCGCCTTCCACTGACAGGCCACCATGTCCTTTTCCCTGCGTGGATGTGCTCCATATTCATACACACAAAACAAACCAGGAAAGGTAGACTGTGAGGAGGACACACCCATCTAAAGTATGCAAACACATCCCGTCCTCTCATTGTTTCTGAGTCAGCCTGGACTCCATCTTTTGTTTTTTCAGAGACAGAGAAAGAGACAGCCTCAGGGAGACAGCTGTCCCTCACAGGGACAGCAGCATCAGAATAGAAAAGACAGCTGGAGACAAGTTTTGAAATACCTCTCATATTTTATGCCTCTTCATACTTCTACTGCATTTAAAGAGAAAATATACTTTTTATTCTGCTGTGTTTCTGACAGCTGAAAATTTCACCAAACATTTGTTCATCTTATAAAACATTATACATTTTTGTACATTTAACCATTTAACACTACAGGAAGTCGGGCTGCAACTAATAATGTATTTGTAGTTTCATCGGCTGATCATTTTCTCTGTTAATGAATTATTTGTTCAGCCTATTACTTGTCAGTAAATAGTGAAAAATAACCATCATAATTCCCTAGAAATATTGACATGTTAAATAAGATAATAGGATTCAATTTATTTTAATACAAGACTAACAAAGCCAGCAAATATTTGCTTTCAAGAGACATGGAATATTTATTTGGCATTTCGCCCCAAATTGTTGCCGGTTAACTTTGATTAATTTCTGACTTGATGATCTCATTTATCTATGAAAAATGAATCTGCAGATTAACTGACTGATGTAAAAAGACTCAAATATAAGAAAAAAATGCTGCGTTCAAAGTACTATCAGCAAATGTACGTAAAGTATCAAAGTAAAAGTACTTATTCTGCAGAAAAATGGCACTGTGACTGATATTATTAGATGTTATTAGATTGTTAAAACTGATGCTTTAATCAGTGTTTTAATGTTGTAGGTGATCGAGGGTTAAGATAGTTTAACTATTAATACTGTCACTGTTGGGTAGTTTAGTCCAGTGATTCCCAACTTTAAATATTTCACTAAGCAAAAGATGTTCTTTTCATTAACCTCGGCTGTCTATACCATGGACAGGTGCAAATATGTTTGAAATTGGTGCCACACCGGACCAATAAATGCTCCCGCTGGTTGGTAACATAATGTGAGCTTGGCCGTCTTGACACAGGAAACAATATGGCGGCCAGCTGGTAACAAACAATCTCAAACTACAGTAAGCTGAAATATGTTTCTGAAAATATTTCAGGGGAGAAATAGACAACGCAGTACCAGAATACTGGTTCATATTTGAGCACACCTGCTTTTACTGTTTGATCTGATTTTTGTCCGAGGTGGGGCAGTCTCTCTGCTTCTATACTCTTTGTATCCATGATGGCGGGCAGACGAAAATGTAGAAGTACAATCTGTGGTTGGAGTAACATTCTCTTTATACATCCATGATGACAGCCTTAGAGCCAGCATAACTCAGCTGGATTTGAGCTGAGAGATGAGCAAGGAGATCTGAGCCCTGGTGAGATGGAGGAAAGTTCACCGCAGTTAATTTACATGTATGAGCTTGTTGAAAATTAGAAAAGCATCCCTTTAAGGGTCACAAAATAATCTGAGGGGTCATGAGATGATGAATGTGACTCTGTTCTGTTGCTCATTTTTTGGACTTTTCACTTATCTGCCATGGAAATATAGGATAATTTTTCAGTTATTTGAATAAAACCTTTTAGAGGGGAAATGTGTTTGGGGCCCAGCTATACACTGCTGATTTATAAGGGTACACAAGCCAAAAAAGTTGGGAAACACTGTTTTGTGTTTTATAAAATTGTCATATATCATGTTCTTTTAATGTGAAATCTTCATCTAAAAAAATAACCAGACACAAAAATACATTATTTTATTATGAAATGTAGTGGAGTAACAGTATAAAAGACAACAAGAGCACCTCAAAATTGTATTTAAATACAGTACAGTACCAGAACCCAAATATATTCAGTTTACTACTCCTATACTAAGAAAGAAAACTATAACTAAGAAAGAAAAGCATCAAGTCCTCCAAGAACATTTGAACGCGCAAAAATCTAGCAATTTTGCTTTAAAAATGACTGACGTGAGTAGTTGATGATCAAAATGATGAATTATTCAACTGAATGTTTCAGCTGTAATTTAAAATAGTTAAATCTCCACCTTGACCAGCTACAATATGAAATAAATACTGCTCACCCATTAATGCATCAGTATACTGAGTATACTTGATTATAATATAACTCTAAATGTGGCAGTAAAGTTTTATATGCATTACTTGTACTTGTAATGGAGTATTGTCACTGCATGGTATAGTGAGAATGTGAATACTTGTCTCTGACTATGGAAATATGTGCTGACTGGCCTGAGATCAATTCTTTATCACTGAAACTGGTCTCCTAGCGAGCCTGTCGACAGAGCAGCGCACAGAGAGGCACACCTTTATCACGTGAAAGGTTGTGTGTGTGCGTGCATGTGTGGCAGTGCATGTGTGTGTAAACAAAGACGCCGCTGTGTGTGTGTATGTGTGTGTGTGTGTGTGTGTGTGTGTGTGCGTAGTCTCTCCACCACCCTTTGCATACGCCTGTAGATAAGTGAGAGAGACACAGAGCAACCCCCACCTGCCTCTCAGTGCCTATGAACTGTGTACACTCCAAATATTTCCATAGCCAGCCTTCACACGGAAATGAAGGAGGAAGTCGTACATGGAAGAGAGAGAAAAAAGAGAGAGATGAGGTTGAATGCTAACACTGACAAGGATGCTTTATACATTAAATGACTGTCACTGTATGAAACATAAACACGTCACACACTGCTGGACCAGGCGTGATGCATGTGCCCTCTAGCAGAAACCTGACGAGCACACAGGTCCGACCACACCTGTACTGTAAACATGACTGTGTTATTGAGCATGAACACCTTTTACGTTTTGTTTGTGAATGTGACACGGGTTGAGATATCTTAAGTATTAAACTGATGCAAGACACATGACATTTTCAGTTTTTTGTTCTCAAAAACCCATCAGTCAAAATAACCTAAAAGTAAACGCTGCAGGAATTGTTGGTTACTGTTTGTAAAGACAACATGTAAACTCGTCTCCTCCTCCATCCACTGCTTGTTTGTACACTGTAAATTTCTATTGCAGCAATGTTACATTTGCTGTAATGGACCAGCTGATACTTTAGCACATAGACCGCGGAACTGGGGGGGCCAGTGGGGCCATGGCCCGGGTAACTTTTGTACTCTGACATAGAGGGTTGCATTAGGATTGGGTCCCACCGGGTCCCGTGGGACCCTACGCAAATATCGCGGGAGCGGGCGGTTTGAACTTTGCTGTGGGCGGGAACGGGCGGCTAAAAAAAGCACTGTGGGATCGGGATGGAGCCTTTTTTTATTTTTTTTAAAAAAGGTGTAATAGTCATTTTGATCCACACTCCACCAGTTGGTGGCGGTAATGGACCAATTCGCTGTTTGCCAACCGCTATTAAACAGTAGAAGAAGAAAAAAAGAGGAAGAAGAAGAAGATGTAGCCTAGTGACAGGATGTCAACACAGGAACTTGGTGCAGATGCATGAGCGTTTCCACTCCGTATTTATTCATAAATGGACGAATATGCCCTGAACCAGCTTTCATACCAATTTACTGCTTGCTCCACCTGTCTGTCTGTCTGTCAGCTCCATCTGTCATGAGACAAACATGAAAGAAGACGTGCAGTTTATTGTGTTTCACCGGCGACAAGCTGTCATTACGTGCGACTATTACGCACGTCTGCGCACTCTTTATAACTCACTGTGTGAACCTATGTTGCATAATGAAGATTTGCCTCCTTGTAATTTTTAACCACCCTCTCAGTAACTTCATCCTGGCGCTGGGCTTGCCTTAACCTCAATCACTGCATGATTATATAAAGGTAGAAAAATAAATAAATACAGAGGAGGAGAACAGAATATGAAACAGCCTTTATTTCATTAAAAACAAAATGATTCCTGACCAGTGCGTCAAAAGACATGCAGGCCAGGGAAACGAAACAAACAACCCCATGAATCTATTTATTACAGTAATAGCCTATAAAATGACGTGTTTTCTCCTGCGGGACGGCAGAAGACACAAAATCAATGCATCTCTATTATTGTGCGGGCATAAATTCTCAGAGTTTTGCGGGAGCGGGCAGGATGAGTTTTGGTTGTGGCTGTGGACTGATTGTACTTTGTTGTTTGCTATAGTTTCATCTGTGCGTTTATGTGTAAATAGGCTTGGCCTGTTGTATGTGAATGTTAGAGTGGTAATCTGAGCAAGCATGTGTTCATGTTCATGCGTGTACTGTAGATGTGACTGTGTGGCGTCGGAATAAAAAAAAGTGCTCCACAATTTAATACATCAGTAATATTGTCTGTTTCAATGCATATGCCCCCCCACCCCCTCCGCGTGACTTGAAATTATAGCCCCCCCTTGTTCAGATGCGTTCCGCGGTCCATGCTTTGGCAAACTAACTAAGCTAACTGCCGGCATCTGCTTGTCTAACAGAAATACAGGCCAACTCCAGGTTGCTTCCCGTCGCCTCTGTCAGTGCTCACCAGCTAAAGTGAAAGCCAACCCCAGATTAACTTGAGTTTTGTCCACTTGGCATTTCGCACCACTTAATTGCCAATTTTTCAGCACGTTGTCTGCGATTTTTGTAGTTTCCTCTTAGATGCCTGCTGCTTATGGCTACCTTTTTATAAAGCCCCAGTCCTCACCTGAGCACTGAGGGGTACATGCCAATAAACATCCCTAACATGGGATTTCTTTTGGAAAATCCTACATAGTGTACCTTTAAATTGACTTGAAGGGATATGGTACCAATTTTCAACCAGGTCTGTGTCACTGAGGTGTGGGGAGTGTGTTCATAGCAGTGTTAAGGTGCCCCCTGTGCTGCCAGCTCTTGAAGTTCCCTGCTTGTCTGCTAGCCAAAATCTGCAGGATGATGTGAGACTGAAAAGTATATGTTTCATGTCATCCGGTGACAGACCAACTTTCTCATTTTACAGCTTAACAGTACACTAAAATACATGTTTCTGAAAACATTTGAGGAGAGAAACAGGCTATTCAGTCACAGAATCTAGATTCGTATTTGATCAGCGCTGCCTAGTTTGACAGTTTGACCATAGTTCACGAGTAGTTAACATGACTGACAGCTGCATTAGAGACTTCTCAGCTCTGGTTGTTTTCGTTTATGTGCGGTAAGGCTGTAAGACATGCAACAACCCAACTGAGTAGGCAAATTTCTCATTTAGTGCTTTGAAAATTGAGAGTCAATTTCTGCAAATTGCATGCATTGTCCTCGTTTTGTTCATAAAATGTCAGAAAATTGTGGAAAAAAGTGCATTACAATTTCCTAGATACCAGCTTAGTTCTCCAATCTGCCTGTTTTGTTTGACCAACACTCCAAAACCCAAATATATTTAATTTGCTATCATAAAAAAGTAAGAAAACCAGCACAAATTCACATTTAAGAAATTGAAACTAGCAGTTTTTTGTACTTTAGTTAAAATAAAAAGCTAATAATTCCTGACTTGTTGGGTTCTCTTTGCTGTCTGTGTAGTTTGACCTCTTGTCAGAGAACGTTTACATATCTGAAAGTCCCAGAAGCAGTTTTTTGTTGCTGTCTGATAAGTTTTGTGTGTACAGTAGTGTCATCTTTTAATACAAACTGCTCTTCGTCTTTGCCTTCTTCCTTCTCCTCAGTCCTGATCCTGGAGCCGCTGGAGCGGGATGGCTTGGGCGGCAAAACCCTGAAGATCACAGACTTCGGTCTGGCCAGAGAATGGCACCAGACCACAAAGATGAGTGCAGCAGGGACTTACGCCTGGATGGCCCCAGAGGTCATCAAGCTCTCCCTCTTCTCCAAGAGCAGCGATGTGTGGAGGTACTGCTTTTGTCTCTCTGTTTCAGCTTATTGCCCCCAATTTTTACAAACATCTGCAGGTAGACTGTCAAGGGAGACACATTTGTGGCCTTTATCAGTGGAGAGTTTGCTCAGTTGTCATGGAGATGCTTCAGTTGTTGCATGAACTGTAGTCATCATCGTCAGATGTGACATGAAAACATAAAAAAATGAAAACAACATAACATTTTCTTTGTTTGTCTCTCGTCACAGTTTTGGTGTGTTACTGTGGGAGCTGCTGACTGGCGAGGTTCCCTACCGGGAGATAGACGCGCTTGCAGTCGCTTACGGTGTCGCCATGAACAAGCTAACACTCCCCATCCCTTCAACGTGCCCTGAACCTTTTGCTCAGCTGTTGGGAGGTAAGCCAGAGACCACATTGACACCATGGGTGGTTTTTAAAAGGGACCTATTATGCTCATTTTTAGGCTCGTATTTGTATTTTGGTTTCTACTAGAACATGTTTACATGCTTTGATGTTAGAGAAAACACTTAATTTTCCTCACGCTATCTGTGCTGGAACACCTGTAGTCACCTTCTGTCTGAAACACTCCATTTTAGCACCTGTCTCTTAATGCCCTCCCCCTAAGAAGCCCAGTCTGCTTTGATTGGTCAGCTCTTGGTGTCTCTGCATCGTCATAGCAGCCAGGGAATGACTGTAACGAAGTATAGCGGCACTTTCTACTATGAGAAATTATCAAAGTTTCTCAAAACACCCAAACATGATCCAGAAGGAATATGATCCAGAATTGGAGAGAAATATACAACATCAGCAACCAAGATTACATATTACCCTGATGTTAGCATGAAGCTACAGGTAGCCTTCCTATATAGACTTGCAGATGACCATATAAAGAAATTCGTCATGAGATGATGTCATCTTGTCTCGAAAGTAGAAAAAGAACTGAGTATTCTAAGCCTGAGGTTTTTGCTCACAGGGATTATTTTTACATTTGTTTACCTCATTATTTGAAACTTTGGCCAAGTTTAACACGAACATCTGACATTGTAACATTATATATGACAGAAAATTAGGGGGAAAAGCACAATAGGTCCCCTTTAAATCCAGGAATACAAAGTCAATACTTATATTCTTGTGGAGAAAGTAATTTTTGAGTTGTCTTATGCCTACTATACACTTGGAAAGACTAAATTTTGACACCCTCTCACATCTAAAGCCAATGTGACCTTTTAGTCACACACTAAAAGATTTTGCAAAGACTGGAGATCTTGCAGGGTCACTATTTGCAAGACTACAACTAGGTTACTTTGAGATTATTTTCCATCCTGCTCCTGTCGGAAAATATGATGCCAAACTCCCTTTAAGAAATACGACATATTAACAGTTCTTTATGCATCTACATAAACACTTGGCTCTGGAAATACTATAAAAAAGCATCATATGTAGACGGTATCAGCATCAATATAATCTATAAAGATAAAATGTATTTGTGTAAAACTTTACATTTTGGATTTTGTCGCTTCAAGTTGCAGCAAGCATCCGTTAGTTAGCGGCATTATTTCAGTGGAAGAAGACTGAGGGATTGAGAGGCGAAACATTTCAAAAATAAAGATTCCTCACTAAAATACGATTAGTGGATCAGATACTTGTCGAATTAAACACTGACTCTTGTTCACTCCACAACTCCACCAGTTTCTCCTCCTATTCCACAGCACAAGACAACCTGAGACCTGTTCACATTCTTGCGCCTCCCCTGAGTCCCCTTTATGTTTATTGTAAACCTGGTCTGCCGCTTCTTGTTTGGTGCTGGAGAGAGCACACCCACAGGTTGTTTACAATGTTCACATCATTGGACTTCAGGATTTGCATGAGTCAAGACTGAAAACTAACAATAATATTAAACGTGTTTGATTTTTGTCGGAAAGTCAAGACGAGATAAAGACAGCTCGGACTTAGTTTTATGACGACCTTGCACCAAACGAGTCAATCACTCTCATGATATAATTCAGACACTGGAAAGTTATCTGCTTGAGACGTCATGTGGTGTATGGCCGACATTAAGATGTCTGAAGAAGAACAAACGTCTTGCTACGACCTCCTCCTACTAGTCCTGCTTGTCTCATTCATTCATTGTTGACAAGTAAACTTTCAGGAGCTTTTAGTGCCCTTGTGTTTTATCTTTTGGCTTTGTACTGTGCATAAGGCATCAAATATGACCTCAAACATGTCACTGATAATACAGAGACTCACTTTGAAGAAGGCCCTGTGGGTGTTCACATCCTCGGACTTTAAAATGGTGCAACCTTACTTGAATTTTTGAGGGGACAGTTGTTTTTATTCTCCGTCTGCGAGCTGAGATGAACACCAAGAGTTAAAATAAATGGAGACAGTCCGAATGGTTTCATTAAGTTGCTTTTTATACATCCTCGTGCAGTCCTGCGCCCGAGCTCCCCTGGGTCGAATTTCTCCTTTTCACCTTGCAAATAATCCAGGCAGCAACTCTGTTAACAGTGGTGGAGTATTAACCAGCTCTTGTTTCACAGTGCAGGTCATCTCTGCTTAAACACACACACCTGCCTTATATCCAAACTGCCTTAATGTGCTTATTCCCGAGCTACTTTAAAGAAAAATTCAGACGGGTAAGCTGCGGGCCGCGTTTTAGCTGTTTCTCAAACTGTCAGCCAACTTCAGTCACCTCCCTCCGCTTCCCTCCCACTCTGCTCCTAAAGCTCTTTTCCTCCTCATTTCCCCTCTCACTCCACTTCATCTTATCCATGTTCATCCGTTAATCTCTCCTTTGTCATCCCTCGCTGCTCCCTGTTTACTCCTGTCATCATCTCGCTTTCATCCCCTCTCCCTCCAACTTTTATCCACATACTCTTTATGCTAATTTATTTTACCTAATAAATAAATGCTTCCTGCTATAAACTATACTTTTTTCAGCCCGTGAGACAGCTCTTGAGCTGCATGCGACTGAGTTTTCTTGATGCTTCTTTGGGTATGTTTTAGTAGACGGTTATGGCGGTGGTTAAGTGTGGCAAAGGCAGCACTGATCGCTGTAGGTGAGCACCATGTTTCTGCAACACTGTCAGTCAGGGTTTGGCTCATGATGGTTGCCATATGCTGTCCCATCCTGCTCCCTTCCACTCCTGTTATTGCTGTCTTTACTGCCAGGAATGAAAAAAAGGAAAATTATATGCAGACCAAAAATTCATGGTTCACTCCTCTTTAGATTATATTATATTAATAACTGTAATAATGACAGTATGATGTGCTGTTTATTCATTTTAGTGTCATGCCTTTTTGGCCCCTCCCACGTGGGATTACAGGACACTATTATGCCATTATCTTACAGACATCCTCCTGTCTGCACACATGAAACAAAACGTACAAAAGGAAAAAATAAAATACGAAAAAAATAAATAACATCTGAAATTAACTGTTCACGAGGAACTAATAAATCTACAGATTATCTCAATAAAAGAGCTTTGCTCCTGTCCTCAAGGCTGTCTCCAGATTATTGTTTCAAACCTGAATATCCATCTCAGTCTATGTGTATTTTCCATAAATCAGTATCTACTTTTTTCTTACGAATTAAAGCATCACACAGCTCACAATAAAAAACAAAGTAGTAAACTAAATGGAACTAATCATCTTTATGATTTTAACAGCACATTGGACCAATCCCCCTAAATTAGCATGCCAGCCAGTTTCTGACAAGTTATATTCAACATTTTTCAAACAATAGTTTCTATTATTGTAAAAATATGCAGTTTTGCTTTACATTATAGCGACGCCTACATTTCCGAGCATGCTGGACTGAGTAGTTTGTAGTTTGCTGTTAAGTTTGCTGTTTTCTGTGTCATCAGTTAAATGTCATTTGCCCCCAGCTGTATTTCTCTTTTGAGTCTTTGCGAGTCTGATGTTCATCTGTTACGTGTCAATAAAAATTGATCACTAAACACAGAGTTGCAAAATAATGTACTTATAAAGGGCAGATTGCTGAAAGGAATTATAGTGAACATGGTGAATTATAAATCCTATTAAAGGAGATGGACCACACGCAGACGTCTTTGTTTTATCAGCGTAGAGCTGAATAAAAAGCTCAACGTTGTGTCATGTGTCTTCATCAGGAGCCAAACATGAATACTTAGTTGTAAAGAACTTTTTATACATTTTCAAACATTATAATTTGATGAAAAGACCAAAACCATCAATGAATTGATCCTAACTAAATAATTGCTTGTGTAGCCAAAGTCTGATATATTTAATTCTCCACTGTTGTTCAGAAACTGTTACAAACTCATCAGTGAGCTGCACTGTCACAGTGAGTGACATGTTGATTACCATGAGCACACACGCTGTATTTACTCTGATCCCACACACAGTGGCCTGCTGTAAACACTCATGAGAGCACCAATTGTGTATCAATCCACCACTGAAAATAGTCCCCAACAAATACACTATTTTAACTCCTGTTTAAGTAACATTCGATAACAACCACAGTGCCCAGCTAATTTAGGGAATTACTGAGCTTTTTTTAATAATTAAACTATATGTTTAAGACCTGTTTTTAAAGATATATGTTTTTAATGGGAACAAATGGACACCGGGCTCAGTGCTACGGACAGAGCAGGAAAATCAGAATGATGGATTTGACAGTTTTAGTCTTACACAGAACAAAAATATAAACACAACACTTTTGTTTGTCTATTTAATAATCTAATATTTTTTATATTTTCTTCTGTGCATACAACAGGCGTAGTCCTCTCAAAAATTAGTTCACAAATTTGTTTAAATCCGTGTAAGTGATCATTTCACTAACATAATCCGCGATCCATCCACCTGACAGGTGTGGCATATCAAGATGCTGATTAAACAGCATCATAACTACACAGGTGCACCTTGGGAAGGTCACAGTAAACGGTTGCTCTAAAAATGTTTAGTTTGATCGCACAATGCAGTGTCACAGATGTTGCTGAGCTGTTGCCCATGAACCGAATGTTCATTTCACCACTATAAGCCGTCTCAAGTTTCATCTCTGTGAATCTGGCAGTACATTGAATTGGCCACACAACCTCAGACCACATGTCACCACATCCATCGTCTGCACCTGCAGGATGGTGGATTATCTTGTAAGTGTTTTATTCAGTGTGTAGAAAAGCACCTTATCCTTTGTGTCGTCTAAAATTCCCTCTGTACAGTAAATGGCCTTTTTATTTGGGCCAGTGTCAACTGTTAAAGTTGGTGTTTTGAGAATTAAAAGGGTATGCTATAAAGCCCTGTGAGGCAAATTGTGATTTGTGATATTGGGCTTTATAAATAAAATTGATTGATTCATTAATTGATGCACCAGTTTTCTGGACAGTATAACAGGAACCAAAGCCAGGAGAAGAAGACTGCCTTATAAATACAAACATACAGTAGCTACAACTAAGTCAGTTCTTTCAGAGAAAATATTAACATACAAATAAACACACATTTTTAAAGACACCTAGCAGTTATTTTTGTGGAGATTAAATGTGTTTGTAAGTCACTTGTGTTAAAAGCATCTGCTAACCTCAGTGTTAACTCTACTATTTGTCTCCGATCCCCTCAGAGTGCTGGAGCCCAAACCCCCGCAGCAGGCCCTCCTTCACCAGCATCCTGAGGCGACTGCTGGCCATCGAGCAGTCGGCCATGTTTCAGATGCCTCTGGAGTCCTTCCACTCCTTACAGGAGGACTGGAGGCTGGAGATCCAGCAGATGTTTGACGAGCTCAGGGCCAAAGAGAAGGTGAGAAACACGAAAACACAGATTCATTCACGTCTCATCAGAGGGAAATGAATTATTACCTGAGCGCTGTAATCTTAGAGAAAAGGATAGGTTTTGAAAATGAGTCTTGGACAGGTAGAGATAGTGTAGTTTAAGAAACTGCCAGAAAACAACAGAGAAAATATATGTGTGATTCTGAGGATCTTTATGTTTCATTAGAGTTTATTGAAAGAGTGATTTCAGCAGAAGAATTGAGGGTGGGAGGAATCTCACCACGTCTCTGTCTGTCTGAGGTGTCTGCAAATAACAATCACCTTAGCAACAAGCCCATTGCCAAAAGAGGTGTCAGAGGAGGTGCTGCTGTGCTAATAACCTCTCCTCTCCTCTCCTCTCCTCTCCTCTCCTCTCCTCTCCTTTATTTACTCTTATCCTCCTCTTCTTTTGTCTTCCTCTTATCATCTTATCACCTCATCCTCTTGTGTCCTCCCGCTACTCTCTTGTTCCTCTCCTTCTCTCCTCTTCTCTCATCCTCGTCTCCTCTCTTGTTCCTCTACTTTCTCTTCTCCTCTTTTGTTCCTTTCCTCACTCTCCACTCCTCCTCACTCTTCCTCATCCTCTTTTCTTCTCATTCTCTTCCTCTCGTCTCCTCCCTTCCCTTTGTCCACTCCTTATTCCTCTCCTCTTTATCCTCTCCTTCCTCTCCTCATTGTCTCTTCTCCTGTTCCTCTACTCATTGTCTTTGCTCCCCTCTTTTTCCTCCCTTTGTCTCCTCTTCTCTCATCCTCCTCCCTTGTTCCTATCCTCATCCTCCTTATCCTCTCCTCCTCTTTTCCACTCCCTCTCACTTACCTCTCCTCATCCTCATCTTGTACTCTCCTCCTCCTTCTTCCTTTTCTCTCCTCCTCCTCTCTTGTGTCTCTCCTCATCATCTCCTCTTTGCTCTCTCTCTCTCTCCTCCTCATATTCTTTCCCCCTCTCCTCATTGTCTTTCTCTCCTTCTCTCCCTTTATCATCTACTTCTGCCTCTCCCCCTTCTCTTCTCCACTCCCTCTAATTCACCTCTCCTGCTCCTCCTCTCCTCTCTGCAGGAGCTGAGGTCCTGGGAGGAGGCGTTGGCCCGAGCAGCCGAGGAGCAGAGGGAGCAGGAGGAGCAGCTCAGGAGGAGAGAACAGGAGCTGGCAGAGAGGGAGATCGACATTGTGGAGCGAGAGCTGAACATCATCATCCACCAAATGTACCAGGAGAAACCCAGCGTGAAGAAGAGAAAAGGACACTTCAAGAAGAGCAGATTACTGAAGTTGGGCCGAGACAGCAACTGCATCAGTCTGCCCTCTGGTGGGTGGATCAGGGAACTGCACGCAGATTGTTTTAATCTGGTGACTCCGGTGCACTGAACTGGCAGAGCTCCCAGTTACATGGTGTGTTTTCCGGGTTAGAAATTTAGGACGTAGACGGCTCTGAGAGATTAGACAACAGTAACAAAGTTTGTCTACAACAACATACTACAAAGTCAGAGTCACTTAAGTCTCCTTTATCATGAAGACAGAAAAACAACACACTTAACTCAGAAGATTCATCAACATTTCATTCTTGTTTTTGAGGCAAAATGTTGACGATACAATGGAATTATTATAAAATTTTGCAGATGTCTGCTCTTCAAAATAACACCTAATCCTTCACTCATATTTATTCTCTTATATTTTCACCATTTTATTAGAACATTTAAGAAAAACTGTCATTTTTGTGAAGCTCTTACCTACAAATATTTGGTATTTGACAAATAAATGACAAAAACATTAACTGACAAAATTAAGCACAATTATATTAAGGAAGTTCACAGTATGTGTTACAGTCCAGGCAGACAGGAAGAGTTCAGCAATATATTCACAAAGAGAAGATATATCAGCTTACAGGAAGTCAGATCCAGGTTCAACATTTAAGGGTCTAGATTCATGTTTAGATGGCTGGAAGGTAAAGACATAAACAGCACTGAAAGTCTAGCGGGGATTGAGAGGAAAAGTGACGGATATATACTGCACAGGTTGATGAGGAAAAGTGGAAACGTAGATGTGAGAGTAAGGTCACTGGGACAGGTGGGAGAGTGTGAGGGCATCTGGTGGATGAAGGGAGAATGGCATCACAGGGGTGAGAACCAGGACACCTCTCTAACCCTTTTCCCACCAACATGGATCCGGTTCTGGTCCGGTTCTTGGACCATTCATTTTTACCAAAAACAAATTTGGTCAGAACCCAAAAATTGGTTTTCAGCTGGAACCAAAGAATAGCAGGTTTTCCTTGTGTGTCATATTCTACATTTTGGAAAGAGAGAATGGAGAAGTCAGTGAAGACTCTGAGTCATCCAGGTCAATGTAATCCTAAGTGCTTTATTGTAGGCAACTGGACTTGCTTGAGTTTCTTGAAGATGTTTCACCTCTCATCCAAAGGGGTTCTTCAGTTCTGACGGACTAGTGCAGTGTCACAGGCTTTAAACTCTGTGTGGGTGTGAACCTGTACAGAGTCGTTAAGCTCACATGTGAGTCATCGACCCACCTGGCCATCTTGTGTCCCCTTAGGGTTAGATGGGTCCAGGTGTGAATGGAAGCGTGGACTGGTTTACTAGATAGCAATGAAGTTCCAGGAATCATGAACAGAACCAGATCAAGAACCAGAACTCATTTGGTGGAAAAGAGGCACCAATAAGTTACAGTGAAGCTCTAGTGTGTACCGCTGTGTTCCCAAAGTTAGGAAATGTTTGACATATGATTTACGTAAAACAAAAATCTCTGTTCTTGCTCACCTGTAGGCTTTGAACACAAGATCACAGTCCAGGCATCTCCCAGTGTGGACAAGAGGAAGACTCAGGGGAGCGAGAGCACCACCCCGCCCGCCAGCCCAGGGGTCATACCCCGCCTGAGAGCCATAAGATGTGAGTGCAAACACCCGAAAGTCAGACAGCATCCTTTGTGAGAGAAAGTGAATGTAAGGCAGAACTGTAACGTGAGTTATCTTCATGTCCCTCAGTAACACCGAGCGATGGCAGTAAGACGTGGGGCCGCAGCGCTGTGTGTAAGAAGGAGGACCTGTCCACCAGCAAGAAGAAAGGACGCACCTGGGGACCGAGCTCCACCCTCCAGAAAGAGAGGGTCGGCGGGGAGGAGAAGTATGTTCACAGTTTGTTTACATTTTTGCCTGATGAGGCCAATCAAACTTTATAGTTTGCAAAACCTTTGCCTACTTGTGATAAAACAAACAAACGAACAAATAAATGCATGTGCTATTTTTTATTCTTCCATGGTCCATTTCACTTTCAAAAGATTATATTTATTGCATACTGCGTAACTGCATCAAACAGCACTTCATTAACAAGCGTCTGTCAGGTCAGGGATGCAGTGGTGGATGAAGTAAAAGTACAGATATCTTACCAGAAAATGATTTTGGTGGGAGTTAACGTCACGTATTAAAATACTACTTTAGTAAAAGTCTTGAAGACAGATGTCAGATGCCATCTGATATTTACTGTAGCAAAGTATCAAAATTAATTTCATGATATTTAATGTGTTTAAGTAGCCTATTCAAAGTAAAAGTACAAGTAAAAGCTTTAAATAAAACAGCAAGCAGTCAGAATTCTGAGGATTATTAAGTTTATTTCTCCTTAATCACCTTAAAAATGGAGTGTACATTACATTTAGACAAAACTAAGGTCTTTTTCAGAACTTACAGGATTTAAAGAAAACCTTTGACCATCCAGGGCTGACACACTGGCAAATTTCTTATACCATTGAATCATTACTCGCCATCTCTACTATGGGATGCCACTTTCTGCTTCCATCATGAAGTCGGTCTCATTGTCAAATGAAAAGTCATCATTAGCATGTAGCGTGTAATCTGTCATGCAGCCTGGGCTTGACTATGACTCTGAGGGCCTTTGTTTGCACGTGCTCTTATAAGATTAACCTGCGATCTACTTTGCAAGCTAGGACCATTGATTCGCCAAACCTTCTGATTTTATTTTGTAGTAACAAAGTAACGAAGATGCTTTGGGCAAATGTGTTGGAGCAGGAGTTTACATTTTATTTAGGAAGTGTAGTGATGTGAAAGTGAAAGGTGATGGAGATATAAAAAACACAGGCGAAGTAGAGATACTCCCAAAAAATACCAAGTACTGTTACATTACACCACTGTAGGACTGATAACAAGCGACACCGTGCAAGTGTCACACAAATCACGTTTAGTCATCAATGCTAAAGCTAAAGTTAACGATTTTGGAGGCTCCCTAAATTGTCAAAACTTTGAGAACCCCTGCATTGAAGTGGTATCAAAACCAAAAGAGTACTTCATCTGATACCTTTTTTCCTACTTGATTGGTTAACTATCATGGGAATGGAAACATTTAGTGGCATATAATAGCACCAGACGCCACAAGCATGTAGCATGGCCATACTTTTGAATGTTTTGGTGGTATCTTGACATACTGTACTCCAACTCTGTCAAATACACAGTGCTCGACTTTGCCAAACATTGCAGTGACTCGCTGAAAGCAAAACTTTAAATATTTTTTTCTAGATCTGGGTACAAAAAGGATTGAATGCAGGTATGGTTTGACCGGACAAGTTTAGATATAACCCAGTACCCTAAAGGTACTGAGTGCTGATACCCAGTCCAAGCAGCCGACCTGTCCTCCCAAATCTACCCAGACACTGACAGATAAAAGTAGCAGAAAGTCAGAAACTCTTTGTGAGTAGGACAGTTGGGCAGCGTTTACCTAAAGAGGAACACAATGTACCTGATGAAACTGCAGTGACAAAAATTGGATCACGAGGATCACGAGGCTTGCTTTCTGTCACAGTTATCACAGGCGAGAGGAAACTGCCTTTTCTCATCTTTGTCTGTACAGAATATTTCTTGTAACTCAAAAAAAACCAACCCTTTCAATCAATATATCATTACAGCATATGGAGCGGACAGAAGCAGAGCGTCTCTGAAAATGTGTTTGAAAGAAATCTGTTGTGTATGATAGCTGTTCTCACCTGGCATGAACCTTTCTATCTGAAAACACTGTAGCTCTTTGTTCTGTGTTTTAGAGGTTAGTTGTGATTGGTGGTGTGTTGACATCATGGTGTCTGTTTGCAGACTGAAGTCACTTGGTGAGGGATGCAAAGTTTGGTCATCCAGCGCACCAAATCTGGGCAAGTCGCCCAAACATGCACCCATGACCGCTGGCTTCTCCAGCCTCAATGAAATGGGTGAGTCTTCACTTTTCATTGTAAGTTGGTGACAAGAATTGGATCGTCTGAACTCTGTTTCACTCCCCTCTGTTCCTCTCTCTGAAACAGAGGAGTGCTGTGAGTTTGAGGAATCACCAGGGTCCCTGCAGCCCTCAGAGACCAGCAGCAACGGGGCTGTGGATGACTCAGGGTCCCTGTGGGGAAGCCTGGGGCCAAACACGTTGCCTACTGTTGTTAACACGAGCTCCTGTCAGGGCCCCGTCGGGCTGGGGACGGGGGTGAGCAACCAGGACTCACTCCGTCGCTGCAGCCAGAGGAAGAAAAGCGATATGTTGCTGTTGGGTTGTGCCTCTCTGCTCGCGTCTGTCGCCCTCGGACAAGATCTGATGCAGCTGGGAAAACTACAGGTGAGAAAACAGCAGACAGGACAGAGAGGGAGAGAGAGAAAACTGGGAAACATCTTTATTTTAGAAAACCACAAAAGAAGAAACCAGCAGATTGATATTGCTCCTGGCACAGTATACCTTCAAACAAAATTTTTCGAGGTCAGCCCAATTCTTGTAATTGCTACACCTTAGTCTACATAAAAATAGATGAATAAATGAATGAAAGCATAGGAGAGCTCAGAACCCATTTTGTTCCACTGTCTAATAAAGATATATACAAAAAAGTAATAAAACTAAGAGAATAAAAACACCACAATTGTTATGTAGAAGAATTATTGACAGTATCATATTGGCGGTCTATTACATGGTCCCATTCATTGTTCTTATCCCAGCTGGCACAGGACATCTATAAGATGTCAGAAAGACTGTGGACAGTCATTAAATTTTGGTTGTAATGAAAATCACATTATGTAAATGTCTAATGTATAGAATTTCAAGTTGTGACATTTTACATAAGATGAGTTTTGTTTTCCTTAACTCATGACTAAATGTGCTTATTCTACATCAAGATGACGTCAGCATGAGATGTTTGGATGATGGTGGATTTTGGTTGCTTAACAACACAACTTAAAATCAAGAAAATATCAATGTTGTCTGTCATCAGTATTCTACGTCAAATTGCTGTTGGCATTAGACGTTGTCCTGACATCAAATTTTGGTCTCCTTAAATTCAGTTAAGTGTCAGTGTCTAATAATGTGGCCAGCTGAGTTAATATGTCCAATAAGAATATGATGTTTTATATATATTTTATATATATATTTATATATATTATTACTTTCAATAATGTTGTTGTAAGCTACTGTCATTACCTGCATCTCTCTCTCTCTCTCTCTCTCTCTCTCTCTCTTTCTCTGTCTCATTGTGTCATGTGGATTACTGTTAATTTATTATGCTGATCTGTTCTGTACGACATCTATTGCACGTCTGTCCGTCCTGGAAGAGGGATCCCTCCTCAGTTGCTCTTCCTGAGGTTTCTACCGTTTTTTTTTCCCTGTTAAAGGGGTTTTTTTGGGGAGTTTTTCCTTATCCGCTGCGAGGGTCATAAGGACAGAGGGATGTCGTATGCTGTAAAGCCCTGTGAGGCAAATTGTGATTTGTGATATTGGGCTTTATAAATAAAATTGAATTGAATTGAATATATTTTAAGTTTTAATATCTTAGGTGCTAGTGTTAAACACTGTAGCATAATGCACATTTCATTTCTACTTTATTTTATTTTATTGCTTTATATTTACATACTTATACTTCATACTTTTATTCTTACTTCTTATAATTCTCTTTTCTTTACATCGGAGCAACTGCAATGAATCATAATGTCCCCTCTGGGATCAGTAAAGTATTTCTGATTCTGCAGTACACAACAAAAAACAAAACAAAACATAACCTTAAAATATGGCCGTTATTTTTTTTTATTTTTTTTTTTGCAGCAGCAGTCAAACAGCAAATAGCTTTATTGTTGTGTTGATAATATTCAGTAAGAATCATTGTTCAGTAGTAGAAAATTTGGTCAACGCTCCCAGTACAAATGTAGGACAAAGAGCGGAGGTGAGTTTCATTTCATTGGAGTTTCACTGGAAACCGTCTGGGAGTTAAATAGATGATCTGTGCAAAAGTTTACTTGGAAAGCTTCAGCAGACTCACCCTGATATAAGTTTGTGCTGCTGGAGCCAGACAGCTGAAAAATACTGGAACTGTACTGACCTCAAAGTCAAACAACCATCCACCCATTTTCATAACCGCTCATCCTCTCGCGAGGTCGCGGGGGGTCTGCCAGCTGACATTGGGCGAGAGGCAGGGTACACCCTGGACAGGTCACCAGACTATCACAGGGCTGACACATAGAGACAGACAACCATTCACACTCACATTCACACCTACGGCCAATTTAGAGTCACCACTTAACCTGCATGTCTTTGGACTGTGGGAGGAAGCCGGGGAAAACCCATGCTGACACAGGGAGAACATGCAAACTCTGTACTGAAGGGCTCCCTCCTGGGATCGAACCAGGAACCCTCTTGCTGTGAGGTGACAATGCAAACCACTACATCACCGTGCCACCCCAAAGTCAAACAACAACCAACATTGTAGACAAAAAATATTACCAATCTGATCTGCCAACAAATCTTACGACTGCTGATGATATGTATGTATCTAGAATAAATACGCACAGAAAGTATATTCATTCATTTCTGTACCCTCTTATCTGGAGTCTATCCCAGCTGACATTGGGCAAGAGGCAGGGTACACCCTGGACAGGTCACCAGACTATCACAGGGTTGACACACAGAGACAGACAACCATTCACACTCACATTCACAGAAAGCATACCACTATTTTTTAACAAAGAATCACACGCAAAAGATAGAAAAAGTACTTTATGTCACATATAGAATAACAAAAATGAACGCCACAGAATAATGAATCAAGCAGTATTTTAGTAATTTAGTTGATATATATCGGTATATATGTTGCATGATTTTAGTTTAATCTCTGTCTGGCAGCGGCTCTTATTTCCACTCCAATCTCTCTGGTTATTGCTGGAGGTTATCTTATTTGTAATTTATCTTTATTGGGCCTTTTTATTTTAAACGCCCATCCGCGGACAAGATATCCCTTTCAGGATATAAAGGTTTCAAATTTGGGTGAAATACTTTATGTTTATTCACACACTCCTTTTTCCCTTTATTAGGCACCAACAGCTCCCCCCTGCAGGCGTGCACTTATATACAGTCAACACTTTCTCAGATAAATATTCCAAACACGATAATGAACCATGTCATAGTCTCCTCATCTTAAACTAATACATCACCTTTGGGGTGAGATTAAACAGGATGGACCAGCTGCCAAATTATCAGTGTGATGCTGTGGAGTCAGCACGGTTCGAGGTCTGCATGGAGGGTTTCCAGCACCTTGTTGATTCTGTGTTTTAAGGATTTCCATCTGTTGCTGAAGTTGATACAGAGTGTACAGTGAGAGGATCAATGAGAGTAATGATCTGCGTGTAATGTTTGCTGTAGTTGCTTTAGTAGGGAGAGGAAGTGATTATCAGAGAATTAAAGTAACATCACACAGTTATGTGATGTTTCTCAGCTGATTGTATTTGAGAGCTGATCATGATGTGACCCCATGTTGTTGTCAGGTGCTCCAGGATGAGCAGGACCTCAGAGAGGAGCAGCGTAAGAAGAAGGAGGGTCTCTTCCAGCGGACGGGACGTTTCCGTCGCAGCACCTCTCCACCCAGCAGAAACCTCTCCCTGTCCCTCTCCAGACATCACGACTCTGCGCTCCCCTGCCTGGACCCTTCTCCCTCCGTCACACTCCTCTCTCTGTCTTCTCTGTCTGACTGCAACTCCACCAAGTCCCTTCTTCCCTCCGACCCAGACGATTACCCCCTGACACCAATGACGGGGATCAAAACACCGGTGGCACCGCCAGCTCCTGCCCTCAACCCACTCTTGGACTTGCGGGCAGAGAGCTTCAAGAAGGAGCCCAACCAGTCGCTCACGCCCACCCATGTGTCTGCAGCCATGGCCATGAACAGAGGGCACAGACGGACCCCTTCAGATGGGGCGATACGACCCCGAGCTCAAACTCTGGGACACCGCAGGACACCGTCAGATGGAAGCATGCCCATGCCTCCTCCACCGGGGGCACCACACATCCATACCAACAAAGGTACAGTGACAGATAATGGAGAATGTATTTTTTACAATGCTAGAGGAAGTTATGATTAAAGTTTAATGATAGTTCATCCTGTATTTGCTGAATTATGTCACTGTTTTTATTTTTTATTTTACCAGGAAGTCTCTTTAGAAACATAAGCCAAACAAGATGACTGCATAAATTCATCATAGTATACTATGCAGTCAGTTACTGCTGGTGAACAAGCTTGTCAGCAAAACTAAAAGTAAAAGCCAACCCCAGATTTACTCTTGTTTGGCACCTTGCTGTATTTGAGTTTTGTCATTGCTTTGTCTTTTGGATGCTTTTTGTGTACGGTCTGGCTACCTTTTAACAAAGCCCTGACCTCACTTGAGCGCTGTGGGGGTACACACAAATAAACATCCTGAGCATAGACAGTAAGAAGAAAACAAGAAAGTACAGGCAGAGGGCAAAGTCTCTGCAGAAAAATACAACACCGTACACTTCTAATGGGTCATAAATTAATAGTAGTATATCTTTAATATGAAAGACATACAGTCTCTTGCATGATCTTCGTGCTGAGACTAGGAGCTGCTTTGAAATGTCTTCCTTTTTGGTTCAGTCATGGCTTGTGGTAAACTCTGCTGTCCTGGAATATTAACCTGAAAAACTTGCACAAACACTCTTCAACATTTATACTCATTTCAGTTTGACACACACTGTTCCTCAACTCACAACACCAGCTGCGAAAGGTCCAGTGTGTAGGATTTAGGGGGATATATTGGCATGAATGTATTATTATATAATAAGTAGCCTATGTATCTTCAGTGCATAATCACCTGAAAATAGGAATCACTGTGTTTTTGTTACTTTAGAATGAGCTGTTTAAATCTACATAGCGAGTGGGTCCTTGTTTAAGGAGATCGTCATGTTGAACTGCCTTGTTTCTACAGTAGCCCAGAATGGACAAACCTAACACTGACTCTAGACAGGGCCATTCGCCTTGTTGTATGATCTACTGTAGAAAGCAGCTAGCCTGGAAATCCAGACCCAAATCTAGAAAGATTTAGGGTCTGGCTATGAGTAATGCAAATGGCCCAACTTGAGGGGTGGCACCAAGCATGCATTTGAAAATATCACTGCACGCAATTGGGTAACACTACGACCAATCAGAACAATACAGGGAGTGACGTATCCTGAGCGCTACCAGCGGAGCTAACTGGTAGATGAGACTCTTGCCGTATCTGGTTGGCAAAACAACAAAAACAGCCTTCTTGCAAAGGAAAGATTCGAGCGCCGTCTTCTGTTCCTCTTTGAGAGAAAAAGCCAAGTCTAACTCGTTCATTGTAGCAGCCAAAGCCGTTTCAAACAACTGGTGTTCATCCGTAGCCATCTTGCAATGTTTACTGACTGGTTTCGGACTTTGTCGTTGCACAGCGCTGTTGTCATCTGTTTAGCTCGCCTCTGGCCCTTCTGTGTCAGATACACCGATGTGATTGGTGCAGCTCGGCTCCAGTGGCATGGGTAATGAGCATCATTATTGATTGCCAGAGCGACTCGCTGAGCAAATTCAAATTGTGCTCTCGCGAGAACTCTGGATTTTTAGGGTAGAAAGCAGCTCCACCAACATGACAAGAAACACCAATTTGTAATGTGAAACTGATTTATTAAGTGTTTTACCAGTTTTATTCACCTTGTTTTGTTTGTTTCGGAGAGGAAGAGACCTCTGCATATAGATCGGCTCCCGATAAAACCTCCTGAATAATAAACACTAAAGGAATCCTAACCAGGAGAAGTTTCAGCTGGTTGCAGTCTGCAATCCTCACCATTAGATGCCACTGAAGCCCCGTAAATCTTACACACTGCTCCTTTAATGTAGGAGAAGCATGTTTATCTTACAGTTCTTGGGTAGACAGTTTGTGGGATTACATCTGCAAAGACACTGATACGTCCTCTGATGCTTCATTACCTGATATAAAGCTGGAACTGATGATTATTTTTTTAGCATCAAATAGTTTTCAAAATGTCTGTAAAATATTAGAAGTATAATAGAAAATCTAAATATGACGTTGACTTTAAGATCTTACTCCTCACCTATAAGGCCATCCTTAACCTAGCTCCTCTGTACCTCTCTGAACTCTTGCACATCCACATTCCCACCCACACTCTCAGGTCTTCGTCTTCCATCCACCTCACTGTCCCGCCAGCTGCCTGACCACCATGGGGTCTACAGCCTTCAGCTGAGAATACTCCAAAGTGACATCTTCTTTAACCAACAGTCCAAAAGCAAAATATATTGAGGTTACTTTCATATATATCCAAGAAGAGCAACTAATCCTCAAGTCTGAGCAGCTACAATCTGAGAATATCTGGTATTTTTGCTTGAACGACGACAGTGAAACTTTTTCTTTTAACATTCTTTTTGTCTCTTTTTTGTTACTCAGGCACGCAGGACACTCTGGACATCCCCCGCCTCCCTGACCCATCCATCATCTACCCGGTCCCCCATCGGCGTAAAGCTCCCGCTCCACCAATCCCCGACCAGTTTCCTCTCTGCCTCATCAGCCCCCTTGAGAGACCCAAGACGCTGGAGTTCGCCCCCCGGCCACGGCCCACGCCGGCCAGGATGAGAGCGGACCCCTGGAAGCTGGGCTCTCTCTCCCGGACCCTCAGCTCGTCTCCGGGCAGCAGCTGCGACAGCCCCCTCGGTTCGGGGGACAGCAGCGCCAGCACCACACGACCCAACCTGATGGACATGGACATGGAGGGCCAGAATTTGGACCAGACTGTCCCTCTGTGTGGACAGCGGAAGCCTGCCACTCTGTGTGGACACCAGTACTTATAGTGAAAAACTTTTCCGCGTTGGAAGAAGCCGTTCCAGGACGTTAAAGCTTGGGCTGAATGCCTACTGATGTCTGAGCCGAGCAAAGTGCACTCACTGAAGTTTGCAAAAACATCCCACTTCTTGTTTTGGGCACTTACTGGAAGCCATTCCTCTCATAAGGTGTGAAACCCTTACAGCAAGCCTTTCCCTGATAGTGCTCTCTAACCTGCACGACACCGAGGGTCATAGAGGCCCATTAAAAGCCTTGTAGTGTGCACACCCACCTACCTTACCCTGCCCACCTTTGAAGCCCCACAACCACAACACACTCACAACCTTCAAAAGCCATTCGAGTACTTAAAAAGCCACTTTTTCGACTTTGCTAACTGTTCATCTGCTTGTGCTTTTGCTTTCATCTGTGTAGCTGCCCACTGTCCACTTGCATCTCTCACTCCAAAGATGTTCACTCACATTTCACCCAAACATTCACCGTTCCAGGAGTCGACAGAAACAGGAGCGGGACTGTTTCCTTAATGAGAGTGTCTTTGTTCTTATTTTGCACGCCATTTGTTCTGCCGGTGCACAAACATCTCCCATGCCTTCATCCTCACACACACATCATCTCTCTGCATGGGGGTCATCGTCCTCTCCCCTCCAAGACCGAGACAGGAAGAAGAAGCCTTTTTCTCACAGCACTGGTGGACTGGTTACATCCTCAGCCTTGTACAGTAAAAAAAAAAAAAAAGCAGAGTTTATTTTCTCAGTGCTTGCACCATCCCAACCTGTTAGCAAAAATTTTTTTTATTGGTTTGGCAGACCAGGTGTGTTTCTCTCTGTGTGAATGTGTATATATTACTGTACATGTGTGGAAGAACAAAATGGGTTCTTTTTTTTTGTTTTGCGTGCTGGTGCTTTTTCAGTGCATGTTGTTTTACGTGTGAATGGTTCGCTGTACGACACGTGCGACACTTCTTTGAATTAAGATCTCATCTGTTTGTCTTTTACACGTTTTACATTCCTCACTAGCAGTCAGTAGCACTCTGTATGGATCCCGTTCATGCCACTTAAATGGACACGAAAGAAGGAAATGCTGATTTCAACCTCATGTCGGACCGTTTGGAAGCTTCACATTCTCCTCTGATTGGTTGAATTCAACACCAGTGGCACCTGAGGAGCCATGTTAGTCAGCCTCTCTGTGGACCTGTGGACTGAAGTCACGGCTGACAAATCAAATTTTACTTGCGGAGTTGTTTTCGCACAGTGGTCGAAAATTTCGTCTTGGCTGCAGGTGGTATTTTACTTGACAGTGGAAATTTCTCTCGGTGAGTGTGAGTGAGTGGACATGCGTGTGTGTGCGTGTGTGTTATTATTTGTATGGGATGATGACAATCCCGTCGGTAGAAGAGTGGGCCCAAACTCATTCTCCTCGTGTGGTTAAGAACACTGAGTATTTATTAAATTTATTGTTATTATTGGAAAGGATTAATTGTTATTACGACGCTCTTCCTGGGATATCTGTATATATTTGTTAATATAACAGGAAAAACCTGGGAAACTGAAACGTCCATGTTGTCTCCAGTCTCAACCTGTGACATTTCTGGGTTCAGTGAGGAGTAAGTGTGAAATGTGAATGAGAGACGAATAAAATACAAAGAAAGATACTTAAGTGTCAGTGCTACTTCTGTTGTTTTTAATTTCATCCATTATACACAGCATGGTGGTGCAGTGGTTAGCACTGTCGCCTCACAGCAAGAGGGTTTCTGGATCGAACCATGGGGTGAAGGAGCCCTGCTATGTGGAGGTTACATGTTCACCCTGTGTCAGCGTGGGGTTTTCTCTGGGTGCTCCGGCTTCCTCCCACAGTCCAAAGACATGCAGGTTAAGTGGTGACTCTAAATTGTCCGTAGGTGTGAATGTGAGTGTGAATGGTTGTCTGTCTCTATGTGTCAGCCCTGCGATAGTATGGTGACCTGTTCAGGGTGTACCCTGCCTCTCGCCCGATGTCAACTGGGATAGGCTCCAGAATGAATGAATGAATCCATTATATAATAGATCATATAATGTCTGAGCAGTGATTAAAGAAGTGCTCAGACTAATTACTTAAAAGTAGCAAACACAACAATGTAAAAATACTTTATTACAAGCACGAGTCCTGCATTCAAAATCCTACTTTATTTATATAGCACCTTTCAAAACACAGTTACAAAGTGCTTTACAAAACTGAATAAAAGACAAAGCAAGATTAAAGCAATACAAACAGAATACACATAACAGCATAAAACAAAATAATAAAGGAGTTAAAAACACTAAAACGCAATTTTATTTTTTTAATTCTTAGGTTTATAGCTGTAGACAGAGTTTGCAGCCCTGATCTCCTCAGGCAGGTCACTCCAAAGTCATGGAGCTCTGACTGCAAAGGCTCCGTCACCTTTGTGAATGAATCTAGACCTCGGTACAACAAGAAAAGATGCATCTGAAGCTCTGGGCGTGTGAGGAGGAACATAGAGCAATAATAGATCAGTTATATAATTTGGAGCAAGGCCTCTCAAGGCTTTGTAAGTAATCAATAAAATCCTAACATCAGTTCTAAAAGCAACACGTAACCAGTGTAGGGAAGCCAGGACTGGGATGAGATGTGGTCAGTCAGCAGAGTTTTGGATGAGCTGGAGGTGGGAGATGGATCACAAGTACTCATTCTGAAGTAAAACTGCCGCTGTGACTGGTGAATGATATACCATATATATATTACATATTACATTATTAGATTCATAATACTACAGTGGCATATTCGTGTTACACAGAGAAAAAAAAACAGATCAGTATCACATAATATGATGTCTTGTTATTGTTAAAACAAGACGTTTTTCACATTCTACAGATACTATTATATTATAAAAAAAATTTACTGCTAAAACAATATACTGTTAATCTTGTAACATGAAATATTTCCTGTTAATGTGATCAAATAATGAAGATATGACATGAAATATTTGTGTATTGCACATTTTTACATGAAATGTTTCTAACAAGATAAAAGGTTTTTGTTATATATGAAAATATCTTCTTTAAACATGAAAAAACGTCTTGCTATAGCACACACTTTCCTTGTTGTGAATGTATAATACTGATCGCTTTTTTCCCTGGCTTTGCAGTAAGATACTTCTGTATAATAATGATGCAGCAATGACATCACTGTTTTAGTATTTTTATGTTGTAGCTGGTCAAAGTGGAGCCTGTTTTAATCACTTCATACACAGTTTGTTATTCATATTGTGATCTGATCTGAGGGTTTGTGAGATGATTAATGAAATGCTTTTTCTCCAGTGTTCGGGTTTTTCTTATTTGAGCCTTGGGAAAAAAAGACAAACTATCTGAGAGTGTAGAGGGGGAATCAATAATAACTCAGACACATCTGACACATGACACTGCTTTATTGTTAGAGGTCACAAGCCTTAAAAATGACTGTGTTATTGTCATGAGCTTATTGTGTGTCTTTTATTTAAAAATTAAATCTAAAAAGTACTGGGTAACGACTGTCAAATGTCATAAAAAGTACAGTGTTTCCCTTTGAAATGTAGTTGAGAAGAAGTATAAAGTAGAATAACATGCAAATACTCAAGTAAAGTACCAGTACTTGAGTAGCTGTCCTCTGAGTACTGATGGTTTAGTGGTTACCTTCATGTACCAGCAGACAAAGGCGGCTGCAGTAGCAGATAAAATCCTCTCGGTGTCACCACTGTGGCCTATGATGTCATATCATTCCCCAGTCTGCTGTTTTTCTCCATGTAATGAATTCCTATAGTCACTCTCTGACTCTGCAGTTACCATGAAAGGCAGATGAAGGTGCTCCAATGCATCCAAAGCAGTTAACAAAGATTTCAGGATTAAATTTTAAGACGTCAGAGGGGAGAGAAATCTTCTAAATGCCAAACAAAATGTGATGTTTCACACTGACAACCTTTGAATATTAAAGATGAACCTGGTGTACATGCAGCGTATACAGATGATGCAAACCGCACACTCACACAAGTCTTTCTCACACACTCCACTGTTGTGTCTGTCAGTGTGACCGCCAATCAAACACCCTCCTAGACGCCAGCCAGTTACCTAGCAACCCATCTTCACTTCCATGGTGATGCTATTAAAAGCAACAACAAAAGAAAAAGGCAGAAAAAAAGGGATGATGGGCCTGAAAATGAAGTGAGGAAGAGAGAGAGGTGTTAAAGAGCCAGCAGAAAAAGATGCAGCAGTCTGAGCGTCGCCTGGCTGGTTCACAGCTCACACACACACACACACACACACACACACACACGCGCACACACACACACATACACACATATATTTTGTCTGATAGGGAGACAGTGTGTGCTTTCTCTGTCTTTATCTGCCTTAACAGCAGAGACTCTCACACGTTTGTCACCTCCAACGTCTTCCCCCTCATGGTTTCCTCAACAGTTATTCACCAGACTTCCTGCTTTCTTTCCTTTGTTTCAGGGTGCAACCACGTCACAGTCTGAATATGAAAGGAATCAGGTGGTGATGGTGTTGGTGGCACTTCAGAGAGGATGAGGAGTGCCAGAAAGATGTTGCTTTCTGTTCAGCTTCGAAGTGAACAACAAACCAGACTGCTTGCCAGTTGGTGCGTCCTTAGATCTGCGGAGGGACTCTCTTTGTCTGAAAGTGAAGCTTTACTCTGAAACAATATATCATAATGAATCTGAGCTAAGTGACACCAAAGTGACTGATGGCATCATGTATTTAAACTACAGAATAACTTGAGCCCAAGTCTGCGGAAATGTTAATAAACACAGAATGATTAATGTCCAGATGTGATTTTTTGGATGCATTCATAATCAATCAGATCCCAGAGCGAACCTCTTAGAAACTGAAGAAGAAAGTGTAGGACAATGTGTGAAATTAGAGGAATGTTCCTTAAAAAATATACACCACTAATATGGCATTGTACTCCTACAATACTATTTTTTTAAATATTAAAATTGATGGAGCAGAACCAGAGATATTGTTTTGTTATTCCACATGTTCATTTTTTAAAACTGGTGCCTACATTACCCACAATCTAAGTAAGTAAGTAAGTAAATTTATTTATATAGCACTTCTCACAGAGAGGACTCACAAAGTGCTTCACAAGATAAAATACAAAAAATACAATAACAGAAACAATGCAAAATACACAAAAACAAATAAAAAGTAAAGTGCAGCGAAATACAGAGATGATACAATGGACAATTAATGGAGCGCAAGCCTAAACAGACGTGTTTTTAACTGCTTTTTAAAAGTGTCCACAGAAGAGGCCGCTCTCAGCTCATGAGGTAGTGCATTCCACCATTTCGGTGCAACAGCCTTAAAGGCTCTATCACCTTTCGTCTTTAATCTTATGTGAGGGACAGTAAGTAGGTGGCCTTCAGCGGACCGCAGTGACCTGACAGGACAGTGAAAGGACACCAGATCCGTCAAGTATGCCGGTGCTTGACCATGGAGGGCTCTGTAAGTGATGGTTAGAATCTTGTGCTGGATCCTGAAATTAACAGGGAGCCAGTGCAGGGATGCCAGGACTGGAGTGATGTGAGTGAACTTATGAGATCTGGACAGAAGCCTGGCGGCAGCGTTCTTGACCAGCTGGAGGTGGTCTAATGAAGTTTTATTTAGACAGGTGAAAAGAGAATTACAGTAATCCAGACGTGAGGAAATAAAAGCATGGATGATCATTTCTAGCTCGGAATAAGTTAACGTGGATCTGAGTTTGGAAATGTTTTGAGGTGGAAAAAGCAACTTCACTTGTTATGATAGCAGCAGCAAGTTTAGCCTCAGGTAGGGGTGAGCAATACCACAAATATTGGTTTCGATCTGATACCAAAGAATACGGTGTCACTTTCATGTAGGGGAAGAGTGTGTCATGATTTATGAGGTACATAATCAGTCTGCTATAGTCACAGCTAATGGTGAACAATTTCAGTTTGAAAATATAATGCTGAAGACCAAAATGTTAATTTCATGATGATAAACCTGGATATTTGAAATATAAAAGTAACACACACCATGAGTTATAATGAGGTGCTGATCACTGGCAGCAGACTTGACTGTAGAGAACAAGTGTTGCACAATCTGGCTCCATATGCATTTCTTTTATTTTGATGATGTTTCCACCTTTGGGCCCTCTTCAAGACCAACAAGATATTTGTTGATCTTGAGAAGGGCCCAAAGGCCAGAGTGTGATATGTCCGAATACACCTTAAGACTCTGAAAAGACTCTGCCAGTGAACTCAGCTCTGTGTCAGGGGTCTGGATGCTGAGACATTTCCCTCCTCTGTTCTTTTCTGTTCAAGCTGTCTTCCTTGTGTTTCTTCTTTTTTGTTCAGCCAATTATTTGTTGCATTAAACTAGTGATGGTGTGTGGTGCTCATATGTTGTTTGAATGCACACAACAACAACAACAGTGAAAAAGCAGAGAGTACGTGCACAAGTGTGTTCATGGCAGTGGAACGTTGTTTACACAGATAGATTAGATATTGAAATTTGCTACAAATGGGTACAATGTAGAAGTGAGAACTGGCTCCTTTTTTGGTATCAATCGATCTTTGAAATGAAAAGGTAGTATTTGTAGTATCGATATTGTGGTATTAATCTGCCCACCCATAGACTTAAGCTGGTAGCCTCAAGCAGAGACAATGAGAGGGGCACTGAGGTCTGATAAAGGGACACTTTGCCGATTTTCAACCAGCTTTGTTATCACAATGTGTATAGTAAAATTAACTGTGGTAAACTTCCCTCCACTTTACCAGCGCCCAGATCTTCTTGCTCATCTATCTTAGCTGGCTCTAGGGCTGTTGCTCATATTACAGATTGTACTTTCACATTTTTGTATCCCAGCCACCACAGACACAAAAGCCCTTTTTACACAGAGGCCGCGCTCTAGGATGAGATTGCATTTTTACATAGGACCAAACAGCAGTGGCATCATGACACTATGGTGTGTGATTATAGACAGCATACCAGCATGGCTGAAGCAAAAGAGGCTTGACGGGTGTGACATGTAACACAACAGCGTCCGCCGCTAGTGTGACATAAAACATGCATGTTGGCAGTGCTTTATCGACAATAACTAGGCAGAACGTGGCAGTATTAATCATTTACTGTCCCTGTTATATGGCAGCTGATCTCATCCTCTGTGTCGAGGGTAAGGAGCTCCTGGACCTCAATGTTTTCCCAATTTGTGGATATTTATAGCCGCTGTTCTTTTTTGAGTTAGCCGCTAACCATTAACAGCTACTTTTAAAATCTCCTGCAGTGGGTGGCACGCATAACGTCAAAACATCATACCTTTTTATAGCACGGTGAGGTGGCTTAACGGCGCGATATTCCCTTCTTAAACTAGCAGTGTAAAAGAGGCTACAGAGTATAGAAGCAGATCGAGATAGAGCTGCCTCTCTTTCTAAAAAACAGACCAAAATACGATCAAACAGTAAAACTAAACAGCGCTGATCAAATATGAATCAAGATTTTGTTACTGCGATGCCTATTTCTTGCCTAAAATATTTTCAGATACATATTTTAGCTCACTATTTAGCTGTAATTTCAGACGATGTTACCAGCCGCACATCGTATTGTCTCCCGTGGAAAAACAGCCAAGGTCACATTACATCACCCACGAATGGGAGCATTTATTTGTCCAATGCGGTGTGGTGCATTCTGATAGTTGTAGGTTTCCTATTTCCTGAGCAAAAGTAAATTCTAATGCTCTTTTCCTCTGTCTTGTCTGGTCATGTATTTCAAAAGTATTTGCATCTTTCTACTGAACGAACAGCCCAGTTTTATAGAAAGACCATCTTTACGACTTTTTCCACATAGGCAGTAGTGGTCCCAACACCTGTAAACAGACTTTGTTCTGACCACACAACAACGACAACAACAACAACAACAACAACAACAACAACATTCCTCTTTGTTTGAAACTTTATTCATAATCTTCATTTACCAATCAATAGTGCATTCCCGGGCTAGCAGTTCAGTAAAACCAGTGATGGAGGCCTGTGATGTTTGGATGTCGAATGCAAAAAGGCCTCTTGGGAGCGAGGCGGAACAAAAACGCAGTCATAGCCTTGACGTCCCCAGCTTCATGTCCTTTCTTTCCCCCTCCATCGCCACAGAAACAAACCAGGGGGAGATGTGTGGCTGTGAGGAGCGGCTCTGCGCTCAGAGTTCACTCCTGCTTTACTGGTTGTTTTACTGTGCGGAAACAGAAGAGTCAAAGGTCACTCAGACGGGGGAGTCAAAGGGCATTGCACATACTCTGAGCCGGTTCCGGATCCCTTGACGAAAAGGGACATCAACAGAAATACCAACAAATACAGACACAGTCACGAAGCAGCTCTGTGGAGGAGCTAGAGTAAAATTCTCTTTTCTATCTCTTGCTTTTCTTTTCCGCTGATAAAGTAATTCAGTAAAGTAAAGCTCTTCACAACCATAAAACTTTCCACTTTTGTTATTTTTTTGTACATTTGTATCATATATTCACAAAAACTACTCTGACATTTGACAAACATTTACCTCAAATGACATTAAAGCAAAGAGCAAAAATAACACAGCCAGTAGTTTGACTTTTCCGTCTCTTTTTTTTTCGTTGTGCTTTTTGTTGTTTGTTTTCAAAGCTACACTTATGCAGAGATCGGGTGTCTCTATCTCTATTTGCACAGATTATGCTCACAATAACAGCCTCGGAGTCAGCTCTGCCATTAATCAAGAACTGATCAGCCAGAAATGAACCTGTTTTATGTGCAGCTAGTTGTCCCTAGACGGTCGTAGCACACGTTGAGCTAGAATGACTTAGCACAGCCAGACAAAAACAAGATGGCGACTGGTGCCATGGAGAGAGGACCACGGGAGAAGACCTATCCCTGAGGGGCCCATGGGTGAGTAGACTCAGCCCAGGCAGCCATGGAGACCGAGCCTGCAGGTGCTGTTCCTCGCTGTTGTTTGTTGATATATTTCCTCTGGGATACCAGAGCCTCAACCCCAGAGCTGGAGGATCAGATGTTTATTATGTCTCAGTGTTCTTGACATGCTACCTTGTGTATGATATTTAAGAACTGTATGAGAACTGTTAGATAACTTAAAGGTGTAGTTCAATATTTTGAGAGATTTGTTGCGCTTTCTGTCAATTTTAGTACAGATTACTCAAACAATTACTGTGTTAATTAGTGAGCACAAAAGAGGTGGGAAGGTGGAGTTTTTAGACAGAGTTAGACTAGATGTTTCCCTGTTTCTGGTCTTTGTGCTAAGCTAAGCTAAGCAGCTGCTGGCTCTAGCTTTTTCTAAGAATTTTTACCCAAAATGTCAAACTTTTCCTTTAAGTCATCATGTTCCTGCAACACAGCTATCAAGACCAGGAATACAGCATGGACCGAATCACCATGACGTCACACTAACAACAGTCACTTCTGGGTAGACAACTAGCAACTGATTTCATTTGTGCAGATATGTGAATTCACTAAACTGGATGATTTCTGTTGTCATTTTGTAATGTTTAAAGATATATAGTTAAACTGGGTGGCTGGACCAATCTGAAGTTCCTGCTGTGCTTATTTTACGTACTGTGTAGCTTTGCTAGTGTCTTTGGTAAACCAAATCTACTGTACCAGCACAGAAGCTAAGCAATGTACTGCTTTGGACCAGTCCACCAGGAAGAGTGCCAGGCTCTGAAGCCAAATTTCACAGTGGCCAAATATGGAATTACAAATATGTCACGTGATGCCACTGGGCCAAAAAATATTTTTTTTTCCAATAAACTTACATAGTAAAAGAGACATCTGTAAACCAGTGGATACATTTTTTTTAGCATTACAACCGCTGTGAAATGACTCCAATTTAAGTTAGCGGAACGCTAAACCGGAAGTAGCCAGCTGAGCTGGTGGAAGTCCCAAGTGTGCTTGCTCTATGGGCCAGATGATGATGAGGGACCAATGAAGCAGCACCGATCATCATGGTAATTTTATATGCAGCAGTTGATCGTTTTTGTCTTCGTGCGCCACTGAGCAACCTCCATAAAAATGATCTGAATGTCTGAAATCAGAGTGTGAGGTGTTTGCACTTTATAGTGATTCAGAACAGTGGACATTTTTACAGTAGCAGATTAATACCTGAGGCTTTAGTATGAGATGTAGAGCCATCATATATGGGTTTGATGCTCAGGGGTCCACATACTTTCAGCCGTATACACAGCTCTAAACTTTTCTGTTTGTAATCTTGTGTCTCTGCTGCCGGAGTGACTCAGAGCTGCAGCTGCTTTACTGGGGCTGATGATGGCCTACTTCTCCCTCCACTGGAGCCCCTCTGTATCATGCCGGTCCCCTCAACGCATGGTGCCGTCTCTCCAGAGTCCCATTGACACACTTAGGTCCCTATTTACCTCCTAGCAGGTCACTGAGAAAAATGGGAAGGGGAAATCTTTTACAGCAACTTTCTTTGACTTCTTCTTCCACATCTTTTTTGAATATGTTAAGCGGTGGAATTACCTCTCATCTTTCACCTTGGCTGAGGCAGAAGGTGACCCTGATTTATTAAAGACTTTTTTTTTAGATTGATTTGATATCTATTCTACTGCTGTGATCACAGTCTGTCGCCACTGTCTGTGTTTATAAAGGGCAGAATGGATAAAATAGAGGTATGAGAGAACAGAGTGGCAGCATGCCATGACAGAAAGCAATACAGCAGATATAAATCCTATCCCATACATCTGGAGTAACTCTCTGGAGCCGCACGTTACATGCAGGAGGTGGGCTTGCACATGGGGGAGAGGAGATTGGGTTTTCATGGCATCAGAGAGAAGGGGAAGGTCATGCTTTCACAAATCGTCAATCCAACCTTCTGCAGAACAGGGCAGGCAGATTTAAGCCTGTGGCAAAGCTATCATAAAAGCAATATTTGCATTATTAATGATTCGGTTTCACAAGTCACAAGAGAAGCAAATTATTTGTGTTTTTTTCGACAGCTAGCCATGGATATCCACAAACCATATCATCAGTAGTGCTATCGAATGCTAATGCTCTGTGTTATCTGTCCTTACAGCTCCATGTTTGGAACCATTTTTTAATCTATCAACAAATTAAAAGAGGAAGAAATCTCAAATGGCTCACTCTTGTTGAAGTGCACTAAAGCTGAGTGCTCCAAGATGGTGGTCTGGACTGTCAGGACAGATGTGTGTATGTTTGTGATTGTTTTCCCTGCACTAACGCTGCCCAGAGTCTCCTCGGTGTGTTATCGATGTCTGGGAAGCTTCAGCATTAGTGATAAAAGGTTGGACCTCTGTTTAGAAATTTTTAAAGTGTTTGTCTCGCTGTGAAACTTTAAAGTGGATTTCCATCCAGCCAACGGCGGTTGATGGAACTCCGATCCCATTGGCTATTTTCCCTTGTGACATCATTAACGGGGAGAACAGAGGGGAGGCGGGGGGAGGGGAAGGGAGGGAGGGGCTTTCGACAGTCTCAACAACGACACACGACCCAGGAGGGGCTTCGGACAACAGATTCAAGACACCAGTTTCCACAATAGCACGCCTGATGACAGCAGGAACCGCTGGAGACACAGATGCTCTTAATTAACTACCACTGAGTATGATCAACACAAAAGCAAATTAAAAAACCCAAGTAACGGCTTACAAACACTTGAATTAGCCCTTGAATTGAAAAAACAGTCCAGAAACTGAGATACATGGCATCCAAAAAAGAAAAGTGAGACAGTAGAGCGATAGATTAAGCACAGAGGCAGGCGTTCTCTCTACTCGATGAAGGATTTCCCGTGCTAGTCTGTCCCATAGTCTGCGTAAAGGGGCCTGAGTGAGCCCTGTCGGGGTAGGATGTACAATCAAATTGGGCTATGGTCTTGATATGTGTCACACACACCCCCTCACTATCCTCTGCTTATGTTCACACACACACTCCTGCCCTCCTCCTGGTGTGGTCGAGCTTCCCAACCCCGATGGTGTCCTCAAGAATTTGAAACAAGATGGACAGAGAGAAGGCAGAGAGAAAAAGAGAGAGCAAGAGAGCAGAAACAAAATTCATTTTATGTCTTTAAAACATTTACTAAATCACGCAAATGTCCATTATTCATATGTATGTTTTGAAGCTCCTTTTTCATTCCACCACGATGACTTTCGTATGAGTATAATACAGCATTTTTTGTTGATTTTTTTTTTAAGGTTTGCTCAACTGTCTGCGTCTGGGGAGAGGAACCACAGCACCTGAGGGAGAAAAATGGGAGAAGAAGAGGGAAGAGGAGGAAAAGGAGGTCGGGTTGCAGACAGAGCTTGATATGTCTCCCGTTTTTATCCATCACTGGTGGGTGATTGGGTCTGTCTCTTCTGTCTGTGGGCTGTGCTGCTGTCAGGAGTCGATAGAGGAGGACAGAGGGAGGGTCGGTACGGGGTCAAAGGCTGAGGGGTCAGGAGGGTGGAAAGGTCGAGGGGTTAGCCCTGGGTCTCTTTGCCGCTCTCTCGTTCCCGCTGACCACTCTTGCTCATTTTCATCTCTGTCAGCTGGATGTACCGCAGCACGTTGGTGTCTGTGACAGAGAGAGGAAATGTAGTGGATGTGAGGCAGAGAGGCTGAAATCAAAAGAAAGGCTATATCTTTACTTCAATCCAGGGGTCATACAGACAAGGGCAAGTCACATTCAAAAGGCCTTTTTGAAGCACTAATTTTATTTTTAGTGATTAAATTGTTGTCTCTAAACCATCTGTTGCAAGAGAATTGAAGAAATTCATACCAGGGCCAACAATTAACTCGTAATTCATTAGCTGGTCAAGGACAAAACAACAGGGAGATGTACAGAGCACAGAGCTGTGTGCATCAGTTACTCGACTATTTGTTTCAGCTCTAACTCGCATGTTCTAAAAAGCACTATGTGTTTGTGAGTCCTCCTTGTTGATATAATGTGTGCACAGAATTTTATTTCGATTATTTTTACAACTACAAATAATTTCTACACATTTATAAACTTGCATTTTTCCAATAGAATTTGAAAAAAGAATGATTTATGTGCAAACACCTGCTAATTATCATTTGAAAAGCCCTTAACCTCAAACTCTGAGACCTTAAATATCTAATTTGAGACAACTACACAACACTACTTGGATTTGTACTCAGAGTCACTGTAGACTGACTAATCAATCTCACTGTTAGCAAGCAGAAAAATAACTTTATTTGAGCCTGAATTCTTTATAAACCTGCACCATTAGTTGATCAATGCAATCTCATTTGTTAAAGCAGTTAAATTTAGGCTCCTTTGACGTGAGAAAAATAAAAGCACAGCAGGGAGTTTGGTTATGACAGAGCTAAAATGTGCCCCAGATTGCCAGAAGTAAAAGAGTCATTTGTTTTGTCCATTGACTGTTCAGAAAATATATGTATTTATAAATCAACTACTAATCCCATTAGGCCCTGCAGCCCACCTGCAGTAAAAACACATACACAAGGAACTCTACAGCACATTACTTTGTTATTCTCCTGTTGAAGAAATGTAAGTAAAATGTATTTATATAGTGCTTCTCACAGACAATGATCACAAGGTGCTTTACAAGGACAATACTCCAATAATATAGCAACAATGTGTCAACAAAAACAGAGAAGAAAAAGACTTAGGACAAGCAAACATGGGTGTAAACAGTGTGGGTTTGAAGTTATTACAATACTCAGCTCTCTGTGTGAGAATGGGAGAGCCTTGAGTTTGTTTAACTGATCTCAATGATTCACACAGTGTGCTTTAAATGTGAATGAATGTAAACATAATTGTGTTCACGATAAACTCTACAGGGAACTTTTAACTCCTGTGATCTCGATTGTTTGGTGCAAGGTGGTGGTGAAACTCTGTCAGAGCTGTCTTAAGTCCTTTTTGCATCTTAATGTTAAAATAACATCAAATATGTTGAATATTTTCGTGAGTTTGTAGTCTTGGTTCATGCAAATACTAAAATTCAATGACATGAACATTGTAAACAACCAATGGGTGCACTCTCTTCAGCATCAAACAAGAAGCAGCAAACTGGGTAGACAGTAAACATGGAGGAGACTCCAGGGAGGTGTAAGAACGTGAACAAATCTTGGTTCTATCGTACTGTGGTAAAGGAGGAGAAATTGGTGGAGTTGTGGAGTGAACAAGAGTCAGTGTTAAATGTGGCATGTATCTGATCCACCAACCGGCACTTATTTTAGTGAGAAATCTTGATTCTTTAAATGGTTCACCTCGCATTCCCATGGTCTCTTCCCACTAAGGTCACAGAATCCAAAATGTAAAGTTTGTGCACAAATATAGTTTATCCTTATGGATTATATTGATGCTGACTTGACAATAATACTGTCAAGATATAACGGCTTTTATCTTGTATTTCTAGAGCTAAGTGTTTTCGCAGACACATAAGGAATTGCTAATATGTCATATTTCTCAATGGGAGTTTAGCATCATATTTTCCACCAGGAGTAGGATGGAAAATAATCTTAAATAAATCTAGTTGTAGTCCCTGCAGGATCCCTTGTCTTTGCAAAATCATAGTGTGTGATTAACAAGGCACATTGTCTTTAGATGTGAGAGAGGGGAAGACTTTTTTCAAAGTCCTGTAGTGTATATTAGGCATAGATGTTGTCTCAAAGCCTTCTTTATGCTGCGAGGCACAGATTGTAAAACTTGTATTCATTTATTTATTATTTTGTCGGCCTGAAAGTTGCGAAATTTAAACATAATGACTTACAAAATTAATTGTGAAACAGCTAATAGAATATCTGTCATTATGTACATTTTATTTGTATGATGTTGACTCCATTCATGTTGGTGAAATTCACAAAAAATCAGTCAGTCAGTAAATAAAAAATACCAGGGATATGATCTCACTGTCTTCAGTGGAACCCAAAGACAGACCATTGTTTCACAAAGTCTGCAGTGTACAGTTAATAATGCATTACGGCTAATTATCACATTCCCTGCAGACATAGTGTTTTTACATTCTACATATTAAAGGAATACATCATCCGAATAACCATTTGTATAGCAATTACTCACCATGTGTTACACTGTTTTTGTGAAGAAAACTTTTCTTGCATGCCTCCACAATGAACATTCTTAATGTATTAAAGTAAATAGGAAGCTGCATTAACAACAACAAAACTTTATCAAAACATCTAAAAACAAACTCTCACACAACTCCAGCAGCGTAATCGAAGTCCCATTTTTCCAGCCACATACTCAGATTATTTTTTGGGCAATTTTGCCTTTAATGCAGCTTCAGACAGACAGGAAGGGTGGGAGAGAGAGAGGATGACATGCAGCAAAGGGCCACAGGTCAGATTCGAACACAGGCCGTTGCAAAGGACTCAGCCTACATGAGGTAAACACTCTACCAGGTGAGCTAGAGGTCGCACGTGCATATGAGCTCCGCTAAGCAGAGTTCAAACACACGATGATGAGACTATTTGTACTGACATGTTTTAAATTGTAACGTTTTAACTGATAAGGCATGTGTTTGAGAAGTACTGAGTATATGACTGGATAAATTAGACTTGGATTATACTGCATGAGTTGTGTGAGAGTTTGTAAACAGATGTTTTGATAAAGTTTTGCTGTTGTTAAACGTGGTCCCCATTTACTTCAATTCATGAAAAATGTTTGCCTTTTTTGGATTCTCTGTTCACCATGGAGGCTTTTAAGAAACACAAAGTTTTCTTCAGAAATTCAACATAACACGGGGGGAGTAACTGATATACAGATGATAATTTTGTGGGTGAAGTGTTCCTTTAAATCTGTGTTCTGTAAGTCCAGTAAAATACTATTATATTAAAACAAATTAGGTCTGCTTCAACATGCAGTAAAACTACAAAATCCATCTTTGTCACACGTTATGTAAGTGTAACTGAATGCACAGTGTATCCTTACCTGTGGGTTCACGGTTCTTGGCATCACGCAGGTAGCGTAGGGCACATTCGTAGTCACCCAGGTGATAGAAGGCGATGCCGGCTCGGTACATGGCCTTGAAGTGGTCTCTCTGGTGACTCAGGACCTTCAGACAGTACTCCTTCACCCTCTCATAGTTTACCAGCTCTGATTGCAACAGACATGCTGCAAGAGAAGAAGAGAGGGAACAAGTTAGTCGTGTGTAACTAGAAAATGCTTAAGAATTAATGATTCATTTAAAACAGTTGCCTTGAGTGTCATTTAGTGAAGTTAAAACGACAAGTACGTTCGCATGAGTGTGAAACAAAGAAGGGGATATTTTGCTGACAGCTTGCTCTGTGCCTTTTAATAGAGCCACAGTGAAATTTAGCCTCTACAGTTCTTCCTCAGGATGGCACTGAGCTGACTAAAAATAGCTAAATACTAAATGTCTCACTGCGTAGAGAAGACACAAAAGTCATGCAAGCAGTTTGAGCCCTGGGGCCGGAGAGTAATGTCTTTACAAGCCGCTGCTGAGCTCGACATGCAAAAATACAATAATGGGAGAAAAATGTTGGGCTGAATACTGTGAGGATGCATAAGTCTTATTCCACTGACTTAGCAGATGTGTTGTACGCAGCGAGGGCAGCAGAGGAGACGAGGGAAAAGAAGGGCAGGATGCAGAGATCAAGTGAGCGACAGATACCGCAGAAGTCCTTTGGGATGAGATGTGAGCGGTGAAGTACAGATCTGAGACCAGGAGATCTAAACCTGAACCAACCAGCACTTCACAAGCTGAAAACACCTTAAACACCTTAAAGTGAGATGTAGAGTGCTCAGGGATAAGACTTGTATTTCATTGTAGTCATCAATCCGATACAGTTGCAGCAGCACTTCGCTGTAGCAATTCTCTACAGCTCTGAGATCAGCTCAGATCGGAATAACTTCATTAGTAAAGACACACACACACACACACACACACACACACACACACACACACACACCGCTTTTAGTCCACCAAAGCTTTTAAATGCCTGCTGATGGCTCAGATATCACGTTCCCTCTGGTGGTCACAGGCACTTGAGCTTTTGTTTCCACCCTACTTGTTCTTTGTTTTCCCCCTCTCCATTTATCTGATGATACATCAAAAAACAAATCTCCTTCATCCCTCCTTGTGCCTCCACCGTCACATCACTCTCCTGTACTCCCATCCCACCCGTTCCCTCCCTGATCTGACCCCTTTTTTAACCCTCCCTCCCCACCTCCATCCTCCCTCTTTCCTCTGAGTCTGCCCTTGACACACAGACAGCCTGTGTATAACATGAGTCAGGCACTATTAGCTGGGAGGCAGGGTGAGTCAGGAGTGAGAGGAGGGGAGGCAGGGATGAGGGGCATGGCTGCAGTAGGAGGAGGAGGAGGAGGAGGAGGAGGAGGAGGAGGAGGTTTATAATGTGAGAGACTAAGGTAGAGAAGAAGAGGTGAGACCTGTGTAACGCTACAGCGTGAGGAAAAGGAGAGAGTGTGTTAAAAGCTGTTAGCGGTCCCCTACCTGCCGCCTCCCCCTGAGCCTCCAAGATGTATATCGAACAGGGTCAACAAGTGCAAAACACTAAATAATTCATCATGGATTCATCAGGGGACAGACAAATTCAATAACAGTCAATGTGTTTTGGTATTTAGAGGTTGAAGTTGCATACGTCTGGTTGGGGCAGGCGGTACATTGTGTGCTGTATGTTCGCCTGTGTGTGTTGAGTCACTGCCTCGAGTCTCACAGCTGTAGACATGAACTTTGCTCCATCGCATGCAATTAAAATGGAGGGGACGGGCTCTGGAGGTGCAATTAAAGGGTAACTTTGGTATTTTTAAACCTGGACACTATTTGCCTGTGTTTTGTGTCAAAGTGACTAATGGGAGCAACATTTTTTTGAAACTGGCCCAGTACTGAGCGAGACTGCAGTGCAAGCTGCAATGATAACACTCCAGTTATGTGTGCACTGTCAATTTATGTCAACTAAAAGTGCTTGTTTTGTTACTGACAGGCTCAGATTATTATTATATGTGTCTGTCAACATTATGGAAAGGATCCCTACAGAGACAGACCTCTGTGTTAAAGAGTAAGATCATTTTTGATTAACCAAAAACAGTCTCAAAATAGCTATCAGCAAACCAGACCCCATTTAATTAAACAGTAGATTTAGACGTGTAGAGCCAGAATATTATCACATCTATCTGGGTGAATTAAAGGTTAATTTCAACCAAACCAGAGGTGGTGACTGCTGGAACTGTGAAAAACAAACCAAGACCTTTTTTTGGTAAAAAAATAAAAATAAAAATAATAATAATAATAATAATAATAATAATAATAAAATTAATGCCTATTTAAATGGTCTCTGGTGGCTTTGATGAGCAATTTTGGGGCTATTTCTTGATTGGTAACTTTAAGAAATTAACTTAGTATGATAATTTGCTGAAACTGTCACTATATAGCCTGTCCTCCTGATAGCCCTCCTCCTACTGCCTCTAATGGCTTTTGCTAGACTCTAACAACCAATCAGAGTGGAGGAGACTCTACCGCAGCTGTCACTTAATTTCTTTGTGAACTGCGGTCAAACTGTCAAACTAGGCAGCGCTGATCAAATATGAGTCACGGTTCTGTTTCTGCATTGCATATATCTCACTTCAGATGTTTTCAGAAACATATTTCAGTGTACTCTTTACCTGTAAAATGAGAAAGTTTGTGACCCACCCGCCATGTTGGATACAGCCGACTGAAGTACCAAGCACCACCCAGCAGACAGACCAACTTTCTCATTTTACAGCTAAACAGTACACTTAAATATGTTCATGAAAACACCTCAGGCAAGAATTAGGCAGTACAGTTTGACCACAGTTCACAAGCATGACTGACATAACTGACACTTGCATTAGAGTCTCCTTTGCTCTGATTGGTTGTTTTCATGTGGTAAAGCCGTTAGAAATGCTACAAAGCAATACAGGCGGGGAAGTATTCTGTTTATACAGTATATCCGTTGTTTCAAAAAGTCATATTTTATTTTCAATTTTGGTTTCCTGGGTGGGCTAAGCATGCATACAGGTTGACAGGTTGAAAGAGATTGGCAAGAAGGAAAGAGGGGAAATAAATAAATAAATGAAAGGAGACATGCTGAAATTAATGAGAGAGAAACTGGAGAGCTGGAAAAGTCAACAGCAAACAAAATCAGGACCATTAAACGGACTATGTGGTGTGTTTGCTGTTGGGATTAGTGAAAAAACTTGCAGCTTATTGCTTAAATTTACACTTGTGCCTTGTCTACTGTGACATGTCTAAATGTCTTCAGTGTAAAATGTGTGAGTGGCATTACATTCTGTTCAAATCCACCAACATTTATAAGGCCTTGATGAGTCGTATTTGCTGCATTGATGCACTAAAACAACACATCTTCTAAATACTTAGCTTGTTTTTGCAGACTCGCTAATAAATATTGCTGTATTTGGTTTCCTTTCTTGTATGAAAGTTGTCATATAGAGTATTTCAAATGTATTAATACCATCATTATTAGCTGGATGTACACACACACACACACACACACACACACACACACACACACACACCCTCATAGAAAGCAGAACAAAGCAAGCGCGACGATCCTCTTATTTTCAGCAAAGCTCGTGACTCAGAGCAGAGCAGCAAGGTCGAAGCTGCTTCCCGTCTTCAGTGATCATAAGTCAGCTCAGTACAGTGGGAATCACCTCAGATGCCCTCTACCTCTCCTGCACACCTCTTTACAGACTCCACTCCTCTATTTGTTTTTACAACCGTCCGGCTATGACATGACTACTCTCATCCCTCCACACACCCATCCATCATCGCCCTGCAGCAGTGGACGGCTTTCAGAGGATTCAGTTACAGCCCATAATGGCCTAATGGCTGACGCAGTTAGAGAGTTCACTGGCACTCACACACAAACATAAGACACACACACACACACACACACACACACACACACACACACACACACCTACAGTGCATCCAGCAGATACACAATGACATGGGCAGAGGCACAAACACAAACAATAACACAGGTGACTGCAAATGATCAAGTGAACAAGGGCTTGATATAAGTTGACAACTCAAATACTCACAGGTTCACAAACAGATGAGTTTGAGTGGACCGTCTGACGCAAACGATGGTTAAAAAGACACGTGATTGTACACAAATGCACACACACAAAGGCAACGTGCACAAGTGATGACTGGCCGGCCGCACCCTGCTGGCCCATTAGGCAGATGGATGGCATGCCAGAGGAAATGTAGAGTGTGGTGAGATGCATTAAGGGTGTGATAATGACAGGATCAGAGCAGGCTGGGCAGGGACACAGACAGACAAGAGGCCCCATAAAAATACAGTAGAACAACATCACTGGAGCCAAGGTGTCCCGCTCACTGAGAGACACGCCAGTCTGAGGGTTTCTGTTTGTCATAGGGTCTATATTTGTTCTATAAATGACTGTTCTGTCTGTACATTACTCTGCACTCATCTGCTTTTTGCACTTCTGGTTAAATGCTAAACTGCTCATTGTCTCAGTACCTTTACTCTGTGCAATGACAATAAAGCTCTAATCTAATCGAAGAAAAATAGACAGCCCCCTCTCGGGATTACAAGATAAATAAGAGAGGATGTGAAATAATTAACAAGCTAAAAAGTTGGCCATATTTTTCAAACTTTCCTCCAATCTTTCCTTGTTGTTTCTAATAAATTGCAGGCTATATTACACTCCTTGGTTAAATTGGTCACAAGCAGCAGACCAGCCCAGTAAACCAAGAAGTTACGTCCACATTGGCCTTCTCTGAACCTCATGATTTACTTCCAATTCCAATGTTGCCAATCCAGGCAATGGTGTGTCCTTTATGAAGTGAGGTGGATGTGGGGGTAAAGATGTGAAGGATGGACATGTAGCACATTCACCTCCCCTCTAGGGATGTTCCTAATGTGTATTTTCCCCGGTGTTTAACTGGAAGTACAAATTTAGAATAATTTACTGGACTTTAAGTAATAAAGCACTCAAAATTTACCACAAGTGATGAGTAGTTTGAAGTGGATGCACTGGGGGATGGGGAGCCGGTGGAGGTTATGAAGGACGGGAAGTAATGTAGTCAGTGTGTGAGATGACGAGATCTGGATATACTGTAGTTTCTTGAGTGTTTTGGCTGACAAACCATAGAGGAGACGGTTGCAGTATTCCAGTCTAGAAGTGATGAATGCATAGATGAGAGTCTCTGCAGCTGAAAAGGAGAGGGATGGACGGAGGCGGGCGATGTTTCAGAGATGGTAGAAGGCTTTTTTTGTGATGTGTTTGATGTGTGTCAAAGGAGAGGGTTTGATCAACGACGACACCAAGGTTACGGACACGGGAGGAGGAGAGCACAGTGCGAGCATCAGTGGAGAGGGAGAAGTTATGGGTGGATTTGATCACTACAATCTTTTCCTCACATTAAACCTCACCATAGTTACCGTTTGCAGAAGCTGTAGAAAGTGAGAATTAAATAATCATTGACATATCGATGTATTCCAGTTTTTTTAAGGTCATCCAGTATTGACTGTTCTTGTCTGGTGATGCAGGCCAACTGTTAAACATGCAGCTGGTGACAAGGGATTACAAGAGGACACTGATTTCTTTTAAGGGTTAACAAGTAGAGCAGAATTGATCTGTTTCGATAAGCGGTGGATTAGTTGATTCATCAAAAGTTGATCAACAGAAAATTATTCCACAGCTATTTCGATTAATCTGTTCAGTAATTTTTCAACATTCTCTGGTTCAAGCTTCTCAAATGTGAGGATTTGCCGTTTTTCTTTGTCACATATGATGATAAACTGAACATCTTTGAGTTTGCAACTGATGGTCAGATTGAACAAGCATTTTGAAAATGACTATTGCATGAGTAATCATTAGTTTCAGACTTAGTCACGAGCTAAACAGGTTGGGAACCACTGTGATTGCAGACACGGTCCATCAAGTCCATGTGTCCATCAAGATGCTGAAACCGTGCCACCTCCAGGGCTGCTTAGCTGAACGCTCCCTGGAAGGCAATTCCTCTTCTGACATTAACACAATATCAGATATGGCCTGCTGATTTTATTTTGATTGAAAACGGAGCGCTCAAACGGCTTTTTAAGAGCACACATGAGATGAGAGAGGAGGAATAATGAGGTGTGACTGCACAAAGGAAATAAGTGGTGTGGACAAGATAGATTTGTCTTAATGAGGGGCTGGATGTGAGGACAGGGACAGAAGAATGAGCTGAGCTGGCTGCAACACTGGCTTTGTGTGCCACCATTCAGTGTCAGCGTCATGAGCGTAAGTATCTCTCTCTCTTTCGGAGGAACCTCTGTCTCACTGCCAGAGAAAAAATAGATAAAACACAGGAAACTGGAAATTAACGGAACAGAAAAATTCATTTGAATTTCTAAACCCAGAAAAAAAAGCCAACAGGTGCAAAGCAGCTGTCAACTGTGAGTGTGTGAATGCACTTTTCCGTTGCTTGAATGTCGAATACGAGGTGCGGTGAGTGGGAGTGGTTAACACATGCTCAGGAACCCCACTGGTTTGCCTGAAGCATCATGTCTGAAAAAACAGAGCCTGCATAGAGACTCGCTTTCATTTAGCTGACAGAGCGCCAAAGCCTGGGAGGAATAAAAGAGAGAGGGAGAGAGACAGGAAGCTGAAATAAGACAAGAGAGACAGGGGGCGAGGGAGGACAGAGATAGAGACAGAGGCAGCACTGACAACACAAAAATCCAGACACAGCCGGAGGAAAATAATGACAAGATTTCTGTATGAAAGGTAGAGGACAAGAGGAGGGAGATAAATGAAAGGGAGGAAGCAGAGAGAAAGAGCAGTGGAAGTGTAAAGGCTCCCACTCTCCTATGATACATGTTTTTAACTTCTCTTTCTCTACGTCACCTCATCTTCCCTCTGGACTCAGGCTCCCCCGCCCCCTCTCTTCCCTCCTCTCCATCACACCAGGCGTAACACCACGATACGGCTAATTTAAAGCCACTCATGGCCTTGCTGATTAGTCTGCTGCCCATCAACTTGTAATTAGTTCTGCCGGGAAGATAATGGCAGATGGAGAGACCCATCACTCTCACACAGACACACAGACACACACACACCCTCATTTCCTTACCCTCGTCCTTCACTCCTTTATTTCTTCCCGGCAGTGTCACCCTGCACCGCCCTGCCCTGCCCTCCTCCTCACCTTTCACCGTATCTCCTTTACAAATGTCAGAACCCTACAACAGATTTATTTACAGAGACAAATGAAACCGTGCACAGTCATTATCACGAGACCGCCCTCACACACACAATCTCTGAGCAAGATCCGACGCACATATGCTGACACTATGGAAGGATTATTGAATGGGCCTACACATGCACAGGTGCCCAAAGTGTAAGCAGGGCCCACCCGGCCCTCACCTGTAAGATGTCACTTAAATTAACACATTGTGACCAGGGAGAGATTCAAAATGACAACAAATAGATGCAAAGGGACTAAAAAGAGACACAAAATAACTACAGGAGGGGCAAAACAACCTCAAAGAGACACAAATTTACTGCGAAGAGACACAGAGCTATTCCAAAGAGATACAAAATGACCAAAAATACACTTTATGACCTCAAAGAGAAACTAAAATGACCTCAGAGACACAGGACTACTACAAAAAGGCACAAAATGACAATAAATTTCCTCAAAGAGACACAAAACGACAGAATAAAAACACAACATGACCTCAAAGAGACACAAAAATGGCCTCAAAGAGACAACAAATAACTGCAAAAGGGGCAAAACAACCACAGAGAGACACATAATGACTTCAAAGAGACGAAGAACTACTACAAAGAGACAAAAAAATGACTGAATAAAGACACTAAATGATCTCAAAGAGACACAAAATGACCAAAAAAGACACTAAATGACCTCAAAGAGACACAAAATGACCAAAAAAGACACAAAATGGGCTCAAAGAGACGCAAAACAACCAAATAAAGACACAACATGACCTCAAAGAGACGCAAAATAATGACAACTGAATTGTATTGCATTGTATTGTGTTGTGTTGTGTTGTATTGTATTTCCTTGAAGACATATGGAACTGCTACAAAGAGACACAAAATGACCAAAAAAAGACAGTAAATGTCCTTAAAGAGACACAATGACCATAAAGGGACAGTAAAAGACCACAAAGCGCCACAAAACAATCAAATAAAGACAATACCTCAAAGAGACACAGAACTTCTACAAAAAGACATAAAATGACTAAAAAGACACAAATGACCTCAAAGAGACAAAGAACTGGTACAAAGCGATATAAAATGACTACAGAGAGACACAGAACCACAAAAACATGCATTAAGACAAAAAAGAGATACAAAGATACAAAGAGTCTGATAGTCCGCCTGTGGCTGACGTCACAGCTCTCGGACAGTGTAGCCGGTCTCCTCAGGCCCACTAAGAATAGCTCCACCCAAGCCTTTTGCGAATGCCTTTCTCTGTTATTGAGGAGGACAGAGCTACAGTTCTCCGCTCGCTCCATCACAAGGGCTCGTTTGCACCGACATGACACAGCATTTACTCCAACTTCACCAGCCACCACCTGCATTATCATCTTTCCTTTCTCTTTGTTGTGTTGTGTTTAAATTTCTGAGAGGATGCTGCTTTTCATCAAGAGGAGGCTGTCACTCCCACAACGTAGCAGATGAATGTCTTTACCTTTTATATCACTCAAAAGGTGACACATATAAAACAGACTCTTCTCCCTAGAGGACGTATACATAATGAATGCTGTGATTTATCATTACACAGAGATGATAGAGGCTCAACTTGTCATCAAACACCATTTCACTTAAAACAAATGGTGCAGATGATGTCTTTGATTGTGTGTCACTGTAGCGGAAGACTAATGCAGCTCCATATGGTGTCAAAAAACCCTCATAATTACTGTCTCTCATGGCTCTTGTTTGACTGCGTGTGTCTCAAAGGCCTCCACAGGCTCCTCTGGAGTAATGCTGAGACTGGCCTTACAAATGAGGCACTGACTGTTTTCTATGAATGTGACTATTCTGAGGAGTACAGGCTGAAATTGTATGAGGAGAGCATAGTTAAGGTTGAGACGTGTACATACTGTGTATGTATTTTAGTGATGACAGGAACCCCCCATCATACCTCCAGAAGCGTAGTCTACTGATACACCCTGAAAACTGTATGTTGCGTGTCAGAAATAGGTCAACATTTTGGGAATAACTCCTACTCACTTTCTTGCCAAGAGTTAGATAAGAAGATCAACACCAACCTTATGTGTGGATATTTCATAAAAAGATTACAGACAGTTAGCTTAGCTTGTACTGCATTCATGTCATTATATTCAGACTGTAATTATGGGCAATGGAGCCAGAAAAAACATGTCAGCCCCCTAGCTGTGAGAGACAATGTTACTGTTGTCAGAAATCCCAGATATCTGCGACTTGGTGACAAGAACTGCTGAAGAACCAGTGGAAAAATGGCCGGTGCCATGACATTGTTCCGATGGCCCAAAATTCTAAAGCCCTATTGGTCTGAAAAATGGCCAACTGGACCAAAAGTCCATTGCTCCGAAGTCCAGTTTCTCCAAAAATGAACAGTCCTTGTAGTTTCAGCATTGTTGAGCCAAACCTTTGTGGCTTTTCTCGGCAATTGTTTTTTTTTTTTTAGTTTTTAGTTTTTTGGGCTTTTGTCTTTGATGGATAGGACAGTATGTTGGGTTTGAAGGGGGCAGGGGAGGGGGCGTGACATGCAGTGGGGGGCCCCAGGCTGGAATTTAGCCCGCGGCCGCTGCAGCAGGGACACAGCTTTTGTATCCACTGAGCCACGAGGCGCCCCAGTGATGTATGAGCCACCAAACTCGGGGGTTTTACCAACCTGTTCCTGCTTTTCCAGCAGCTTTTGTGCCACCAAACCAAGAGCCAGTGTGTACATATGACTGACACAACATGAGGACATAATTATTTTTAAATAAGCCGCAATTCTGGACGAAAATACGCATATGCTGTGCAAAGACTTGGCAGTTATAAAATGTGGTTTTACAGGGGGTATGTGTTAGGCAGTGAGCTTTAGAGATGCTGGTAGGCATATTTTATACCTTTGGACGAAGCCTTGTGTTCTGTCTTTATGCCAAGCTAACTGGCTTCGACTTATAGCTTCATATTTACCTTACAAATATAAGAGTCATATTGATCTTCTCGTCCAACTTTTGTCGAGAAGGCAAGAGTTTTTCCCATTCTTTCTAGATATTACTTTAAAAACTCTAATTGCCTGCCATTTATCCTTACATTTGTGATGCTAACCTCACAGCATTTGTCTCACCCCCTCCAAAAACTCCCCTGGCACGATGATCCCCTCATAACACTGACACCGTATGTTACGCTTGTAAACTGCTGGTACATCAAACATATTAGCATGGATTACCCACAGTGCAACACTGATCCTGGGAGGGGAGTGAAACAGGAGTCAGATTATTCTGTTAGATCTGACAGAAAAAGAGGCAGAGAGAGATCAACTAACCCCATCCCCCTGTTTATTGTTTGTTAGAGGAGGAGCACACATTGTTCCAGACAGACTGTAGACTTTTACCTTCAATCACACAGTATGCTGAGTGTTACCAGTGACACAGCAAGGAGATGACAACTTTACTTTATACCACATATTATCCTCAAACCCTAACCCATGCTTCATCATCTTCTACCCATCAAACACCCTCCTACATTGTTCTGCTCCTCCTAAAATAGGCGCTGACTCAGGATTAATGCTCATCTACTTAAATATTTATACAAGTGAGGAAGCTATCTGCTCCATGACTTCACCAAAGATGAAATCATTTAATGCTCTCCTTTGCCCATTGCAGTCTCTTCCTGTCTGTGCTGTAAGATCACAGTACTCAGGGTGGGTCTTTGTGGGGTTTCATGAAGCCTCTACAGGAAATGAAGAGCGGTTCATATAGTCATGATTTTATTTAACTCATTACAACTGGTATATTTATTTAATATCCTAAAGTGATCCGGGACTTTCTATATTGCTTTTGCTCTCATGAGTGAAACCAGGCATTCAAATCATAGATAAGTACAGTTTAATAAAGAATCAAAGAGACTTTTATTGAGGTTTCATCTGTAGTTGAACTCCCTGAGAGGGACATAATTTTGTTGTGGCCCTTAGCTAGGCAATTATCTGATCGGTGATGTCATCTGTGGACACTGGGCAGACTTTTGCCTGTAGCTCAGCAGATCTGTGGCTACTGTGTCCTGCTGCTGTCAAACAGCTTCTACCCACTCCAAACATGCACTCTCAAGTCAAACATTATAAAGTAAAATGAAGGCTGTGCTTGCTAATATTGATCTACTTCCTGTATGTTTGGATAATATATATACAGTAGCTGTGAGAAACATGCTCTCTGCATTATTCTGGCTGCAAGATAGATGAGGGAGTCTTTGGAAGGGTCAACAGAGAGAACTGCCAAATGGTTTGGCTCAGAATCTCATGAAGTCAGCCTTAATCTGTGAGGTAGTGAAGCTTTTCCTCTAAGTACCAGGAGTAAATTAATGGTCAAAGCATGAGCTTTCATAATTTCCTTAAAAGATAGAGCCACGTGTTGGCAGCCTGTTTTCATTTAATATGGATCAGTGCTCCCCCCCAGATTTGCATATCCAGCAGAGCGTCATTAAGATTCATTTGGAGTCGCCTTTGTGTCCACCTGATGTAAGTCCAATATTTACTCTTCTTTAGCTCTGCTTTTGGTCTCTACCCACTCCTGACAGAAATATCTTTAGCTGCTAAAAGCTCCACTATGTTAGTGGCTAGTCGTCTGTCTCCTGTTTGAGGATGGAAAGGTAGCATACAGTGGGGATTTTTAAAGCTTTCTGTGCTGATAACAGTTGCCTGCTGCAGCCGAAAACTGTGCTGATTGGAGTGGTGGGAGGTAAAACTGGGTTAGCTGTTTTATTTTGGTGTCTTTGGGCAAAAACCTCTTAATAAATTTGAAACATATTGTAACTCAAGTGATCTGAGATAACACTGGACTTCTGCACCTTCTCTTTGCTCGGTTTTCAGACTTTATAAAATCATATGATTGGAGACTTTGGCCAATCGCAGGTCATTTCAGACATCAACCGCCTACACTGCAAAGCAACCCAAAAAAGGAAAAACAGACCTATCGGAAAGAGAGTCTGAAAATAAATGCAACATTTGTCAATATCGGCAAAGCATTTCAGAGATGAGACAAAATGTTGCTCATAGTTTAGCTTTCTGCTAACCAGAGCCAAAGACTCTTAGCTGTGGCTTCAAGTTTACGTTTATGTAGCAAACATTAGCTAGAGCCTTGAATCACAGTGTGCCATCCACCTTACTCCATGCCACTATAGACCACTTCACCAGGAGGAGAGCTAGCAGCAGCTCTGGAACTGGACTACCAATCAGCAGCTGCAACAACCCAAATCCAGCCAGTGCAATCCCAGCCTCCGGGGGACCAAACAGCCCAGAATGTTGGAGGTGCGCTGTCCAAATGCAAGCTGCTACAGCTGCTCATGGAAGTTATAGAGCTGCTACATGCTCTCTTCCTGGCAAGCAGTCCACAGTGGCGGGGAGCATGGCAGCAGGACCGTGGGATGGCTAGCTAGCTCATTCTGTTTTATCTGTGGTCTGATGAACAGAGAGAGAGAGAGAGAGAGAGCGGGGCAAAGACCGGATGAGTGAATGTGCCGCGTGCAAATCTACAGTGAAATACGATTAAATAAATCAATGTATGAGAAACACTGAGTTACTGTATAACATGCAGGCATATGCCGGTGGTGACCTGACAGGAAGGGCTTAGGACAGAAATAGACAGAAGCCTCTTTTACACTGCCTCTTCAAGGCGGGAATTTCACGCTGTTAAGCCACCTTGCCGTTCTAGAGTCGTAAAATGGGGGGGACAGAATTGTCTCGCCTCTAACCCAGCAGCAGAGGTAGCAACAGCACCAAAACGATAAACGGGACAGCAGGCAGGATGGGATTATGGATGGCACAGGTATAACGTTTTGATGATGAGTTATGCTTACAACCCAGTGTGGGAGATATAAAAAGATAGTAGCTGTTAGCAGTTAGCAACTAACTCAAAGAAGAAGAACAGCTGCTGAGAGCTCCTTACCCTCTGAGCAGAGGACGCGATCAGCCACCATATAACGGAGAATGCAAAGGCAGCATGAAGACACAACTTCACAGTGGCCCTATAGTGCCATCTCTGTGTAAAAAGGACTAGAGTTAGACGGGGAGCGCTGCAGATTCATATTGTGGCATTTTTTGTGTTTGCTTTTTTTAATTAAACAATAAGTGAGTTTTCATTCACTTGTTTTTATTCATTACAAATCTTCCAAAATAAAAGTATACCACAAAAAAAAATTGGCTGAGGTAATAAAGTTGCTATATCAATAAAAACAAAATGCAACATGACGTACATGTGACTTAGATGTGCCTGAAGAGACAAAAACATCAGATCTGTGTTGAAAGACTCAAACCGATATTCCTCAAATTAATACATGAAACAAATTTATGAACAATATTTTTGTTATGTTTTCCACTTTTCACTGGTGCACCAAATTAATTTGTAATCCTGCTGCAGTGTTTTTCTCTGCAATGGTTTAATGGCACCTGACAACAAAAATAGTGCCACCAGCTGTTTACCTTGATGTGCATAGATACATACATACATTAATCTGCATTTTCTTTTGCAGCTTTCTGGAAATTTAAATTTAAATTAGCGCTACATTTAGATGGAAAGGGACAAATCCTTTAAAACTCCTTAGAGCTGGATAGTAATTATCTGTGGGTTCATCACTACAAATAGCCTCTTTCACAGCCATTTAATCCACTGAGAATTACTGGTTATAGCAGCTTTAAATATCACATTTTAACACCAAATGTTGCTTTGAAACATATTGTTGCTGTTTTTTTTCCCCTGACAGCACTGGTGTGAAAGAGCTGGTTAACCTGATCCATTCAGGATCCCCGTCAGCAAAACAGGCTCGACACAACCTTTACATTTCACTGCCATCACAAACAGGGTGTAACAAGGACGAGTTTTCAATGTCAACCCCCGGCAGTGCATGTAACAGAGCAGGCAAAGCTCAGATAGCGACCAACATGGTCTTTTATCAGCATGGCGCTCCACGGATAAATATAAACAGCCAGTTGGTTTACTCTGCATCGTCCACTGGAGCACAGGGTGTTAGATATGCGCAAATAGCTTCAGCAAATTCTCATTACTGATGGCTTTAAGAGGATGAATATTCTGCATTTCTCCATGTTCCGCTCTCTCTCCCCCTCTGAGGGTGTCAGGAAAGGGCATCTGTTTCATTTTCCTCTCAGCTGATGCCATGACTTTCAACTACGGCCTAAAAAAAGCTTTGACAGACAATTTCAATTTATTCATTACTTCACACAACTGTCAGTCAACATCAGAAAATGATTACAGTCCAAAAATCTAAATCACGCACATACATATTAAACACAACACATATTACCAACACAACAAAAGCATTGTAATAAATTCCTGAGGTATCAGCAAAATGTGATAAATGTAATGCCAAAGATTCTTCAGTGCAAATATTTATTTCCTGTTTCAAGTTAAATACTGGGATTTTTATTTTTTTGGAGCAACCAGACCCCATGCTGATGATTTTTGGCACATCAGAGACACGAACCACATTAAATATGCTTTGATACAGCAAAGAAAGTTCCTCTACAACACTGGAAAACATCTGAACCACATTCATCACGGCATTGGCCAAATAAATTATAAGGCACCATGCAGCTGCAAAGAACCAGGTTTACTGGTCGATATTTTTGGTTTTTGGTTAGTTGTTTCGACAACTACACTGTTGTGAAATTTGGTGCAGAAATCCATCAGTGCCCACTGCCCAGAGAATCAATCCTAATAACTCTGGTGACACCCTGACTTTTGCTGTAGTGCCACAGTCCTTTCAGTAAAACATCTCATCAATTGTCGCCTGGATTGCAATGCATTTTGGTTGCAAACATTCATGTCACCCACAGAACAAACTGTAAAAGGCTATCCTTGATGATCCCTTAACTTTACATGTTGCACAGATCATCAGATCAAAATATAAATTTGTACATTTCTATGACCAAATATCAGCAAAACTAATGTTGATAGCTGGGCTTTGTGTCTGGTGCTGATTAGCAAATGTTAGCATGCTAACACACTAAACTAAATGTGATCATGGTTAAAGTTCCTGTGAAATGTAGGGTTGAACCCAATACTCAGATTAAATGAGTATCGGGTACAGATAATGTACAAGTCGGTATCTGTAATCCTGATGAGGGGAAATCGTCATTTGGGTACACAGGTGTTCAATGTCTTACTCTTTTGATCAAAATTGACCTGATGCTCAACTCCGAGATTGTTGTATGTAAATAGTTTTAATAAATACAACAAATTCTGATCAACCTGTATCAATTTCAGGATTAAAATAATAACTCTAGATTAGGTCCCACCCACTTGCCATATAAACCCCGCCCATTACAGATACATACAGATAATGGTGAACTCGCTCATCAGTGGCGTAAGGTAGTTACAATGGGCACCAGTGCACGCTATTATGAGGGGCCCTATTACGCCCTAGTAACAAGTTATGAAGCGCACACACACACACACACACACACACACACACACAGAGTTTTAGGTGTATATATATTTTAGCAACAGTGCGTCTTACTGCCGCTTTCACATTACATCCACTTGCACTTGCAGATACTTGATATTAGACACATCAACATACATATTACACAGCAATCAGCATTACATATCTGTTTAAGACCAATCTTCAAAAGGAAATAGTAAATTATTAGTTTAACTTGATAGTTTTTTTTATCGGTAAATTATGTTTTTTTAAATAGTTTATGTAGAATAAGTTTATAATTTGTTATAGATTGACACTGCTTTACAAAACCAGAAAACCATGATGGAGATGGGTTTGCCTTATTTAGGGCATGTATGGAAAATAGCACCATTTTTGTTTTAATGTGAGTTCTTCTTACACGGGCGTATTTCCAGGTGGCAGTCGGGCCCCTCCACCTCATGGGCCCCAGTGCAACCACACTGCCTGCACTGTCTATATTTCCACCCCTGTCGCTCATCCCTAATGAAATGGAAATTAGAGTGTCTTTAGCTTCTGTACCATAACTTTACCCAGTGAAACAGAATATTTAGTTGTGTTAGAGTTAAAAGAGCAATTTAAATGAAATCCTTTGCTTTTGATTAGACTGTTTAAAAGCGGGCGGGCTTAGAGTTCAGCATGATACGGAGCCACAGTACAGCAGAGTCTGCAGCTGAGCAGACTGCTGGCTCCACACACACCTCTCTCAAAGTTCAGGAGGAGGAAGAGGGCGAGATGAATAAATTAAGACATCCACAAAAACAAAGGTTTGCCCACTCATATCCAAACACACCTCTCCGCCTATCTCTCTCCATGACGTGACGTGTGGGTTGATATGACCCTTGTAACTAGCTGGTTGCACAAAGTCTCATATGATTGGATGAACTTTTGTAAACGCAAAGTGCAGGATGAGTCATCAAACATCTGAACCCCTTTTACCTGGTTTTACAGAACTTTGAAATTACTCCTGCTAGTGTTAGCGTGTTAGCATTTACCTCTTCTCTGAATCTGTTTATTTGTTGTTCATTATGTTCACTAAAATTGGAGCACTCATTTGTACCAACTTTGTGAACACTTATGGGGCTTCAATTAAAAATAGATGTGATCAAAAACATATTAAAGAATATTTATGTGTTGCCATCATGCTCTCTTCTTCTCCCTCTCTCTCCCTCTGAGTCCTTGCTTGTCCCCTCTCTTTCCTTTTCTTCTTGACAGATGACTGAATCTTATTTACTTTTGTGACAGGAGTCATCTTGGCCTGTCAGGGCTCTGATATAAATCAGTTTGGTCTGGATTGGATTTTTCAACATCCTCCCCCTCTCAATAAAAAAAAAAATTAATAAAAATGCAGCTCTAAAAATCCTCTCTTCACTACTCAGAGGTCATAGAGCCAAACATTTTCCTCCTCCCTTTCCCTACTTGTCACTATCCTTCACAGTCTTCCTCCTCTGTCGTATAATCTCATCATATTTAAGAGTTCTGTCCAGTTTCTCCTGCTCTCTCCCCCATTTTAGCCTCTGCATCTTTTCTACTGACTCACCCCTTCCCCCATCCTCCAAATCTCTCTGTCTCAGCTGTGAGGTGATTCGTTCGGTTGGTTCAGAGAAGACAGTACAGTATGAGTGGTACAGTAGAGGGAGTGCCAGTCGTACTCCCGACAGCAATGCCACGCCATCTGCAGCCCTGGCACACGACGGCTCTCATTCGGCTCTGGCCACCCCTCCAATGGCATTACACCAACCAAACCTCCCCCCATCCCCCTTCTCACCCTCACATGGCATTTCTTTCCCTCCTCTTCCACCTCCATCCTCCTACAAGCACATTGCACAGTGCGCTCTCCAAAGCACCAGCCGAGTCCTTTTCATCTCCCCACCGCTTATACAGCCCTGCTCTCTCCTCATCTTAACCCCTCTATCTCACATTTCTTCTCCCCATCTCATTTCGTCCTCACTCTCATCTTCTGCCGTTATCTTGTGCACTCCACCACGTCCCCTGGTGACCGAGCTGGCAGGAGATGAAAGGGAGGAGTTTTCTGCTCTGTTCTGCTTTTGTAAGCAAGCCTCGACTGTTCGCTAGCAGTGGGTTGGAGTGGACTGGTGAAACCAGCCTGTCTGTGGTGTTACACATCACTGACATTATTCTAATGCGACCCCCATCTGAGGCAAGACTGGGCTTAGAGGCTGTTGATGTGGTGAGTTTTCAAGGCTGTTGGGGAAGTGCAGCGTTAGCACTACATGTCTTGATTGATGTCAAAGGTAGTGCTTTTTTCCAGCAAGGAACAGACGTTGATGCCACTAACGGACTAATTAAATCTTTAGTGTACAGCCTGTAATTGCATGTCACGGTTCAAAAGTTCATTGATGTTCCTGTAGCTCTGAGTACAGGACACATGATGGGAAACATATTTACAGCTGGTATTGACATGTGATCTGTATCTGGATACATTACAGGGATAGCGACAGCCAATCCATCAGTTTTTGCATTTACACCTGCTGTTAAAATGTGTTCTTGTTATCTTGATTGTGAAATTGTGATTGCATCTCAATATGCAAATGAGTTAGGTGTCAACTAATGTGGAGCGTCCCAGGTGTTAAAGCTGCTTTAATAGATATTCTTTTAATAACAGTGGATCAAATGACTAGTGTGTAGTGTAGTGGTAAAGGGGTTGTTAATAGTTCAAACCCTCATCACATGACTCTGCAGTTCCTTCCAGCTAATAGGAGCATTTTAGCGTTTTTCAGGTAATTTTTGTTGCTCCCATAGTATCGTTTTTAGCAAAAATTAGCTCTAAAAATCTCTGCACGCTTCCTGCTAAACACCAAATAGCAGTCAGATGTCGCTTTGAGCTCATTAACACCTGCTATTATCATGCATCTTGAGCAAGATGATCACAAGGAGGCAGCTCTATGTCTGTGTGTTCACACCTGACATAAGAATGTGTCTCCATGCATCTCATGTGACCACTTGTAATTGGATCTTTCTCACTCTACATGCAGCTAAACACATAAATCATCCCCATTTGCAAAGACCAAATTCACTGCTGGAGTTTTGCTGCTTTTACTGCTGCTTTTTTTAAAAGATTTTTTTTTTTTTGGCATTTTTACCTTCATTAGATAGGAGGGAGGGGATGACATGCAGCAAAGCGACAGGGTTGGAAACAAACCCCCAGCCGATGCGACAAGGACATGGCCTTTGCACATGGTACAAAAAGTAATAGGGCTAATTGTTAGCATCTCACATCTAACATTACCCAACGTTATTAATGACAGAGTTGCACCATTTCAGCACTAATGTGAGTTTGTTGGGATTATTTAACATTTGCTGTTCCTGTGTTAGCTTGTGCTAACCAAGTAGATGTTGAACTGACTGTTCTCCAGTAGGAGAGCAGCTCTAGAGATGGTCCTTTAGCTCTGCATCTGTGCAACTGCAGCAACAGAAAGTTTTCTTATTTGGTGAGGCGTCACATATGCAAGGGTGTCAGCTGAGTAGGCAGTCCTTTAATGTGGCCGAGGACACATTAGTGTACACACTGTTGAAAGAATGTGGCCACATTCAGCCCAGACCACCTCCGACTGTAGTCTGAGGCCCCCTTTACACCTGGCATCAATATGCGTTTTTTGCAATTGGATTACCACATACTTTTATACCTGGTCTTAATATGTCTCTGGTGTCCACATCCAGATCCATTTGCTATCTGCTCATGTTCAGTTCCCATGACGTCACATCCTCCTCTTCTTCTTCTGCAAACATTTCCAGCAGCAGACTACAACATCATATCCTGTGTGCCACAATAACAGTAAGATGTAGCATGCGTGAAGTCGCTTTATTGTATGGACACTTTTGTTGGACCAAATGGAGAGTAGACACTCACCGTGACTCCATCCTCGGCTATCATCCGTGTTATCTTTTTCTTGGCAGTCACTACCCGGTGAGGGTTATTGTTGTTGTCTTCTTTCTGTGTCCAGCTAGTGCACCCCGCTTACGCATTTTCGCCTACGGAGTTGTTGCATGTGGATTGGAGACGCATTTGTGCTCGATGTGGTCACAGTGCGTCCCTGACCACCTTCAGAGGTGGTTTGGCAGAATCCATCCTCAATGGGTTTCGAGTGTTTTTACACCTGTACTTTCATGGGGTCAAGAGTAATCCGATTGCAATCCGATCACAAAAAACGCATGTTAAAGCAAAGTGTAAAGGGGGTATGAGTGACCAGATCTTAAGACGCATTGAGAATCCATTCACCTGTACTTAGAACTGTCCAATTATGATCTGATCACCCAGGCACATTTGAATACCAGGTGTAAACAGGGACTTTGTGTTTGTGCTGCACTAATTGCAGCTTGTGACTATATTTCATTCATTCATCTTCTAACCGCTTCATCCTTGGAGGATCACAAGCTCAGTGCCTTCTAGTTCCATATTGGAGAGAAGGCAGACATATCTTCGGCTAATTCATTGATTCATTCATTTTCTGTAACAGTTTATTCTGTTAGGGGTCCCGGGGGGGCTGGAGCCTATCCCAGCTACATCGGGCGAGAGGCAGGGTACACCCTGGACAGGTCGCCAGACTATCGCAGGGCTGACACATAGAGACAGACAACCATTCACGCTCACATTCACACCTACGGACAATTTAGAGTCACCAATTAACCTAGTCCCCAATCTGCATGTCTTTGGACTGTGGGAGAAAGCCGGAGTGCCCGGAGAGAACCCACGCTGACACGGGGAGAACATGCAAACTCCACACAGAAGGGCTCCCACGCCCGGGATCGAACCGGCAACCCTCTTGCTGTGAGGCGAGAGTGCTAACCACCACACCACCGTGCCGCCCTGTGACTATATTTAATATATTTTATTTCCATGTGAACAGGAAATTATAACTGAAAGTGGAGTTTATTGTAGATAAGGTGGCATGAGATGCATGTCATAAACTACAACAGCACAGTGGGAAAAAAGATTTATTTACTGGCTCTTCATAATCTGTCTTAAATAAATGCCTTAAATTATCCGACCCATAGCTCCCTCTGCACATAAATACAAAAACCATTATTAAATGCACATTTGTTTCACTGCAGAAAGTAATTGTTTTTGTTTTCTTACAATCGTTTAAGATTTTTAAAAAAATGTGACGAGTGGGTGGAAGTTGCTGGTTCATCATCATGACAAGCGGAGCCACTGTGAGCTGCAGCAGTTGTATAAAAAGGTGGCTGGTGTTACGAAACAAACAATTTCCCTCATCCCCTCCTGCTGGGTCTCCGTTAGAGCCGTAACTTATGAGTCATTCACAGATTGAGCTGGTCAGGAGGAACAAAGGGAGATTTCAGGCAGAGATCAGAGCGAGCAGGAGTTAATGAAAAGTCAAGAGTGATCACTCTCACAACAGGATCACATCATCCTGCTCCCTGTTTTAGTCTCTCTACACTTCCTTATGTACATTTAAAGCAATTAAAACTCAGTATGGCTCCTAACCTGGTTGATACAAGTCTGTCTGTGTGGTGTTTATATAAAGAGACTAGCTGCTGTGGAAAGTGCGTCTTCATGATCAATATCAGGAAAAAGAGCAAACGAACTGCAGTCACATCTCTTATTTCTGTTTGTGCCTCTCAGTGTGTTTGTGGTGGGTGGATGGATGGCTGAGGCGGACTGACAGGCAGTCTGCCTCTGGCCAACATGTTGCACCACTGTGAACTGCGACAGACGCAGACGTTGGTGGTGGTGTAACCCATTTAGATACAGCCCTACAGGGACACACAGACTCAGGGTGTTTCCTTAACAAGGCCAGCAAATAGGACATTCATCATCCATCGTCTTTCTGTTTGACAGAATCAGGTAACATTACTCGTCATTACTGAGAATTATTTCTCTGTTTTTCTCCTCTTTAACCACATTCACTCCCCTATATAATGGTAAAAACTCATAATTCTCTGTTGCTGGCATCTTTCCTAAAAAAAAATCCTGAATCATTTCCTTTTTTCTCTGCTCCTCTCATATCCTCCTTTTTATATATTTTCCTCCCATTACATCCTCTCATCTTGTATCTATCCATAAGCTGAGCTGGTGGAGGAGTCACACAGCGTTCACTAACAACTCCTCACTCATCAACATTTTAAAAAGTTGCTGTGACTGACACAAGGCACCAGTGGTGACAGAAGTGAAAAAAACTACACTGTGAAAATGCTCCATCACAGGTAAAATTCTTGTACTGAAGTTCCCCAGGCAAAATGTTCTTCAGAAAAAGTGAATCAAAAGTAGAGCTTCAACTAATGTAAAAAAAAATGTATTCTTAAGCATGAAAATACTGAACTACGCCATCACAGGTTCCTTTAGCCAAAGGTGATGTCTTAAAATTGCTTGTTTTGGCTGCAACAGCCCAAAACCTTGAAGGTAAACTTCAGTATTTTTGAGCCTGGCCTCTATTGTCCCATGTTTTTGTGTCTAAGTGACTAATGGAGATAATAATCTTTAAAATTGGTCCAGTATTGAGAGGGACTGCAGCAGCAGCAGTGAAACAGGCTGCAATTTAATCTCTTTTTATGTTGTGCACCATCAATTTAGGTCCACTAAAAGTGCTTGTTTTTGCTACTGATGGGCTCAGATTGTTATTTTATGTGTATGGCAACATTATAGAAAAGACCCTACAGAGAAATAAATGTTTTTCTTTACCTTTTGCTGTTTCTGTCAGTTTGTTAGTCTGTGTAACTAAGTCTCATTCAAGAAGTCCTGTGTAGAAATCTTGGTGACTTATCCACATTGTTGAAATCAGCTAAATATTTAGTCATGACATTGAGAAGCTTTTCGTTAAGACCAAGCTACACTTCCTGTACTCCAACACAACAAGTTCTTCCTAGCACTTCTCTCTCCAACTCTCACCAAAATTTCCACCATTGTTTTCCCTGCAACAAGTCACTTCTCACAAAATTTTTAAGCCTGAGCAAGACTTGGTCACCATTATAAACAGACCAGCGAAGGGTAAGGAAAAATATTTCATTTCTCTGTAAGGTCTTGCCCACAATGTTGTCAGAAATTTCTAATAACAATTTGAGCCTGTCAGCTGCAAAAACGACGGTTCACAATTGCCTGTAGGGATTACATTGCAGCATATTTCGCTGCTGTTGCTGCAGCAGTCCCTCTCAAAACTGAGCCAATTTCAAAAATTGTTGTCTCAACTGGACACTTAGACACAAAAACACAGGAAAATAGGGTCCAGATTCAAAAATACTCAACCCCTTTAACATATTCAGTTTACTATCACAATACACAAGGAAAAGCAGCAAATCCCTCACAACTGAGACACTAAGACCAGAGATTATTTGTCATTATTGATTTAATAATTACTTTCAATCAGCTGGCAGATTAATAGACACATTTTTCCAGTTCTAAGCAAAAGTAAAAGTACTTAATTTTAGAAAAATGGGCACTGTTAGTGTTATAATTATTCATATTATTACTGGATAATTATAATTTACTCTTGTAGTTGCATCACATTTCATGAGCTCATCCTGTTAGGGTCGTGAAATTTGTAAAGAAACAATTTCTATGGCTGTGAAATAAATGTACATATATATATATATATATATATATATATATATGCCAATGTTCTCTGAAATGTAGTAGAGAACATGTATGATGCACAAAATGGAAATATTCAAGTAAAGTACAGGAACTTTAAAACTGACTATCAAAGAAAGTTTGCCCTTACCACAACAAAGTCAAGAAAGCACACACACGCGCACACCAATACACTCCCCTTAAACAAAATCAGCAATGTCAGCAATGGGCACGGCAAGAACGGCAGGACGAGCAGCGCTGAAAGCAACTCCCTCCTATTCTTACTACACACACACACACACACACACACACACACACACACACCACCACCACCGCATCCCCTCAGCCAGCTGCTGTTCCTCAGGCCAGTGAATGCTGAGACAAACAAACAAACAAACACACATACACTTGTATACGTGCACTCCCACTCACACACTGACAGGCAGTCCCTCTCACATGTGTGACTGGTGCTGCTGCTTATTTGTTTGTTGCCCTCCTATCATGCGTCAGAACCACAGACAGTTGTCCAATCACATGGCAGCTCCTCACTCATAACCACAGCGACCGCCGCCTGCCCGGCAGAACTCTGGGTAACCAGGTGGAGCCGCACAACAAACACCAGCAGCTGAATAGCTATGCAACCAATGAGTCACTGCTTGATTTCTGTCAGTGAGTTTTAAATTTGTTTTCAAGCTGGTCTTAAAAAAGAAATTGAGACAGCAAATTGACCGCCATTTTGTTTTACTTATCACAGATTAAAGCAAAAAATTGCCTGATAGCAACCTTGAATATAAAATTCCCATAATACATAGTACAATTGTGCAAATATATCAGAGCTGGTGGAAGCTTATCATATTATCTCAAGTAAATATATAAAAAAACATGTTCATCCCAGTGAGTCAAACATTTTTAGGTTTGTTAGAAGAGCATTTATTTCAAAGGATATGTGAATCTAAACAAGTAAGAATAAGTATTTTATTCCTCAAGTTGTGACAGATACAGATTTTTATTATTATTTGTCATAATTCATCCTGATGAGAGCTGTGAACCAACTCAATATGAGCGTTACAGAAAGATGACGATGACACTGATGAGACGATATTAAATTCAGCCAAATGTGGACTATTCAATTCCAATTTTAGATGGATTATTAAAAGGCAAGGCTGTGATGGTTTATGTTTCTTTTATTGTCAAATCCCTGTGAATTCTGCACAAATTTGTAATTTTGTCCGATCACTGCAACTGCACCGCGAATTTGACGATTTAAAACAAGTAAAATCTTATATTACAGAGTTGCATGCAGCGTATTGATTCCCTCAGCTCCTATTCACTCTGTTTAGAACCAGACTCACTCACACAGTGACAGGGCTAAATGTTTATCACCACACGACTAACATTAACATCCAATGGCTAATGCTACCCATTGGTTTTTGATGGGTTTAATGACAGAGTTGAGCCATTTCAGTGTTGGTGTGAGATTGTTGGGACTGTTTAATGGCTTTGTATTGGATGTTAGCCGCTGCCGCTGTGTAAGCTCATGCTAACTGGGCAGAAAGAGCTGGAGGAGAGCGTCTCATGGAGGTCGAAATGGCTCCAAATCTGAGAGCCATTTCACTTGCAGCTGTAATTTCATTGCAATAACAAATGCCTAAAAACCCTGCAACATGCATTGCAATTTTTTTTTAGAAAAGATGCCATGAAATCAGGCATTTTAGGCCACAACAATCTCAAAAAAAGCCTGGATAATCCTGGAGCAACTGACTAAGAAGCAACAATTAACTGATCCTATTGACAAGTTCTGCCTGTGTAGCTCTTCATCCTCTTTATCCTCTGCATCATAGATCTCCATTGTTGTACAACCACTATTAAAACACATCGCTGAGCCACGTGGTTACATTAGGTTACACCATCCTGCTGCTGGACACATGCACACGAGCTCCAAATGTGTATTAATCCACAACTTAAAATAGTCCCCAGTAAATGCTCTATTCTTTCTTGTTTTGTTTGTTAAAAACCACAGTGCACAGCTGTTTTGGGAAACTACTGAGCCTACTCTAAAAATGAAACCACATGTTTGTGAGCAGTTTTCTTTAAAGATTTCCATCCTCAGGAGAAACCAATGGGCTGCGGTGCGAGACAGATGGGGGAGGGAAGTTGGAAAGTACCGGGAGGCAGACTAACATGTTGGTTTGGGTCTTTTCATGGGATTTGTGGCATTTTTTAAACAAAGATAGCTACAAGGGGAAACCATAACGTGACAGAAAGCGAGTGGAGTTTATGGGGGTTTAAGGATGATGATGTGGCGTAATGTGGAGCAGACATCTTGAGTCATTAAAATGGCGATGCACATCAGCAGAGATATGAATGTAAATATTCTATAAAGCACCATGTAAACATGTTAATCACAGTAAAGTACATGCATTACTGCAGCCAGTGTAAACACAGTCATTGGTGGTAAAGCAAGAGGTTCCTTTGTGCGTGTCTGTGAGTGCGCATGTGCACACACTCCTGTTTGTAGCAGCAGCGAGGGGCGGGTATGAGATTAATACAACAACAGGGAAAAGGCCCCTGCGATGGTTGCCATGGTAAATATAGCCCCCTGTCGCGTGCTGGCAGTCCCTTCCTCCCCCTCTTCTCCCCTCTCTGTTCCTCTGCTCTCTACTACTCCTCTCTTATAACTGACTTTCTTGTAATTTCACCATATCTCCTGCTTCTTACTTCATGTTTCTCCCCCCCAATTCTCCTTTTCCCTTCCTTTTGTCACCCTGCCCCCGTCTCTTCTTCCCTCCCCCATCCTTCCCTTCACGCCACAGTGGCCTCCCCACAGGCTCCAGACAGGGCCCCGAACGCTGCGCAGAACAGGGCGACCTTCAGGCTGACAGGGCCACACCTGGACACAAGCAAGGAGACACAACATCACCGCTGCCCCCACCATGACCCAAAATCACAACTGTGTCATAGGACTTCACTGATGTCTTATAGGTTATGTGATATAACACCATCATTGTCTCACTCCTGGATGTCAACATTCATTATGATCACCTGTTCACTCTGCATACTGAGCACACGCTGTCGTCATAATTACAGTTTTACCTCTAAGCTACAGGCAGCTATATGTTCGTAATTACAGTTTTTGTTATGTCACTGCAGTGTATTTCTTGATACAGTAAATCCTGATGAACTGTTTCGTTGCTTAAACTGAAACTACAAAACAATTTTAAGGCATATTTCACCCTGAATACTCTCTGAAACTGAAAATCTAGCTTGATGGTGATGAACAGTAACTGATAGAGTAACTTACTCATCTTTTAGTGACTATATATGATGATATATTGAGCATAGTTTCCACCATGTGAACACATACTGTATTTATGATACATATTCAAAACTTATTGTTCACTCACTGGCCTTTTCCAGAGCTTTTTGCTGTACAGAAGGATATTAAATATGATCAAAAGCTCTGGAAAAAGCTAAGAACCTTGAGTTTATAATATTTCATCTGAGGTAATATTTGGTTTGGTCGAACTTAATCTGTCTGTCATTGTCACATGTTCTATAGGATTTATTTTTATTGATGGTTCTGCAAGATTACGCAACCCAAAACTACAACTAACATGAATATTATACAAAATGTTGAATACGTCAGGTAAATTATGTTTGATTCTGCCTGCAAAAATGTATAATTTTGGTATATTTCACAAATATATAAATTTACAATAGAGCTGAAACGATTAGTTGATTAACTGATGAGTCGATGGCAGAAAATTAATCATGAACTACTCTGATAATCCATCATGTTTTAATCAAAAATGCCCAGCATTGTTCCAGATTCTCCTGTGTGAGAAATCGCAGATGTTCCTCTGTTTTATATTGTTTGAAACTGAACATCTTTGTTCCCGGTTGTTGGTACAAGACATGAAAAGACGTCATCTTTTTAGCATCCCCCAGCTGAACGATGGTCTCCAAAGCTTTACTAATAATATTGTAGCTCCAAAAACACGCTTTGAACACATCACAAGAGCTAAAAATTAAACTAAATATTTTCATTTTTAACTTAAAAGGGACTTCTGATAGGGTGCTACAGTTAGGCATATTTAACTTTAAATTTTATGATTAGTCACATTTTAAAAAGCTCAAGTCATATAAAACATCACAGAAACAGTCAGGGAAATCTACTGCAATGTCTTTGATAATGCACTTTGATAATGCAGTTTTTCTTTAGACTACATAACACCAATCATGCTAATTGTTTGTTAACATGCCTGCAATTACACACATTGAGCCAACATAACATCCCGGCTTGCTTACACACACAAGCAAAACTACAAAAATACATTAAATTTGTCTCAGCATCAGCACATTTGACATTTTTTAGTATCGTCTGACATAAGCCTGACGATTAATTGAGAAAATATTCAATAACAAAATAAGTTGTCAGTTAAATAGGCCTATTTTTGGAGTCACAACCTACAGCAACTGAGTGTAATGACCGGTGCAAATACTACAGTGATAGAGCAGTAATGAGTAAATCTTTTCTGTGCTCCAGGAGCTCAGTTAACCCTGTGGTGAAGTCACTGCAAAGTGGTGCCATTAGACACAGCCTTACATCACCCGTTGGCTGGCTGTGGGTCTTCTCACCTCAGACCCCCCCTGTGAAATGTTGATGCTACAACACAGCAGTGTGCTGTGTCATACATGCACAATGCAAACATGCATACATCTCCTAACATGACGCTTTTGGCCCTGTGGTTTTTATTTATTTATTGTCTTATTGTTTTACAAGACAAAGATCACTGATTGGTGAGCTACATCTACATTACTGAAGAAAAGGCTGAAAAGGAATATGCTGAAAAGACACAAAACAGTGGCAATGGTGTGTAAGAGCCTGACATAGGGATGGTAATGACATGATGTGTTCATTTAATTGTGACACTAGGTTAACTAAAGCACGTATCTCAACAGACAGTGTGCACACATCCATCCAGATTCTCCATTAAATCAGAACCAAGACACAAAATGATCTATTCCTGTATTTCCACTGTTATTCCCCCGCCTCTGCACAAACCCAGCACCTGCAGAAATAACCACAGCCTACGAGCTTGTGTGGACCCGATGAACCGGAACGAACAATGGTGTCAGCAGTACTTGCAGAGGGTCTGGGGTTTTTTGCACCGGCATGTCTCACCTGTCAGGCTGTCGTAGCACTCGATCTCGGTGCTCTCCACGGCTCTCCGCTGCTCCTCGGTCAGCTTGGCGGCGGCTTGGTTCAGCAGGTTGACCTCGGAGCCCGTCGTCCCGTCGACAACATGCACCCCTTTGAGTTGCAGCAGCGCCCGGTGGTACTTGCCGATCGCCTCCCGAAATTTCTTCTCCTTGTAGCAGCGGTGCCCCTCCGCCTTGAAGTCGATGGCTTTCTGGATCTTCGCCTCCATCTCCATTTCAGCGGAGCCGGCTCGGTACCCGCCGCCTCCTCCTCCGTCTCCTCCGGCGGCCGCTGCCAGGCTCCGGCCGCCGGTTTCCGGGTAGCTTTTGAGGCTCTTTATCGGGTGTTGCTTGGCTTCCATGTCTCTCAGTGAGAGCGGCGGCAGCGGGCCATGGTGCTCGGACACGAAGGTGTGTTTCGCTGGAGAGGACCGGAGCAGCGTGCTGTGCATAAAGGATGCGGGATGGAGCGGCAGAGACGGCGGGGCAGGCGGCGGCACCGGAGACACGACGAGCCTCGACACACAGCCTCAGAAAACTGCTTCACAAACGTCTCCGGCTTGTGCTTGAAGAATAAAACAAATTTAAAGGACGTTTGCGGCTATAAAGACACGAATAAGGCTAGAACAGCTGGCACAAACATCCTGAAATCTCCCAACCCGTCGACAAAACACCCCTGATTCTGATTCCTCGCGCTGGTCCTCTCGCGGAAGGATGCTCGAGTGGATTTCTATGGTAGCAGCCTCCGAGGCACGCGCAGCTTCAGCACCACAAACAGCGCACACACTACAGCTTCTACCGCACGGCATTGTGGGAGAAAAAAAAAAGAGAAGTCGTGAGGCGTTGCTGCAGTCCAGATTTTTACACGGCACAAAAACCGAGGAAACGTGCAGAAAAAATCCCGACACGATCGATTAATTGCCAAAATCACACTGTAATTTAATAAACTAATAAACACAAGTGTGGATTTCTAAAATAATACTAATATATTTCCATAAAATATCTTATTTGTACATTTATTGGACTATTATGTGAAAGATGCGCCTTTTAACATCATTCAGTGATAACCCTCCTATTTATTATATTTAAATGATTAATATCCTCATGAAATGTTACATTACGTCACCCCCATTGTTTGGAAAAGACCTGCCATAATAATAATAACAATAATAATAACAGGCTGACACAGGCAGCTTTAACTTCAGTTTACATCACTGCTTTATAAATCAGATTATGGCCAAACAGTAGCCTGATGACTTCAGCTGATAAGGTTTTCAAGGAGATGGAGTCAGACGGCTGCAGGGACCAGAGGAGGAGGAGGAGGAGGAGGGAGAGAGCGACCTCAAGGGGACATAGTTTAAATTACACTTAACCTGCAGCCCACCAGCCAATCATATTACCTCTGTACAGATTATGCATTATTATTCTCTGCTAAATGATGTGATCTTGGCAGGGCTGCTACCTTGTTTCCCTTACATCTCTGAGGTGTGATTCATCTGGAAAGCCTCACGAGGCTAACTCAGCCCAGGCTATCCTCTCGGTGAGTCATGCAAACATCTGTAGTTTCACAGCTATGTTTGCTCCCTGCTTCATGGATCGGACACACACAGTGTATCAGCTTCTCCTGGGTGAACTGTCAGTCTGATTTCAACAAGCACGCAGATAAACATTTATGAATAATTCATTAGGTGGCAGCGAAACTTAAGATATATGCAGGCGTTGGAGTACAAGTAAACACTGACAAAAGCACTATGCTGCCATTCACTCAACGCTGCCGTGATGTCCATATCTCCAGCTCTTCAGTGTGCATGTCAGTCTGAAGTAGCATCACTTAAGCACTGCCAAGTAAAAGTGTCAAAGACAGGTTTTCTTAGTTTTCCTGTTTGAAACTGAATCTGAAATACTTAATCGTCCCTGTGGGGAAACATGTAAATTAAGAACAGTAAATAAGCCTACACAAACAAATGCACAACCCCTGTGGCCCCTGGATGCCGACTATGTGTTGTTTGCAGAGTAAAGAGGCATCCCCCCGATGGAAGATCATTAACATAACACCCTGACAGTTCAGCTGACATTATGCAGCAGCAGCCTCATTGTGAGAGGAGTGGGAGTTTAACGGGTTTATTGATAAAATGATCAGCTAAATGTTCCCCGGGGAAGATAAATATTGACTCAGCTGTCATCTCGATACTCAGAAGAGTTGAAAAGTACATTAGTGACAGTGACATCTCCTTTAGAAAAATAAACAATACAAAAGTAAGGACGTTTGGACCCTTTTCTTCTTTTAATTCATTTCCAAGCACACTTTGTTCAAATTCAGAATCCCCCCCCCTTTCTTTTTAAAAAATCAGGGTATTTCATGATGTGTTTTTTTACCTTGTTTTTTAAGACAATAAAAATTCCTTAATGTGATTTTAAACATTTCAAATATTTACAGTGTAGCAAAGTTCTGATGTGAAGACAGACCAAGATACACCAATCAGCCATGACATTGAAACTACAGGTGGGTTACATGAATAACACTGATCGTCTTGTTAAAATGCAATGTTCTGCTGAAAAGTCTTGGCTCCTGGCGTTCAAGTGGATGCCACCCTAACACTGTTGCAGACCAAGTGCACACACTCATGCCAATGGCCCCTAAAGCAGGACAATACACCATGTCACACTGCAAAACATGTCCTGTGTCCATGGCTTGAAGGTCAACCGTGGATCAGACTTGGCTCTGACCTGCTGGAGCATGGACACAAGACCCTGAAGATGCTTGATCCATCTGTGTTTGGGTGGGTGGTGTGTGTCAAGTAGCATCCACATGAATACCGGGACTCAAGGCTTTCCATCAGAACATTGTAACCAGATGATCAATGTCCACCTCACCTGTCCGTGGTTTTAATGTTGTGCCTGATCAGTGTAGTACACAGGTGTTTATGACCCACACTGGGTGAAGGTGAACTCCCTACCGAGACCTCCAGTGGCTCCCCTGACACCAGGCCCGATGGCATCTCTGAGTTTCTTTACATGGATACATGTTACAAGAATGTCCACATAGAAAAATATGCAGCAGAACTGGTTCTGTGCTGTGTGAAACCAAGTCTAACAAATCTATACATTGCATTTCAAAATAAACAATATTCTACTGACCCGGCCTTCAAGTAGGTGGTTATAGAAAACGTTTGTTTAATTCAGAGGTGAGAACTTCGACTCCACAAAGCGCAGAAGAAGAAGAAGAAGAAGAAGAGGCGCAGTGCTTATTATCTTGATTCAAGTGTTCAGAGAGGTCGTTCTGTGTAACCATCTGAATGTACTTTTTTCATCACAAGTCTGGGGCTGAAATTAAGAAGCCATTTCATGAACCTTTTTTCTACTTTCCAGACATGAGAGAGGAGGCAATTTTGAGGTGGTAAAGGTAACAAGAGGAAATATTCAACCATCATGGCTAGTCTTACGTCCCACTGCTGTCCTGTGTTGAAGAATAAACTTATATTGCCTGAGGTGTGGGAAACACATCTATCTGTACCTTCAACATCAGAATTAATTCACTTTCAGGCAAATATCTACTAAATGACCACGTAATTAATCTATTTTAAAGCACTCAGCTCTATTCATTACGGAGGACTGTCAGAAGAGGGAAGTTTAGGCAGCAGCATCCTTATATGTGGAGTTACAGGGTAAAATTAAAACCACCATTATGGCAGCTTGGTTGACGTCATGCTCATGCCTTAAGCTCACAAATATAGTTAAATACATATCATTTTTTTAAAATGATGAATGGCGGATATGACTGAGACATGACAAATAGCTTCCTGGTTGAGCAACATTATCTGGTTGAGCAACATTATACACTGAGGGATTTCAGTCTTTAAAGTAAAAGCTTGGACACTAAAACAAAAGTGATTTTCCAATGGCAGCATGACATAAGTGTAAAAAAAAAAACTATCTATCTAAGCGTAACTCTAAAGCATCAAAGCAGCATTATAACCATCCATACACTCGGGCTAAAAAAAAGTAAAAACACTCCAATCTGCAGTCCTGCATGTCGCTGGGATAAATGCAAAAAACGTGGTGATACAAATTCTATAAAGGACGCATAGAAAGAGTCTGAATAATGTTTAGGGATCTGTATGTTAGGTTCTCTTGCTGCCCAGTCTCTTAAAAACACTGATAGCCCCAATGTCCATCTGGGCACACAGAGAATCTCCTCCCCCTCCTCCTCCGCCACCGCCACCAGTGCTGCTGGTGACCTTGGAGCTTGCTATGGTCGGCCCCTCCTGGGCTTTGGGCCTGGTGCTGGTCACTCTGTTGTCCTGTGTGTCAGCAGGTGTGGGTGTCACAGCGGCACTCAGGTGTGTGGCAGGGAGCTTGCCCAGTCTCTGAAGCACGCTAACCTTTGCAGGGGGGAGGCCATTAGGGGAAGAGGAGGAGGAGGTGGGAGTGTCAGAGGGAGGTAGTTTGAATTTGCCTCCCAGGCGCCGCAGGGTAGTTGGGGCCGGTTTTGTGGCTGGCTCTCTCTTCTGGGAGGGAGGAGGTCTCTTGAGGACACCAGCATACTGGAGGACGGAGCCTTCTCCGTCACTGTCGTCCTCGTCATCTACATCCATGTTTCCAGCCATTTTGCCTGGCCTTGGCTCGTCTTCCTCTTCATCCCCTCTGCCAAGACGGCTGAACACACCGGTGGGCTGCCAAACATGAGCATTATAACATCTTCATGTCTGCATCCAACATAATACAAAGGGAGCTATTAGGATATACTGACAGCCCTCACCTTGTTATTGCTTGTTGTTGTGTCTGCCTTTGATTCAGCCCCAAGTCGTGCAAACACAGAGGTGCGTTTCAAACCTATTTAAGGAGCAGAGCAAAAGTTAATGCACAAAAATTGTAAAGGCTTGACTGTGACAGGTGTGGTTCATGTGTTGATTACTCATTAGCAATGGAGAAATAATCCACATCATCCTAAACACACCAGAAGACAGAAACAAAAAAAAATCTTACATTATTTTAAAGACCCAAACACACCAAACCAACATTAAAGAACTACTGGCAAGAAAGGCCAACTGTTGTGTTGCCTCACGTTGCCTGTGGCTCTGCCAAAAACTTGCACTTGAACACAACGCAAAGGTTACAGCCAACGGCCAACTAGCACGCACGTTCTACATGCATGTGAGGAAATAACTCTCCATACCAGCAGGTGACAATCACGAAAAGAGAAACTAGCAGGATGGATTAAATATGCTAATTAGCCAGTTAGCACACTAACAACACAACCCGATGCTGAAAGAACAAAGGATATTTACCGTGCACTAGTGAACAATAACAACAAACCATTGCTGCTAAAGAGCTGAATGGCTAAAAACATAATCTTACTTTATATAACAAGCTTTTTTTGATCTCACGCCCTCTTGGTTTTAGTCGTTTTTGCTTTCCTCACTTCTGTTTCACTTCTCGAGTGCTGAGCTGAACTGCCAAACAGACAACGACAAGCTCCATCGGTTCTACTGCCAATTCAACATAGTAAATTGAACAAAAAAAAAATCCAAAAAGGGCCGCCTAGTGCCAGTGGAGCTCGGGCAAAAGATGCTCATCAATGGCCCAAAGTTGACCGACATCCAACTGTCTGCTTGGTGCGTCAGGGCCCTGAGACAAAACTGCTGACAGTGCCAGTTGTGCAACAGTCTCTTACTTTCACATTTTACATGTTTTTTAGGGTTTTACTAAAATGAGCTCCAAATGTATTGAACAGTTAGCAGCTCCTGTGTTGTACAAGACCACGGGACTAACACTTACTGTAAAAATCACAAGTCAAAAGAATAATTTATTTTCACAAGCCAAAGCAGCAGATTCAATTGAGCAAAATTTCAAAATCATAAAACCTACACTGTATCATTTATTGTACCAAAGATTGAAGATTTTGGAATGATTATGTAATAACCATGAAATAAAAGGAACTTTGTGAGGGTTGTAGATCTTCCTATTTATTCGCATTTGACTTCAACAATTTTTTTTATGTCTATGCATGCACAGTGTTGAGGAATCTGGCTTTTATTTCGAAACGTCTAACCAGAGGCCCTAGCTTTAATGCCAGCTGTCTTGTACTTTGCTGTACAATTTTGAGTTTCTGTTTAGAGAATTACCTTGAGATTCCCCACAACAGAAAAACATTTAAAACCCACTGACAGAAGGCAACCCAACACAGAGCACAGAGAATTTCTCTCAAGTACTAAATATGAATAAATATGAGTTTGCAGCATTGCAGATCTTTTCAGAGACAGTACCCACCGGAGAATTTGTGTCATAGAAAAAAGAGACCACAGTCAGAGACTTTATGGTCGGGTAAAATGTAGGTGATGTGAGACAAAGGAGAAAACAAGCACAGTTAAAGAGAGGGAATAACCGCTGGTGCAGTGGGAAGTATCAGTAAAGATGAGGGATTAAAGAAGGACAGAAATGAAAGGCCAAACAGGCTCTGTTAATCAGTGCTGAGTCACCTGATTCAGTTTTAGTATGATAGAAGTCCATGAAAACTTTTAGTATTGATTAGCTGAGGTGAGCAACAGCATTATTGGAGCGAGATGTCAGCGAGGCCACTGGGTCAGGCCTACCTTTCTTGGCCTGCTGGGCCAGGATGCGGCGTGTACGAGGCGTGGTGCCTTTGGGCATGTTGATGATGTACTTGCCTTCCATCTCAGCTGTCACGCGTCGGCGCTTCACTGCTGGCAAACCGTTCCCCTCATCAGCTGGCTGACTTACAACTGACAAACAAAGTCAGGATTAAAGGGAGGTAAAAATAAGACAGGACTTCAGAGGGTCAGGAGATGAAGGATTGATGAGGTGAAAAGAAATGTTCCATATCTACCTGTTTTGCCACTCTTGTTTGCTTGCGTGTTGGATACTGTGACTGAGAGGCGGTTGTCGGGTCGACGGGCTGGAGTGGCTGGCGGGGAGTCATTGCTCAAAGCGTTGGCAATCATACGAGTGGCGGCTGAGGAAAAAAAAGCAGAAACGTTTTCAAGTTGTGATTTAGCTTGTTGCCTAAAGGAGCTCTTGATGTTCGCCAGAATAAAATGCTGGCATTGTATGTGTCTGCAAACCGCAGATATGTAACATCTGTAAGTTTCCTATATACTATATTTACATTTCTAAAGTGACATAGTTCAGATGAAATGTATATGAGCCGACTTTGTCATCAGGAAGAGGATGGCGTGACGAATAGGCGAGACAACAGCATATCAGCAGACATGCCAGAATTTAAAGCATACGTAGAAGAACATGTTGTAAAGAACTGAAGTAAGTCTTGTACAAAATGGCACTTGGGCCAACAAAATAAGAGATGCAGTTTTTCTGGTAAAATTAGATTACTCTGATTTACGTTGTCCCCCAACTGAAGCAATTGCCCTTTGAAATGCCCTTTTACCTGATGTAATAATGACAAATACAGCTAGTAAAAATTGTTTTGTACAAATTTAGCCTCCTTTAGGCTATCCCTCATAAAAAAAACGGACAATATTTCTCGTCCTCCACACGGTCAGTTAACATGACGCTCTTCCTGCTCAAAGATCCTGTATGTTTTCAACTGAACTGATGACTCCCACTAATTGTAAAAGTATTAAACCCTTGGGTTTGGGTTTTAACCTATTGAGAAATAGGTAATACATACTCGCCATGGTTGAAAGATGCCTTTTTTGTCCACCTGCCACTGTGGCTAGTGGATTCCAAAATCTACGAGCCACTCAGTAGATGACCATTGTATTTTTGGCTGATGAGTGACGCAAATCTAGCAGCCACTTGCATATTTTACTAGCATTTTGCTGGTGGCTGGTGCTTATTTCCAGTCTCGTTAGATGTGCAACTCAAAATCAGTTTTACATTGTGATGTTTTGGTGCTGTTTAAAACTAGTGAAAGCTGAGAGAACATGAACAACCAAACAAAGCTGCAAATACTTTAGAGTGGTATAAGTTTCAAGAAATATACTACATACAGTGATGATGAAATGGGTAGACCATGTATATTACTCCACGCGTAAGACATATAACATATTTTACATAACATATTTTTTATTAAATACCGGTAACTTAGTGTGGACAACAGTTGTTCACAAAGTTGTGTTGAAATGACACAACTACAAAATACTCTATACCAGTGGGATTAATATTCAGCACACTTTTGCTGGTTGACTAAGTCGAGAAAGTGTGACACCTTGCGCAGCCATTCTCCAGAACACAATATTCATTCTGCAGTGAAAAACACATGCCTAGTGAGCCAAATCTGATTTTTCCTGATATCTTTACATTTTTTGTGCTTCAGAGCATACTAGATATTTTCCACGCCTCCAGTCATCATCAGTAAGCACCAACCTCAAATGGTCAGGGTGAGGTAACATTTAGTGCATTTGTACATGTTATGAAACACCAACGAATGTCAGCAGTGTCATAATATCCAACCAGAGAGACATTATGATACCAACATATTGATTTTTTTACCCATCCCGTTGGGAAACTTTCTATGACATGTATGAAATGTCGGCCTCTTTGATTTAATTACTGCAGGGATAGCATATTATTGTACTACTTTTGACACCCTTTGCTTCCGGCTCAGCTGATAAATAGGTCGCATGGTTCTCTCACTGTAATAAAGCAACTTAGTACACTATTGGGTGAAATGAGTAGAAACAAACAAGACATACGAAATGATGAGGTTCTTCAAAAAGGTTTAAACCATGGAAAATGCACACTTGGTCACTCATTCTGTTGTGATCCTAAACTTTAATTTAAAATAAATAACTATAATTTATAACATTAAAAATTAGTCATAATGTTTGAGATGTAAAAAATTAAAACTTACGAGTATTGGCAGTTCTTCTGAGCTCAGCTTTAACGCTGGTCTGTCCTGAGGAGATGGCTTCTGTGGCCATTTTGCACATGTCCTGCAGAGGGGATACGCATTACAAAGGTTATGTAAGCTCACAGTACTGCTGCAGTGGATTTGAAAGGCATCCATTTTCCATTTCTGCATTCACAACAATAGTGGAGATATTCCAGTGCCACTACATGTCTCCACCAGTGACTTTACACCATCCATTTTTAACATTTAAATACTTTAGAACATGATAAGGGTGAAGTCTGTTCTCACCTGCCTGTAGACCTGCTTGGCATGTTTAAGAATGGCAATGATGTCGCCGATGACTGTGATGCCGAGGTCCATCATGATGTCTTTACTTAGGTCCATCAGCATGTTCTTGTGAATTCTGTAGTGACATGAATATTTAGTAAATACTGTGCACTTCTGTTCCCTTGGTCCGGATTAGGAAAAAAGAGTGTACTCTTGTCTATTAGTTTACAGTGACCTACTGCAAACAAATTAAGAGTTGTAAACCAGTCACATGGACTAACAGATACATTATTCACAGTTTTAATTCTGTCATAATGAAAACATGAATAAAAAAACTATTTTTTTAACTGGCATTTTTGCTCTGGCTCTGACAGGACAGAGTTCACGCATGAAAGAGGGAGAGAGAGCAGGACATGCAGCAAGGCCATGGGCTGGAATTGCACCGGTGGCTGCTTTGGCAGGGACACAGCCTTTGTATGTGGGAAGCCTGCTATGCCCTCTAAACTACTGGGTGCCCCAAACCCTGATTTTTTTTTTAAATTCATAAAATCTCACATTATTACATTACTGTTCTCCAAATACAAGGGAACCCAGCTCAATTCATGGGAAAATGCTATATAAATAGCAGTTTTAACAGTTGTCTGAAAATCACATTGTCTTTATTTTCCCTTAACTTAAGTGTACTTTGGTTTGTGTGCTCGAGACACTGCTATGCTGCCTAGGTTCCTGGTTTCTGCATCTTATCACCAGTGAGGAAGGATGTCTCATCCTCTGTTTCTGGTGTCAGGTTTTCATGATTAAGTTGTTAATCATCATAAGTTTTGTCTTCATAATTAACTTCTTATGACTGAAATCAGCTTATTGGGATGACACGCCACGGATGATGAAAGAGACTCATTGCCCGTTAATCAATTGTCTTTCAGCTCTGTTACGGTCTGATGTGAAAGTACAAACAAAATTCCCATGATCACAGCACAACACAGAGTGGCTAAAGTGTGCTGTACAAAGCCTATGTTGGGTTACCTGTTGTCCACGAAGGAGACTGCATAAGTGACTGCCAGGCCGGCTGGGATCCCAGCATCCTTGAAAAACTGAATCCACTCTGAGGTGGCTTATGAAAAAAAAATAAAAGACTGTCAGCACACAACAACAAATTAAAAACACTCTCAACTACTAATATGTTTATATAAAACCTCAAACAAAAAGCTGCAACTAATGAATACTCCTTTCATCTCGTACTATCACAATACCAAAACCCAAAGTTTCATCCTCAGAGTAACGTTACTTCTTACGTCTGACCACAACCTGAACCCAAATATATTGAATTCACAATGATATAACAGTGAAAAGGGAAAAAAATCCACTCATGTAACAGTCACAGTAAGTACACAGGCCTCTTCAAAGTGAACAGAGTCAAGTTATACTGTAGATGACTGTTCCCAGTAGTACTGTGGAGTGAGAGAGGGGCCTGGCACTAGACACCAGGGGGAAACGTAAACCCGAGCGGACAGCAGCATGCTGAGGTCTAACACTTACTGACCACTGCCAGCTGGAGGTTATTTATAACACCAATTATGATGCGTCTTGTGGCTGGAGTAACAGATACAGGGTGAAGGGTGCACAACAGCTGCCAGAACAATGGCTCTGTCCAACATGCTTTCACTGCTACTGATGAACTCAGAGAGACGAAACTCACACGGTGACTAAAACATCATTTAACACTTAGCCATGGGAACCAAACAGAACCACAAATCGTAGCCCAATATTTTCTATTAAAAGGCATTACAAAAATCTATAGATAGATTTGAGGAACACTGTGAATCGGGGGTGAAATGTAAAATCTATTATAGATTCAGTGCTGATTAGCATGTTAGCATAACGCGATGATGTGGCTAAATGAACCCACACCAAAATTAAAACAGACAGCAGTTCAGCGCTCGATTCCCCATAGACACCTCATTAAATTAACATTAATCAATGACTGTGAAATCACACGTTAAGGGAACAATACAGGTCCGGTATCAGGACCGTTTGTGTTAGCATTCGGCATTAGCATTAGCAGCTATGAATTAAAAGACGCTGTCGGCTAACTGACACATCCGCCACGAGCTAAACCCGCTGTAAAAGCTCCGGACAAGTTTCAAAATGGACACAGCAATCGTGTCTAACTGACAGTGAACACAGAAATATTTTTACTGTTTCCAAGCGGTAACATTGCCTTGCCGGGCCTTTCTGCTCTCACCTGTTGTCACGGACGCCATGTTTACAACAGAATGTGTGGTGACGTCAGCTACATCCGGACAGCTCGCGCTGCTCCCGTGACGCCATATCCGCCCGAACCACAGGCGAAGTTTTATTCATGGACGCTAGAGAGCAACACAGACCGCAAACACACAGAGACAGCACCATGAGCAGTGAGTCATGACCATTTTCTTCTTACTTGTTCCAGTAGCTGTGTGTTTGAAATCCACTCTTTGACTGTAGGCCACCATTTAAACCTGCTATGACTAATTATTGCAGCCATGTACCGTTGAAGCTACTTGTTTGCTAACACTTGCTAAGTGGTGGTAGGAGCCTAGGAGCACTCACATCCTTTGCTCACAGTAAGTAAAAGTAGAAATACTATACTCCATTACAAGTAAAAGTCCTTCAATTTAAAATGTTACTTAAAGGTTCAGTGTGTAGGTATATTAGCAGAAATGTGATATGATACAATAAGTGGCCTCTGTTGTCTTTAGCATATAGCTAACATCTAAGTGGCAACTTTGGGGGCTGAAAAATAAAGCCAGTCAAGGAAACTATAAAAGAGGGAATGGTCTTGGCAACGGTTACAGTGTTCCAGGGGCCAAACTTTGGTGCCAGTTCTATTGTCAATGGTGTGGGCAAAGCAAATCACACTTTGACCCAGCATATCTTCGTTCTTCATTTTTTTTTTTTTTTTTTTACTGAAAGATCCCTCCACCAGATTATTAAACACATATTACACGGTGCTTACTGGTTTTGTTTTGGGTTTTTTTTAAATCTAAATGTATACTTTCGTTTTTCTTGTTGTTGGTCTCCAAAGAGACCGTGGCTCTGTCCAGCAGAGGCTGAGATGTAGCTGCTAGAGCTATGATCTATTTTAAGACCAATAAGAAGGAAAGCAAACACAGCTAACAAAGCATAATGTCAGTAAGCATCACATAATGTGTTTTTTTTTAATCTGGTGGAAGGATCCTTCAATCAAAGTTGAAACAACAAAGATATGATGGGTTACAGTGTGATTTGCCGTGCCTGCCCCATTGACTCCAATAGAACTGGCACCGAAGTCTGGCTCCTCAAACACTGTCACTGACATTTATGACCTTTCCTGCTTTTATAGTTTCCTTGAAGCCAACGTGCAAGTGCCAAAAACTGCAGTTCTTTGAATGTCCACTTGAGGCTGGCTCCAGAAGCAAATCACATCATGTTAAAATCCCCAAATTTAGCAGAAAAAAACATGTGTTTACAGCCTGGTACAAAAAATGGTTTTGGTCTCTTTGGCTAATTTTAACATTCATGACAATTTTACAGGAGTGATTTTTTTCAGAACTCACCTGTTTACATTTTATTAAGGCCTAAAGTTACACATAATAAGGGACAGGCCGCTTTGAGTGACAGGCTGTCTGCTGACACTGTCCTTGGCTTCTTAGTCAGATCCACCCCTCGCTCCTCCACAGCACCAGCCTCTTGCCCAAATATCCAATAGTCACATTCTGGCTCCAAAAAACAAAACAAAATGGCAACTCCCAAAATGCCAAACTCTAGGCTTTAAAAACCACTGGGTAACATCACAGTAGCTACATCCATTATTTTTACAGTCTATGGTAATCATCTGAAAGTAAGAATTGTTTTGTTTCTGTCAGCATAGAATGAGCTGTTTATTTCTGCATAGGGAGCAGGTCCTTGTCTACAAAGATTCCCATGTTGTGCTGCCATGTTTTAGCTCTGAACAAAGCAAACACTGATTCTAGACTGGGTTGTTGCCATCTTTGCTCTTCCGTCCCCCACTATTCAGCATTTTTCACTGGTTTAAATCACCTGGTCTGTTTGTTCTAGAGAGAAAGAGACCTCACTGGATAATTCAGCTCCCGCTAAAAACCTCCTGAACAATGAACACTGAAGGAATTCTAACTTGGAGAAGTTTCAGCTGGTTGCAATTTGCAATCCTCACCAATAGATGCCACTAAATTCTCCTAAATCTTGCACACTGTTCCTTTAAGTAAACATACAGAAGTATTAGCTGTCAGTAAAATGTAGCATACCTAAAGTATCACAAGCAGGCTACCTATTATGCAGAATGGCTCATTTCAAAGTATTATATTGTTACAGAATAGAATATTATCCTGTTCTATCACTAACAATTGCATCCAAGAATATTTCAATATTGTAATATGTCAGTGTGGAGCCAGTTGTCAATGTTTTGCAGACTAGTAGCTTAGTAGAACAGCACTGCATTGTATCAAATAAGCATGTCATATTTTTTGATATAGAAACTAACTATGCATGTCAAATAAATGTAGTGGAGTAAAAAGTATAATATTTCCACAATAAATATAGCGGAGTAAAAGTATAATGTCACACAAAATTCAAATATTCAAATATTTCAAAACTGTAACTTTAAGTACAGTCGCCTACGTGAGTAAAGGTGGTTTGTGACATTCCACTTATACATATAGTGTCATATTTCTGGTCTCTTCAAGAATGTAAGTAACTACAATCACTCTCCTTTTAGCTGGAAAGGGAAATACCTGGTTGCTTAGGGCTTAACTGTGTCAGCTAGTTACTAACTTTGCTTGTTATTGTTGGGCAGGTAGCTTATAGTTTGCTTTTTTTGCTGAAAAAAAATACTGCTGCAGTTACATTATGTACAGGATTTATAAATTAAAATAATGACTTAAAAGATGCCAAAAAGATCTGTAGAGCAGAGGGGGAATATATCAAGTGATAAAACTCAGTGAATTAATCACAGTGACCCTTTTACACATAAACAGGATCCAATGTTAAAATAGAAAATATTGCTTATAGCCACTTTAAATAAATAAATTCTTGCATTACTATACATTTTATACGTAGCCTAAATGTAACTCTAAGACTTGCCAGTTAATGTTTTGCCACTGCTTTGTTTGTCTGAGTGTATTGTTAGTTTTGAAATATTGTTGTTTCCTGTCTTGATTGTGCAGTTTGAAATTTGCATAAAAATAGGTGCTGCCCACTTATGTGCGGGGCTTTTCATACTGAATAACTTATGCATCTCACATTCCAAAGAATTGTGGCATTTTCAAAATTTTCTGACATTTAAAACAATGACTGTTATATTCAGCAGATTAAAAGATAAGGAAAAAAAATCATGAGTTGCAGTCCTAAAAACATCTACATACAAACACATGATCACTTGTAGTCTCAGCCTGACTAACAAAGATGATAACTGACAGTGCAAAAAACACATACACTCACAAAACACTGTGCATATGTCAACAAGAAGGTCAAGCATTTAAAAAACAAAAGACATGTGCCTCATAATATGTAGTTTATTTATGTAATTTCTTCACAAATTGGAAATAAATGGCATTTGGTCAAACCATTAAAGGAGACAGCTTACCCAGCTTTTGCAGTCTAGAAACCAAGAAAAAAAAACCTTTATAATGTAAACTTTTATAAGACAGCAAAAAGAGCCCGAAGCTGAAATATGGACACAGAAGGTCAGAGAGCAGTGACTGCAAAAAGCAACATGGCAAATTTGTCACACTTTGGTCCTCTTCAAGAGTAAAAGCAAATGAAAGTGAGGTTATAAAAATAAGTAAACTTTATAGTGATGTGCAGAAAACTAGTAAGCTGTGTTGAATTATATGCACTGAAAAAAACAGACACTTTGATACCAGAGCACCTTCATGAGTGAGTTATGTAATGATCTATGCACCCTGAATTATATTTGTCTTTGAGTCTGACAGTGTCACATCTAGAGCATGGTTTCTTTGGGCCTTTTGCTCAAAATGTATTGAAACATATATCCTCCATTTCCAAACATGACAACCTTTACTCCCAGTGAAAGAAAAACAGAGTAAATAGTTACAAAGATTGATGAAACATTGATAGGCAAAATGGATTTGAAAAGAAGAATTTGCTTTTTGAAATGGATGAACCTTGCTAGTGTCTCTGCACATCATTACTTAAAAAAGAAAGATATTTTTTAGATAAATTGTACTATAACTTCTTTATGAAGATTGTCTGAAGCCCAAATGTTATGATATTGTGGATAACTTTTAATATTGTAACAAAAGAAATTGATAATCAAAGCAATACATCATCACACTTGACATTTTGTAGCAGTCAGTTTGAGCACTGCGTGATTCGCTACATTATGTTTATCCAAGAGGATAATAAGTATTGCATTTCATACCAGGGAAAAAAAGAAATCAGAGCGCATATGGGACTTATGGAAAAATAGGAATACATAGCAACATTCACCTCATCATAGAAAAATAGGAAAGCTCTTGTTTAGTTAATGCTCCGTTGTACAGTACAAGTAGGTGCAGGCAGTTTCTCTGTCATATAACTAGTAGCTAAATACTTCTTTTCCAATTCATCTGCAACCCGTTGGTGATTGTAAACTTACAGAAAAAATGATTTAAAGCAAATTCAAGCCAAAGGAACTAGATGAAGAAATGAGACAAATGTGTTGTGTGGTGATCTGGGGCGTTAAGTGTGGAGTGCAGGTACAGTACAAAGGCCCTCTGAGATCTGTTTATCACACTTAAAAATGTAGCAGGCAATTGATATTAAACCATAATAAAATCACAGAGTGATTACTGGGCTCTCAGAGCTTCAGCTGCTGGGAATTCACTGTGTTATTGGCTTCCATTCTGAATTAAACGTCCCGATGAGACAAACAGTGCGTTAATTGGTCTGGAGCCTCAACAACAGCAATGTGTAGCCTTCCACCATACAATGTGAAACTGCCTCGCTGTTATAGTATACTATAAGTAGCACCACAAAAACCTATGTACATGAGAACTATAGTGAATATGTTTTATGCTTATTCTGACTCCAGAACATATTCTCATCACATTTGCATTTGGAGAGAAATCAAAAGGCATCTCCAACATCTGTACAAACAGAGTCCTTATTCAACATTTAAAAAAACTGAGGTCTGCCCATTTTCTGACCACCGAGAGCCACATCTGAAATTTTAAAATCACAAATTTATACCATTAATCTGGCCGTTGTTTTTGAATAAACTTGTTTATTTATTGAAAATAAAGCTTCTTATCCAGCAAATACAATCACAAGAAATGTTAATCTCAATTAGACAACATATTTGCTCGAGTACAAGAATGGATTAACATGGTTATGTTCATATCGAGGCTAAAACTGCAGTTATCCTTCAAACACATATTTCAGTTAGGAAATAACAACGTTGTTAAGTGATATGTTGATATTGGACAGAAATGCATTCTGGGTATGAAATACGTTGTCCTTAAATGAAACAGTTTAGTCATTATGTTGCAGTCTTAACACTTTTTAATATGTGTATTGACATTCAATCACACTAGTTTTTTTTCCTCATTTTGCAGCTGTTAAGGATCAAGTGGCGTTATGGTCAGTAGCTTTGGGACAGACCTCACAGAGAAAAACAAACAAACAAAACAAAGGCGTTACCACAACCTTCTTACACCATAATTATAAACATACATTTAATGTAACTTGTATAGTGCTTTATATTGTTTATAAAACATAAATACACATTTGTTAGAGGCAGTGACATCGTGCTTCATGTTGAGGGACAGGGCAGTTCTTTAGATTTATTATAGTTTTTTTTTTCTTGTTCCTTTAGAAAAATATTCATTTTTAAAACTAAACCTCAGTAACATTTTATCTTGTTCTTCATTGACAAAAATATCCCATTTAGATCTGCAGACATTCATACTTTACAATCATGGTACATACACTTATATATACATGTTACCTGTATATATGTATGCATATAGATTTATAATTAGATTTTTTTTTGTAGTGCACAACATGCCTCCAAAGTTGCCAAATGAAAATACAATAAAATAATGAAACAATAGTTACGATGCAATAATAATAGTAACAGTTATGAGAAAATCACCAGGTTAAAAAAATAAAAATCAACAAACAAAAAAAAGAAATGGCAACAATACAAGTGAAAGCAGAGGTCAATGCAAAACAATCAAACACACAAAAAACATAAACATTAAAATATATAACAGTTCTCACTCAAACATACAGGAGAAAAACAAATTTTACAAATTCACAGGCAAAGAAAAGACGCACGCTCCACGACATCAGCCCACATGTTCTCCCCTTTTTTGTTTCCAGGTCTTGCTTTGTGCTCACTCGCCACGTCAACCTCAATAAAGAAAGAAATAAACGGGCCAGGTGCCTCAGAGTGGACGCACTCACAATAAACGCACCCCCGCCTCGTCTCCGCTGAGAGAAAAGGGGAGGCACAGAGACCACTGAGCCCAAATGTTTAGAGGTTGTCTGAATCACTATATAAAAGAAAAATGTCTCTTCTCTAAATAAAGGCATCGGTTCACATCTGATTGATTCTGAGCAAAACACGGAGCTGGTGCGCTGCAACAAAACGTCTGTATCTTCAGTTCAGAGACTTGAAAGCGATGGTGTGAATATACTCATGTAGGCCCAGGGTGATGAGGCTCTGTGGTATGGAGGTGTTTGTACTGAGGCCACCCTTCCACACAGTTGGCAAGAGCAGGATTTTTTTTTTCTTTTTCTTTTTTTTTGCTTTGTTTTTAACATTTGGCTCTTTTTGCATTTTCAACATTTGGTTCCAAAAATGGATGGCGAGGATGGGCGTCATCCTCTTTATCCATCATCTCTCCATTTGAGTCTGTCCCGCTTGGTTGCACTTCCTGTCCGTCCTTCCCGCTAAACCTCTCTCCATCCTCACCTTTAACCGGCCTCACAACGTAAGACGAGTCTAATCTTCATTGTGTGAACGTCGAAAAATGGCTCAGCAGAAGACAGTGACGTCCATCTTGCATTTTCGTCAATTATGCGTCTATGTGCGTGTGTAAAGGTATTTAGCTGCTGCTCACTGTGAGACTCTGCTTTGAGCAATACGCTCCAAGAAAAAGGTTCTTCTGTATGGGGGGGTAGGGGGGTTTGCGTCCATGTCCTTGTATGAGAGGGTGCAAAAGGGCGTGTTAGTTGGGCCGTCATTCACTCAAGGTCCCAAGGGCTGGAGGGGGTCTTCGGGCTCTCTGGGGTCGAAGACTTCAGAGACAGGGAGAAACACAGAGACAGAAGAGGAGAAACAGAGATGGGCAGAGATGGGTCGCATGGCAGGTAGGCAGACGGCAGAAGAACTTTTTTTTTTTTTTTTTTAAAAACCAGAGAAGAAAGCACAAGATTTAGAGGAGGCTGTGAAACTCAGATCCCCAACTTGCAAAGTCCAAGCAGCAGATGAAGAAGCAGAGGGAGGTCGAGCAGATGAGGGGTTAGAGGTGAGCGAGAAATCAGCAGTCTGTCTCCCCACAAGAAAAGACCCTGAACAAAAGTGTCCTTCGTCCCTATTTCAGCTTTGCACAAATACATTCAGCGAGAGGAAGAAGGGAGAAAAGGATGGAAAAGGATGAAAGCAAGAGCACTGGTAAAAGTCAACCGACAGAGGGAACAAGTTGGGGGCACTGGTGCTTGTCGGAGTGTGAAGTGAGCTTGTGGTATCTTAACTCAATGTACTGTACAGGCTGTAGACTGAGAATATTCATTGTGAATTAATATGTTAATTCAGAGCACTTGAGACTGGCAACTCGGACGTGATTTTGTGACTCAGTTTTTATTCACTTATCTGGTCCAGTTGCAGATATTCTGATAATACAAAACAAGAAATGGTTTATATGTTAAAGGTTAGATCTAATGTTATTCATGTGCAACTATCTGTATGGCTCTTGTTTGGAATGCATGAATGTGTAAACTTTAACCCAATCAGAAACAAATGATTGGTTGTTTTTTTTTTTCTCTCAATCTATGAGACTGATAGGTACTCTACATGTACTTGCCTCAGCCTCTACTTCCAGCGAGCATTATGTATGTGCTTGTCAATATGTGTGCGCGTGTATCTGTCGGTCAGTCAAAGCGCCAGCAGCGAAGGCGAGTTCAGGGAATCAGATGACTGCTCGCTACTGCTGTTCCGCTGGTTGGCACTGACCCCGCAGGCTCCCTCTGGGTAGGTGAACACAAATGAAGATGTGTATGAGGTGTTGTAGCTGCCAATGGCCGCATCGTCATGGTTACCACCACCACCACCACTGTCGCTGGCCATGAGGCACGGCCCGCCTGGTGCCGGCTCACTTGAGCCATAGAAAGAACTAGAAAACTCTACCTCCTGCATTATCCCTGGCTGAGGCTGCTGCTGGACTTGCTGCTGAACCGGAGGCTGGGACTGTGTGGAGGCCGGATGGGCTGAGTAGGCAGGAGGCAGATAGAAAGTGTCTTCTTTCACAGCCAAGCCCACAATGGAGACAGGAGGTTGTAGAGTCTGGGGAGGGAGCTGGGGCTGGACCGGAGGGAGCTGCGCCGAGCCGTGCTGAGATTGCTCCTGGTACGGGATCTTACAGTTCGGCTGGTGCGCCACCAGGACAAACTCCAGGCGCTCCTTCTCCTTCTGCAGCTCGGAGATCTCAGCCTCCAGCTCCGCCTTCTCCTCCTCCAGTATGTCTGTCTCCTGCAGGAAGAGAGAGCGAAAGAAATGGGGGCAGAGAGATGGGGGCAAGACAAAGGTGGGTGAAATGGGAAGAGAAGGGAGGAAGATGTGCAGCAGAAAGAGATGAGTGTTAGCTACGCCAAACCTTCAGTGTTTGTGGATGTGGATATATCCGTCCCAACAGACCTTCCTCACGTGCGGTTGGATATGTAAGGTAGCTTATGTAAGAGGCCATTAATTAGGCCATAAATACTGTAGGTACAGCAGTCTGTCTTGAGGACTATAATCATCTCAACCACAGCTCAACACTCAATTACCATAAACCATAATCTCTCTTATACACACATGTACACGTTTATTAACACTCCGCAATGCTATGGGAGGCAACTTTAAGTACGTGATTATAATCATTACTCATTCTGGCAGCTATAACAAAGGCGAGCTCACCGACTGCAGTCTGTCTGTGAGTTCTCGTCGGCGGTTTCTACATTTGGCGGCGGCCAACTTGTTTCTCTCTCGCCGAACACGCCTCTTCTCCTCCTCCTCAGGTGTTAGCTAGGAGGAAGGGGAAAAAGATGACATGGATTAGGATAAGAGTTTTGTCTTTGTTCTTGAAAATGTAGTCATACTGTCCTAGCAGCAGTGGTGGGCAGACTTGAGTGGGCAGGTTATGGTTGTCTTAGAGCAAACTTGCCGTCTTCTTGAGTAAAAGAAATATAGGAAATATTTTCCTCATGGTGGTTTCATTTGCTTCTGACACAGACCCCTACATGCATCAGCCCCTCTAAGCCCTTATTTCCCTGTTTAGTAGTTTGCATATAAGAAGGGCCCACAGTCGATATGGAGGTGCCCCTTTCTTGTTTATCACCCATGCCCCTGACAGTATGTTTGCACACCACTGCTGTACAGCACTGCACACAGGTGTTGGAGCTGTTGGATCATGTAAGTGTTATACCTACACTGCATGTGTATCATTTTAACGAACAAACCGTTCAAGCACACACACTTACTAACACACCAACATCTCCATCTTCACTCACAGACTCTTCTCGTGCACGGCGGCTGCGGGTTCTGGACTGGCGGATGGGGCCCGGAGCTGGGCCTGGAGTTTCCGAGCTTGGAGGGGTGAAGGCAGACCCTGAGGAATAACTGGGGCCTGGCATGTCATACGGGTCAACCAGCGACACTGGCTGGGTCATAGTCGTGGTCCCAGTGGTACCACTCTGTCCAGAGGCCTGGGAGGAGACGAGGGTCGGCTGAACCATCCACTGCAGATCCTGACTGGTGGTGATGGCGGTGACGGTGGGCACAAATGAACCGGGCATCTCCCCTCCAACGCTGGCCCCTGGCCCGCTACCCACAATGCTCAAGCCAGCTCCCGCTGATACACACTCCTGATCAGAAGACATGAACAAATCAAGCTTTACACACAATGTAAAGCCATTAAAGGTCGGTAAACTCATTTAGACAAACAGAAGCAGAACTGTAACTTTCTTAAATGGTTTATCTCATTTGATAAAATATGTAGCCATCATTCAAACACCTCTACACCTAAACGTGCCATTATTACAAATGCACTGTGCTGTAATTCTATCCAATTTTAATCAATATCCTATTTAAATTGTACAGCAGCCATCTTCAGATTCTAGTAATGGCTTTTTTTTAAAACAAAATGGCTCATGTATAAACATCACATTTTAAGTATGTTTGACATGATTTCAAAAAGTAGCCTATGGAAAACAGTTTCTCTAAACCTCTTGATTAGAAGTGTGAGAGCAAAAGGAAAAAATGGCACCCGGCTATATTTAGTGTAAATCTTGAATTCACTAGTTTTTCATTGTCTTTGTCGTTGTGTCACAACTTTCTGTATCTGCATACGAACACACAAAGAATGCCCAAATTTGTCGCTTGTCTGCTTCGCTTTATTTGAGCCCGGAGGAGGACAGTATCGACTTTTATTAATATTCATAGGCGATAAAAGCGTGATAAGACATTGGGACAGGCGGCTCTGAAAGCGGCCGCCTCGACCAATCGTCTCTCTCGCAGCGCGTCTTCCCCCCCCTTCCTCCTCCCCCGTCACACCCCCGGTGTTCCCCTTGGCAACGCTACGTAGCACTCCAAAATAGAACCAGCATTTACGTCACGGCGAGGCCTGAGCGGAGCGCGTGGAAGGAGAGAAGCGGGGAGGGGCGGGGCTCCGGCGCTTACGTAGGAGAGTTCCAGCGCCCTGTCATCCGCTCTGCGGCGTGCTGTACGGACGGAGCACGTTGTCAAAGCCTGAGAGCTGTTGCCGGCCGGGGCTACTACAAGCTACAGACAGGGCTGCAGTTACACTGAACCAGTCTGCTTAGCGACACTATTTATATCTGAACACATTTCACTCCAGTAGGACCAGCCTCAGATAGGAAGAGTCATATAACCTATCATAAAATGTGCAGTTTCAAGCCTTCGTATATCTGCTATTTTCTGCTATATGAGTCAGGCTACTTTCATGCATAAGATTAGTGTGCATGCCTGCTAATTTGGTGTTTCCCCATATAATAGCACATTTTTGTCTGCGCTGTTGTGTCTTTTGCACGTCATAATGTCATATACAAAACATGGGTTGCTAGACTACCACAAACAAAACATATAATTAGATTAATTTGAATGAACCCTATTAATAGAAGCTGACACGACATAAAAATAAAACACACATTTCATTATAAAATAGGCCCACATTTCCATGTTAATATTTACAAAGTAAAGGCTATACATTTTAAATGAAAACATGTCAGCGTAAAATAAGGACACATCCATATGCATAGACCATAACTGGTGAGAAATTAACATAAAACAGCTGTGACATTTGTTTAAAGATTAAGTTTCATTTTATTCTAACACAAGCTCCATGCATTCTTTTTTTGCTCTTACCTGCGGGGCACTGGTGGTCGGCGGGCTCCCGAAGGAGTCCACGGAGGAAAGATACTGGGACTCTATAGATGGAGAGGAGCTTCCTCGGGATCCGCTGTCTGGGTCGCCGGGGAACCCTTGGTACATTTCCCCGGAGGGACTGAGAGAGAACGCGACACCTGCTGTTATCAGAGAGAGCGCGACGTCACCTGCAACGGCGGGGCAGTGGGCACACACAAGAAGATTACTAAAGGAGAGGTACTGTAAGGAGAAAATGACCGATATTATTAGCAGTGCAGATGACCAAACCCAACTAATGTCATTGATAGAATAGCAGCCTATTCTCTGAGAACATGTCAGCGAGGTTAATTACTTTTGTCAGCATTCATTCATTAATCACTAAAGAAAACTCTTACAATAATAAGTCTATCAGGGTGTTTTATACTTGAGGACATGTTAAGTTAATTTGTAAAAGCGATGCCATCAGGGAAATATGTCTGTAAGCATCTCATATGACGGACAGCGGTGGACAGATGTGTCCGACCCACTTTAAAGCCTTAACTTCTAAGCAAATATTTACTTCAAACACACACAGCCTATTTGGTACATATGAAGTTAATGTTGACTTACCGTTACTGATCTTTTTGGTATTCCCCGGTGAGATGCTCTTGGTTTCTTTCCAAAAAAGTTGCATGAAGAAGCTTAATCCAGTTCCCCGCTTTAAGGGGGAAAGCGTCCGTATTCAGTGTGTTAAGAAGAAGTCCTCTGGTTTAGCTTTAATCCTCGGAGCGTTCACCTTTATCCGCTCGTCAAATGTGCGATTATAGATCCATAAAGTCCGCTGAGTGTGTGCCGGAGGACGTTAGCTTGTATTACGGTGCACAGTAGCAGATCTGGTCTTATGAATGAATCCATCCTCCTCGAGTACAACCAAGGCATTTCTAGCGTCGAAGTCCCGCCTCGGAGTTCCGCTGACGTACATGCCCATATTTGTGCTTTGGTGTTGTGTTTGGTATCCTTGGTGACGTTGAGGGAATCCCTCTCCCACTGAAATGGACCAGAAGCTCACCTCGCCGACGGATAATAATAGATGTTTTTTTATACTATCACAGGCACGAGATATTTCTCACCGTCTGACAATTTCTGAGAGGAAATTTTAAGAAACTTCAGCGTGATAAATATGGAAAGTATTTATAATAGACTATGTATGCGTCTACCTAGACTGGAACATTTTTAGGTCAAGGCTACGTCAAGAGAATATAATAGGCTATTCCTATAATGTCTGCGGTATCTATAAGCATAGGTTGTTCATTTAGTTGAAATAGCTACATATATTTAAACGGGCTTCAACAGGATTTCTTATCGTTATTATCGGCATGATAAACAGACATGATATCCTGTAGACACTCTAGAAAGTTTGAATGCCATGTAAGGCTTTTGTATAACCTGGAAAATACAGCCTATACAATGGCTTATTTATGCAACACCCTAGAAATCTATGTCACTCAGCGACGGAATCCCGAAGGCATGCAGAGGGATATCCTGCTGTAAAGTTTCTCAGGACACGCCCTCGGGATTCCTACTGGGAGGAAAGTCTACTTTTCATGTGTCCTTTCAAGTGTGGCTGTACCGCAGGCTGAAAAACACCCTGACACTGTTTAGGCTACAGTACAGCACGCAATCTTACAGTTACATTTACATATTTATGGATTTTAGTGTAGGCAAGACTCCGGTTCACACAGCAGCAGCAACAGCAGCCTCATTCAACCCAGGAAAAAAAAAGAAAAATATAGATTGGTAAACAACAGTGTAATTCTGTCATGGACAGTGGGCAGCAGTGACGGAAATCGGCGCCTGTCATTGCAAACATCACCCGGCCGAGCAGAAAATGATTCATTATTATAGCCTACATGAGGACACCAGTGGGAATGTGGCAGGTGGGAGGCTCTTTTTATTTTGAAGGGGGGTTCTTTACAGGCTCAATGCGGGAACACCGGGTGGTAAATCATGAATGAAAACCTAAAATACAAGGCCGACGTTTTTTGGGCTGTGATGTCAAACAATGTCACGGGGCGGGCATGCTGCTGTGTCAGGGCCACAGCCACAGACGATGTGTGAAAAGGCGTGAGCAAAAAGGGAAGAGTTGGGGATAACAAGTTATTAGTCAGCGCTACAACCACGTCAGAGACGAGGATCCACGGAGGACGCTGTGTCCCATCCGCGCTGCCGTTACCGGTGTTGTGCTGCTGAACCAGGATGACTAACTCCGTCGATGTAAGTTGCTCATGATGGGGAATTATTGAGGTAAACAACTGATAACGCAGGCGAGCAGCCCACATTCAAAATAAACGATAATAGCAAGACATGACGGGGGGTGAGGGCAATAAATCACGGCGATAACTACTGAGTAACACCGCTATCAGCTACATATATTGATATATATACGCAAATAGACAGAGCGGTTACAAAATAAAACATGTTTCCTCTTTTAATGTTGATCAAAATATCCCAAACAGTCAGCATGGCCACGTAAAAGGGAGCTATTTAGGCTAAAACAAGTAACCGGGACCATGTGCTATCCACGGGTCTACTGCATGTGTGTAGCGTTCCGTCGCCATGGTTACGCCGCTGCCTCCGTTGCCTCTGACGCAAGGACGTAGCCTATAAATTTGGTCTTTTTTTGTTATGCCGCCTAGCAACCGGTTTCCGTGGCAACCAGTTCTGCAGCGGCACACAATATGGCTTCCGGATTCTTTCTGTGTAGGAGAAGCAGCGAGTCTTGAGTACAGTACAGCGATTGTTGTTGTTGTTTCAGCCTAGTTTTAACCGTCAGCGGGTGTTTGTTTGTCGCTGTGTAACGTCAGGCTCGTATTAGGGAAGTTAAATTGACGTTGTTAGCGTTAACTAAACTCGGTTTTTGTCCCGTGTTTTCGTCGTAGCGTGGAAAATGCAAATGTATGTACGCTTAGCAACGCGCTGTACACACGTTAATGTATCTTGTGGTTACGCTTTGTGTTGTAAAAACAATGTAAATCTGTTGGTTAACAAGCGGACTGCAAGACAGACTTAGGCTACTGAGGTGTATGATAGTAGCCTATTTTAATTTAATGTAGCGAAGGATTCAGAGTCAAACAACGTGAGTAAATGAGCTCTTTTTTATGAATTGGCTCCTGTAGCTGATATTTTGTGTAAAGGATATGCAGGAATTATGTTTTAAAAAAACATATGCAATTTTATATGCTTTATTCTGGTGCATTTAATTCGATTTATTCAGCCTAATAAAGATAATCCATTCAGCATTAATACTAATTTAAAGAAATCCTCAAAACATAATAAAAACAAGCTGAAAATATAACAAGTATTATCTGGGTTTAGTTGAGACTGTATACAAAAGCTTTAAAGTATCAACCTGTGTGTAAATGCTTATAGAAACATTGTGAAAACTTGTTGAAGTTATTATGTCTGTAGCTAAATTACTGTAGCTGCATTAGTCATGGCTGCCTTCAGACTGTGGACTACAATATAGAGTTTAACTGTGACTACAATCTCTTTTGTTCCTAGAGAGTTTGTTTGTGTACAACTTGTGGTGGTCTAGACTCGGGCTGAGCCATGTAAAAATAGACTCAGCGTTGTCTAATGCCCCCGATGTGCTTTGTTTTGCTTGCCCCTGTCTCTTAGCGTATTTTCGGGAAGCCACTAACTTGCACTGTGCTCATGAGGCCAGCCCCTGTTTCCTTTTGGAAGGCGGGCCGTGTTTGCCCCGTCTGCCTGCCCAAAATATTTGTTGCCAGGCAACGGAGGCCTGTCCCACTTCACATTGGTTCTGTTTACACCCCTTCTGGCTGCGTATCCCAACAATATTGCATAAGTCTCACAGGCTTTCCCCACCTCACTGAGAGAAATTTGATCGGCCTGTTCTCTACAGCCAACCAAAATGTCTCTTACCCTCATACCATAGTTTTACTCTCAGCCACTCAACAGTTTCCTCCTTTCTTTGTCTGCTTTATTCACTCAGAGCAGCTCTTACTCAGCCATTTAGAGCAACAAAACTGAAACTGAGGGGAAGACTGAAGAAGCTGTACTTGACTTTATGTCGGCCTTTGGCTAAAAATCCCTGAAGCTTTTTATTACATGATCTGTTAGGTGAGGGTAAGGTCTGTCCCTGTAACCATTAATAACACGTCTATTTTCATCTAAATCCAGTAATTCTTTCTTGGCAATGTTGAAGGCCTTCCTGTGAGCTTATGTAAACATGGCTTGTTTATACTGTATTAACTGAAATGCTTGACTTGAAATTAAAGAAGTGGAGCTCTGCATTTATTTCAGCTCAGACTGAACGGTAAACTTTTGAACTCTGGACATCCTCTTTTTTTATAGGCCTATATGCAAAGCAGTGTGAACCTATCTTCTGTCTATTTTGAAAAACTGAAAGTAAATAGATTTTAGTCATTATTGAGTTCCAGTTTATGAATTACAAGTCAAACACAGACATTTGATGCCCAAATATACATGACTATTATAATAATTTCTGCCCTGCAGTTTGAGAATACTCAGAACATAGTAGTTTGAGGTCACAGTTGGTGTTGTTACTTTGGATTTTGTAAGGTACTCATGCTGTTTCGTACCTCCCTGTGTATTTGGCTCATATAATTGCCCCTGTAGTCTTTGAATGATAGCATGAAAAGAAAAATGCATACTTAAGCTGCCCTCAGTGTCATCCATCTTACAGGCGATAAGCACAAACAATACTGCACTACCTTTCATTATGGGTAGAGTGCAGTTTCTCCAATTTTCTGTCTCACAGCTGACACTGTTTTGTTGTCATGCCACAGAGCAGGAGGGGAGCTGAGAAACTGTCTTCCTCTTTTTGTGAATGCCAAATAACAAGCAAGCTTGACATGAACCTCCACCTTCTCCTGATTCCCTGTAGAGTTAATAGAGTTGTTCAGACAGACAGACAGACAGACTCTTGTGTATGCTAGTTGGCCATTGGCTGTAGTCTTTGCGCTGTGTTCAAGTGCAGCTTTTTGGCCGAGATGCAGACGACATGCAGGCGAAGCAACAGCCGGCCTTCATCACCACCAGTTCTTTGATGTCAGTTTGGTGTGTCTGGGCCTTAAGACCAGACAGCTTTCAGTCTAAGACATCAGAGAGCAAAGCATTGGGGACAGTTTGCAATTACATTAACATTACATTACATTACATCACAGTTTGTACATAAAGAATATCCTGCCCAGTCAGCAGGAGAAAATGTTAGCGTTGTGCATTCCTTCAAATCACTGATACATTACATTTGTACATTTCATATGTATTATATCAGTGTTTCTAAAGTGAAGTTATGATTACATGTATGTGAGCTGATTTTGTCATTGGGAGGTGGAGAGAATGTTGGATGGCGTGACACCTTGGTGAGATGGCTGCCAAGCTGCAGATCACTGTGTGAAAGTAACAACACTGATGGGTTGGAACATCTAAGGTTAAGATGGATTGTGTACTCAAGTTTTTCCCCTTCAGCTTCCTCTTTAACACATTTGTTCATGTACATTTGCTAGACTTCAAATGCAGTAGGAAGCCATTTTCATCTCTTCATCTGCACTTTTTGAAAACAACACTGAGACCCTTTTACTCCCTTACTCTGGCAAGAACCTAAAAACTTGCTTGACTTTCTGCTACAGATAGCTTTTGCTTCAGTTATACCACCCAGTCCCTAGAAGAATGTTGGCATTGAATGTTTCCTCAAACCATGCATATGTTACATTTGCAAGTTCTTATATAGAGGATAAGTTTAACTTTATGCTTCAACAATGCTATGGTTAACATGTGGTTAGGTTTAGGCAAAACACCCCTTGCTTATGGTTAGGAAACGATCACGTTTTGGCTTAAAATACCCTGTTTGAGGGCACAGTCTTGGCAGGAAATGCAGCAATGTCATGGTAAAAAACAACCGCAGCCATGGGGCACTACAAAACACTCATATTTGGTACCCAGAAAGCTGCTTGGAAGACAGCAAAGGCTCGCTAAATCACAACCTTTTTTTAGTTAGTCTCAAAGAGTGGTCTGAAGCTTGGCAGGTGTATTGCTTATGTTCCATGCCACCCACCATCCTCCCCACCTGCTGACGATAAAGTCAGCTCATATATTATGTCACTTAAAGCATTGATATGAAACATAGAAAATGTAGATGTAACAGATTTGTGATTTGCAGAAACATGCAATGCCAACATTTTCTTCTGGCCTCTGGGCTGGACTGGGATCAGAGGACCTGAAGCAGCACCCCTGTCACCCTTTACCGCCACAGGCACCTCGTTGGAGTCAAGACTACAAAACTTATGTGGACTGAAAAGGAAAATTCCCATGACCCTTTTAGTGTCTGTGTTAAGAGCCGCTTACATTATTTACACTTGTGACTTTCCAGTTTTTCTTGTTCCCTGCCTCAGCACACAGCTCCTTTGCTCCGCATCTTTGTCCTGTTTACGTTAATGCACTTGTGTTTATACAGTGCAATCCTTGTGGCTTGCTGGTTAAAAAACAAGCTTGTGTGTTTATAGGAACCCACACAGAGCACACACACGCACACCAAAAATTTACAGTGATCTGTGGACAAGGTAAAACATTCAACTGCATGCGTCATAGCTTTGGTTGTGGGCTCTTCTGAGACCAAAAAATGTTCTCACGTCATCTTGTTTCAACCAGCAGAGTGGTATCAGGCCTCTTACATTCATCTGCCTCGTGTTCATCAGGTGAGTAAGGCTGTGGTTGACCGTGGCACGGCTGACCTCCAGTAAAAAGGCTCTTGACAGTGCTTGATGATGAAGCACTAATTAAAAAGACGCTTGACAGCTTTGTGTGAAGGAGAGGTTATTGTGCCGTGGGAGAAAATTAAGATGATGTGCTTCAGTTTGGTATCACCCAAGACCCATTGGTGTGCAACTTGGAGTACGATAATCTCCTTTTAGTGTTCGTGCTGTAATATGTGGCAATACCTCTAAATAACCATCTTTTGTTCTTAGCGTCAGAACAATTGACGTTCTTATTTTTGCTGTAAGTGCAGCCAGAAACGTCAGCATTGAGGTGCAGAAAGCAGAGCGGATGGCTCTATTGTATCATGCACTGCATGGGAGTCGGATGCCTAAAGTTAAATGCAATCAGTGGGTTTCAGTATTCCACAGCTCTCTGTGAGTCAGACACAAGCAGCGCGTCAATCCTAGCCTACTTTCAACAGGCTTGCTGCCAGTCAGAGAGGCAAAGTGCCAGAGAGAGGGAGGGACACGAGCAAGAGGGTGAGGGAGAACGAGGATGAGATCAGAGGTGGAAAGTAACTCAGAACATTTAGACAGTCATGTCGTTAAACAGTGTTGAGGCATCTGACTGGCATTCAAAATTACCCACATTTCCTACATTCTGAACATATTAGTCGTCTTCCTTTTCTACAGCAGACATTTCGACTGGTCATAGTGGGAACAGCGCAGGTGTTACTAATAACATTTACAATGGCTCTGTTCTGTTTGAATGTCCCAGTGTGTGATGATGGTGAGCCAGAACTCTGAAACTGAATTTAATTTTATTCTTTACGCCTGTGCCATCTGTCACATGACGGCTAAAGAAACTGGCAGATTGTGATTTTAAGTGCTATTTTTTTAAGAACTTTTTGCTTTGGGCTCTTTGCAACAAATTAAACCGCAATGAGTTTAAAATACTGACTGTCAGCTTTAATCTGATGAAGCATGAAGAAGCTGTGGTTCTGTTCACCTAATAAAGATAACATCTGCTTAAAGATATACTATGCAGGATTTTCTCCTTTCTAGAGATGGTATGCTTTAAGGAGGGTGATGAATCCATAGTCGAATAGGGAACCCCCCTGGTGTCTAGATCCTGTTGGTGGTAGAAGTGGTGAAGCTGAGATGACTGGAAGATGGAGAAGTGCTGATGGTATGGATGAGTAGAGGAATGAGCCTTTGTTGAACTTGTCCTTGACTCTGGATACGATGACTTGAGGTGATCAGGGTGGAGGAGGGCGCAAAGATTCTGCCTGAAATGATGGCTGACAGCAGCAGAAGAGATTTAAAATTTTGCAGTGGCATCCTGATTGGCTGAGAGAGATCTTGGCAAAGTTTGATTGGATAACTAGAAGAGTGAACACCCATAGTCAGCTGATTAGAGAAAGCAATGAGCATGGGATGGAGAGAAATGTGAATGGATGAGCACAAAGAAAGTCTTCCTGATTGAACTTATGCTGAGCTTTATAAGTACTCTTTAGTGTACTGATGCTATTACTAATGCCTTTAAAGTACCATTTTGTTGTTGTAGTTGGTCAAGGTAGAGCCAATTTTCCCTTGAAATGTTTTGAAGTTTAAAGTGGCATGAAATTAAATGCTCAAGTAAAGAAAAAGTACAGTATGTCAAAACTTTACTTGAGTGCAGTACAATGCTTGAATGTAGGCCTACCCAGTGATGGGAAGGTTACTTTTGAAATGTAATAGGTTACGGATTACTAATTACCCTGTTAAAAATGTCACTAATTACTTCATCAAAGTAATGTAACTTCTTAGATTTTATTACATTTTGATTACTTTTCTTATTTGACTGCATGCAGTTACATTATCTTAACCTGTAGATATTTCCTTAGGTTTGATATTAAGCATTTTGATGCTGACAGTATTGTCACCAATGGAAAAGAAGCTTTATACTGTACAGTAGTGTTAGAGCCAAAGATTTGGTTCAATTTCCCACACTATAAAGGCATTCTTGTCCAATGGCATGGCCAACCGCCTTGGTGTTGTCAGCTGGTTGCAGCTGCCAACACTCAAAATTTGAGTGCATACTACCATAAGAATAGAGCCTGTGTGGAGGTAGAGACAGCTCCTTGTATACCGTCCTACCCTTGATGGTGTTAACATTACATTTTTTTTTAACTCTGACACTGAATTTACTCCATTATTCTCCAACACTGATACTCTATATGTAGTGCTGATTTTCAGCTTTCATTTGAGGGTTTTTACATCCAAATCCAATGTAGAAATATTTGTCATTCTTGCACACACAACCAAGGATGAAAGAGCTTAAGTCTGTGCTATCCCCCCTATATGGAAGTAAATATCCAAAACCCCATTAAAGCCAAAAAAATCAGCATTTAAACATTCACGGTTTAATCTGTAATCCAATTTGCTGTATCATTCATCTAATACATACAGCCTGTACGTTACAAAAAAATTGCAGTGTATTGCTGTCATTTCAATGTGGTTTGAGGTAATTAGACCCCACAAATTAATAATTTAATGCTCTGACAGGGGCGGTAGAGTTAGTACTTTTTGTGAACTTACCATACAGAAAGCATGACCTACTTATATTTCAGTATTTATTTCCACAATGCAGTATTGCTGCCATCATTTAAGTAGACTTGAATAACACTTCCTCCACCTGGATGAGGAGCGTGGATGCCAATTTCATTATTCCCCCCACTCAGTCTCTCTCTGCTTGGTTCTATCCACAAGGCTTTGTTTCTACCTTTTTTCCTCTCTCCTCCCCACAGCCCCCTCTCACCCCCTCCCCACTTCTTCTCTCTTCCTTACATAAGGACTGCCCTATTTTTTCAGGGACCAGTAAGAGGTAGGAATAAAGGGAGTGAGTGGGTGAGGAAGAGGGACTGATGGTGAGATCCAATGAAGAGAGAGAGAGGCAGAGAAAAGATATGAGGGTAGAAGTGAGGACTGTGTATACACTGCACACGTCAGGAAGACCTGCATGTGTCCCCAACATCCCCCTCACCTCACCGGCCTTCTCTGCCCACACAGTGCTTCTTCTCTCCTCACTCCCTCCTTTTAGTCTTGTGCTCTTCATCTTATCCATCTCTATCTATCTATCTATCTATCTATCTATCTATCTATCTATCTATCTATCTATCTCACCGTTACATCAGTGGAAATATCTGAGCAACATTAGAGCCAATCTGTCAGCTGGCCAACACTTTTTATGTAAACTATTTAAACAAGTTTAGCTTGAAGCTGTTTGCACACAGAGTTTACAAACATTTGAGCGCGTGAAACGGTGACGACATGGGATTACCAAATGATGTGAGTGGAATTTCAAACATGTTTGCTGCGTGCCGTTTGAGAACACAAACATTTGACGGCAGCAGTTTGATGTTGAGGTTGGCACACGTGGACTGGCTTTTGTCTCCTTATAGTAAGGGTGTGACAAGCAATGGTTACGCTTGAGTATTGCGTATAATGTTTTGTGATACTGTAATGATTTATTAGTTTACGTGCTAACATTCATTGCAGTGTTTAATTTTGTGCTCTATTCAAACCCCTGGCAGCTTGATGTAATCTAAGCAGTGTTATAATCTATCTTCAGCCATTCGACTCTCTCACTCTAACGTGACATTTTATCGCTGGCTTGTTACAGGGACTTTGATAAATACAAATGTAGATCCCACTGTTCTAATTGCACTTAAAAAGTCAACTTTTAAAATCAGATTTTATGCATATGGTGGCGTAAATACCAAGACAGTTATCCTAAAATTAGATTTAAAAATCTGAATATATATATATATATATATTGCCTTATTTAAAGTACTGTAACTTAATAACGTATCCTCACATTAGGATCCCTCTAACTCTGCTTTGTTTGGACTATTGGATCAGGTAGTGTTTTGCACTGAATCATGTAGATGTAGATTTTGTCTTGTTTGGATTTATGTACTGTGTCTTGTACTCAGGGGGCTGTGTTTGTGCTTTGTATTTCTTTTTTGTTGTGGGATATGTCTCGATCCATTATTTGTGGGAGGTTTATATCTTTTTTTTGCCTGATAGTGTTTGTGTTTATGTCTGGATGATATTTATTTATCGAGCTGTTGGATGATGGTCGGTTGACATATCAGAATGTTGTGAGATGGGTCATGTGATTGTTCAGTCACGAAAATAAAATATTAATTCATTTGGTTTATATGATACCTAAAAAATTAGCACCATGCAAATGGCATCGTCATGTTATGTTCTTGACATAAAGTTACATACCTATCGCAAAGTTACAGTTAGGTTTATGCAAGTTAGGTTACATAGGTTAGGTTTAGGAAAACAAACATGATGACAACGTACCATATGATAAGTCAAAGTGTAGGAGCCAGAATGTATATTTAACCTCTGTTGTTTATCATTTGTGTAGGCTTCACATGTTCTTTTGGTCACTTTCACTTGAGGTAGTTGTGATTGGCACAGGACTGTACTGTCACATTTTTTTTTTTTACCTGCTCATTTACTGGCGGTGGCTCTAAGACAAAGAGGGTGAGTTTTTGGCTCCAATATTTTCTGTTGACTGTAATATTCATCTTGTTTTGTTTTAGTTATCTCAATTGTCTGTTTAATAAACCACATCTCTGGACTTCAGCATAAATATTTTTGAACAAGGCATAGTTACGAGCCTATTCAGCCTCTTAGTGTCTTTTTCATTGATAGTAGTCGCTATACAGAGTTCAATTGGTTTCACACGGGACATGAACAGCAGTCTGCTGGGGGAAAGTCCTGTGTTTCTTTGACCCATCCACCACCCCAGCTTTCCTCCTTTCACAGAGTTTCATTGTACTACTTCCTTCTTTACTCCCATCAATGCACAGCCCTCCTGATTATGTTGGTTATACACAAATTACTGGCTCATGATTATGTTGGTTATATATGAATTCTGGTGCATTAGTTTTTGTAGGTATACGTCCAAACAGTGCATGAAAACTGCCTGATTATATCGCAATATATTGAATTGTATCTACTGTATCATGATACTTACTGTATGGCCAGATGCTTTCCAATACACAGCCCAACCTTGTAGTGTATTTTTATTAGTTTTAATTGTTATCACAGGTTACATATTTTATCGTATAACCTTGTATGATGTTAAGTAGTGTGTAGTGTAAAAAATTATCCATAATGTACAGTTAAATAGTAAAAACAGCAATGTTTAGCCAGTTTTTCTCCTTGAACTGAATGTCAGATGATCTCAAGCATATACACACACCAGTTTGATTAGAGTGCCTTGAAATCATCTTACATATTTTATTTATCATGTCACATCTACGCACTCTGTTGTTAAAAAGAAATGATTACTGCTGCCAAAATGAAAGTGTATTTTAAATGTTTTGGTATATTTAACCAGTGAGTCGTGGTGTCAACCAGCATCCCTGTCAGATCCTTTTAATGTAAGACTGTGTGTGTTTAAAGTGACTGCTGAGATCAGTTCAGAGTGCTGGCTGTGATCTTCACTCTGCAGACTGGCAGAGAGTCTCAAAAAATAACACCCTGATGTGAAAAGAAAAATGCTATTCAATTCAAGAGTATGCAAAAATATATTACATGTCTAACCCTGCATCCCTAGAAATAGACTGTTCAATAAAAAGGCCCAGACACACGACATTGACATCAAAGAACTAGTGGTGAGGAAGGCTGACTTCGCTTGAGGTTGCCTTCGTCTTGGCGAAAAAGTTGCACTGAACAACATGCAACAGCCAACTAGCATGTACATTCGGTGCCAGCATGAGAGGGAATACCTCTCCATAGCAGCAGGGTGCGGTAGTCTGTGTTCATCATTCAAAAAAGAAAACTGAAAGATCCAACAAGATGAATTCAAGACACTAGTTAGCCAGTTAGCACTTGAACAGCACAACTCGATGCTGAAAGAACAAAGGATATTACTGTGCGCTAATGAACAATAATTCAAATAATTAAGAACCGTTTCTGCCTAAGAGCTCAATGGCTAAAAAATAATCTTACCAACTTTAAGGATTTGGTCTCGATTTCAAACCTTCTTGACCTTTAGTCATTTGTTTGCCCAGGAGGTGAACTGGCACCTCTCCAGCCACCAGTCCATGCTCCATATTTGGTCCAGACGGGGAATTGAACAGGTGACCCTCCGGTTCCCAACCCAAGTCAGAGTACAATCAGAGTGATTTCATTTATTGATGGGCTCTGCCATCTCCGACACCAACTGAACATGCTGAATTAGCCCAAAAAAGTAGACAAAGGCCAAATAGCGCTAATGGTGTGGGAAACACTGCAAAATCCAGGGTGACAGACGCTCACTGACAGCCCGACATTCACCGATGGCTGATTGTCAGCTTGTTGTGTCAGGGCCCTAAGAGACAAATCAGACAAAAAGTAGGTGAACATACAAATATTAGTCCAGAATGAGAAATAAGGAAAATAAATAATTACAAGGAACTCTCCAAATCCCATTAAAACAGTTTAATTCATACTCCCACCTCATCTAAAGGATATTTTTCGGTTTCAGGAATGACAAGCAATCCAGGGAATTCATGCAAGAGTTAGGTGCAGATGGAGTTTTCTCTTGTGATCAATCAAAGATGTGAACATAACACCATTGGTTGGCTGCAGGTATTCGATGTTACTTAAGTTAATCAAGTCTCTGGGGTTAGATTTTTACGATGGTTAATCTATTATTGAGTTCTGGTCAAGGTTGTGGTGTTGCAGGCCACAGTTTCTCAAGGACGTAGCATTCAGTAGAGATACACCAATCTGAAACATCCTCTTGCTACTGGTGCACATACTGACCTTGTTAAAATTATCAAGTGTTAGTCATGATGTGACCAATCCACATTAAAAACAGTTTCTTTGATGATGTCATCTTAAAATCCAGTCTTTCCGCATCCCTGGCCTCATGTTACCTCAGGGAAAAGTTATTCCTGTACATTTCATATATTACGGTAGTTAATGGTCCTCTACCAGAAAACGTGGGATTGCCCCCTTTGGGTATGTAGGGAGTTACTACCCCAAGCGAAGGAGTTTAAGCATCTGTGGGTCTTGTTCATGACTGAGGGTCAAATGCACTGGACTGTTGTGGTGAAGAGGGAGCTGAGCCAGAAGGCAAAGCCTTATTTTACTGGTCCAACTACGTCCCAGCCCTCACCTGTGGTCATGAGCTTTGGGTAGTAACAGAAAGAATGAGATCGTGGATACAAGTGGCTGAAATTAGTTTCCTCCGTAGGGTGGATGGGCTCAGCCTTAGAGGAGCTTAGTCCCGCCACCAGACAATCAGAGATCTTCGCCTTCTGATAGTCTGGGGACACTCCTTTCTAAAGTGTGTTTAACACACCGGCAACAAAGCCACGCCTCTTGCATTTTTGAAAAGGACACGCCCTCCCAGAAATGTGCGCTACCCCTTTTCTCGTCCGCAAGGAAACAAACACACAGAGAGCTTGAAAATGGATGCCGAGTGATTTATCTCCATTTTATCAAACGTGTGCTCATCCGTGAAAAAAAAAAAAATTCCAGTGGATGTCTTAGTTACAACATGATTGAGCTAACTGGAGTAGTTTCATGCCGTCAGACAACGGGAGGCTTTTAACAGATGACGTCCTGATGTTAGCTTTGCTGCTGCTGTTAGCTGTCCCTGTCAGCTGCAGCCACTGATGCTTTCTAGACATCGTGATTTCCCAAAACTGAATAAATACCACACATAGCAACACAAAACTGCTTTGCTGGCTCAATCATGATGTAACTAACATATCCGCTGGAAAAACATTTTTTTCCAGATCGTTAATTGAGTTACTGAGTTATTACAGACACCGCTAAAGGCTAACTTAACAGCTAACGGTTAGCCCAGCTAATCTACGATAACCATGTTATTAATTGCAAAACGTGCACACAGAAATAGTAATTTTTGTTCAGTCATTGTGTTTGTAGACTTTACAAACATCAGATTAGTCTAAAGGGTGATATAGTGACGTGTGATATACATATATATATATATATATATATATATATATATATATGTGTGTGTGTGTGTGTGTGTGTGTACATATATGTATGTATATATACATATATATATATATATATATAAAATGTTAGCTAAACTCTGCTGGTTTTCTACCTGTAAATATTTGTAAACAACAAGGCGACTGCCTCTATAGTCCAGCTGGACGGATGAGTCATGGCCTTGTAAAAGATTATGTTTCTTTCTTTTAGTTGGCGAGAATGTGTTGCCGCAAACGTGAGAAACATCCACTAACTTTGACGGCGTTGTCTGCGAGCACTGCTGAGCCATTTTGTACCGCTACATGTGTTTCTAGTCAGACTATGTTTACGAGCACAAGAGTTCAGCGAGCCACCGAAGAACCGCCCTGCAGATTTACTATTGGTTCTGCAACGTAGGGAGTTTTTTTAAACTCTGAAATTGTATCCGCCCATCTAAACACAAAATCAGGGAGAAAGTCATCAGTCTTTAGTTAAGCAAAGCGTCTAAAGACTGACTTGTGAGTCTATAGAGGAGCGTGGACATCCGGAGGGAGCTCGGAGTAGAGCTGCTGTTCCTTAGCGTTGAAACAAGCTGGTTGAGGTGGTTCGGGAATCTGATCAGGATGCCTCCTGGGCACCCCCTGTTAGAGGAGTTTTGGGCAAGTCCCACTGGTAGGAGGCCCCAGGGCAGACCCAGAACACACTGGAGGGATTATATATATCATCTGGCCTGGGAACACCTTAGGGTTCCCCGGGAGGAGCTGGAAAGTGTTGCTTGAAAATGGATGGATGGATGGATGGATGGATGGGCTACTTGAATTTAGAGAAAAGGGAGCACTGGTGTCTGCAGATACCCTTTGTTGAGATATTGTTACCAGTAGATAAAATGTTGCGTAGGTGCATCTCTACTTTATACTCTGGTGACATTTCTTTAAATCACAGGAGGCTGTGGCATAGGTGGAGATGTTCATACTGTAAAACACTCCAATCAGACATCCACACATGCAAACAGATAAAACAGAAGACAGAAGTGGAAAACAGAATGGCTGAAGTCTATATATCAACCTCGCAGAGATCTTGTTGCTGTCTAATTGACAGCATATAAAGTTTCTTTATATGGTGAAGTTGGAGGAGATATAAAAAGGAATTTCAGTGAGATGTTACATCACAGTGATATTTCTGTGGCACAGACTATGTAACACCTGGTCACCACCGTCTACAACAAATTTAGAGAATAAATAGCAGCAGCAGGGTGAGGAGCAGAGAGCAGAGTGAAGGGGAGAGGTGCTGAGCTGAACGCCGCTCTTTGCATCTCAAATTATCAGCCACGACTTGTAAATAAACACACGCAATAAATACACCCCACATCCCATGCCAACACACACTGACATCTTTAAATACCCAGGCTCTGACGACTGAGATAGTACTGCTCATCAAATTTATGCGTGAGCGAGCCTGGGCTAAATTTGCAGCCAGGGAGCCGACTTACGCAATCCTCCCTGGTCTCCCTCCTGTGTCTATACAATGGCTTAAAATCTCACAGTTCTCAAACCATCCCGGCCCTCCCCAGATCCCACTCCCACACTACACACTACAACTCCGGCACTATTCCTGTACCAGCCCCCGCCGCTGTGGCACAAAAATACCAGCACCTCCAAGAACAGACGCCAAGCCTGTCAGAGCATCATCACATCCCACAGGACAGCTGGGGGGGGAGGAGGAGGGAGTGGGGAGGAGAAGATGAGCAGGTGGAAGGATGAGCGCCGCTGCTGTCAAGAGAAAAGAATCAAACAGAGACAGAAAAGGGAAAATAAACACTCTGCCTATGAGGGAGGGGACACAGTTTACAGTTCTATCCCAGCAGATCGGACACAGACTGCTTCTCTTTCTTTTGCTCCTATGTTGAGGTGTGTGTTGTTAAATTACAGCATTTATGGGGACAATAGGATCAGAGTTAATGTCCTCACACACTGAATACCAAATTATATTAAAGACTTAATAGCTTTTAGGTAACAGTTCATTTTAACGCCCCTATTTAGCATTTCATTGACACTACTGTATCATATACATCATTGTAAAGAAGTTCTAAGCAGATACAAGTTTATTCTCAATGTTGGTGTATAAACAGATGACAATAAAACACAGTTATATTCATAAAAGAAGTACATTGATAAACACTTAAAAATGTCCTCATAGGTGCTTAGAGCTACATCATAGTATGTGATAAAGTATTTACTAATTGTCTGAAAAATGTCTATCTGGATGGGCGACATTTTCGTCTTTTTAAAACTAGAAAAAAATAAAATGAAAATAGCACACTCATAGTTTAAAATAGTTTTAGGATGGGATGACACAAATACCTTTTGTGGACATCCCAGACTCCCATGCCATATTCTGTATTTGTAGTTAACTGAACTGATTATGTGACTTCTACAAGCAGACTGTCTGCAGCAGTGATGATTTAAGTGAGGTGGATATTTGTGTTTTTAATAAATTTAGCTCACTTTGGAGAGATCTGCTTTTCATTTGACATTAAAGTTTTTCTGTTGAATAATAAGCATGTTTAAAAAAAAAAACATTAATTTTCCTTTCATTCAGTGTTGTAAAACAATAAAATAAAAACTTCCAGGGCACTTTTTACAGGAACTGTATTTTTTATAGTTGCTGTGTAACTTTATGTACCTTTATTTATCATTGGTGACACAAATATGTACATTTTGTTTTTCTGCATTCTTTGCTATTTTCTGCAAAAAATTCAGTAAATAAAGTTTTGAAGGAGATGGTAATCATTTTGTCAGTTCTTATGTATTTAAAAGATCATTTTAAAGACTTTGTTTTAGGGTTCAGGTTAGTTTTTTAATGGTGAGTTTCAACGTTAGAAAGGATGAAGTGTTGTTTTTTGATTCGTTTTTTGCCACGTTAGCAAAGTGGTGTAGGGATGACAGCTTCAGTCTGTCGGTTTGGTTCAGACTGAAATATTTCAACAACTATTGGATGGATTTCCATCAGCAGCAGGGGCGACAGTAGCTCAGTCCAAAGACTTAGGTCTGGAACAAGAGTCCCCATCTGGACCAAATATGGAGCATGGGGTGGTAGCTGTAGAGGTGCCAGTTCACCTCCTGGGCACTGCTGAGGCGCCCTTAAGCAAGGCACCGAGCCATCAACTGCTCGGGGCGCCTGTCAAAGGCAGCCCCCTTGCTCTGACATCTCTCCATTTAATGCATGTATAGGTCCTGTTTGTGCATGTGTGTGTATTATGAACCTGTATGTATATGACAACAGAGTAAAACAAATTAAATTTCCCTTTGGGGATTAATAAAGTATATCTATTTCTTCTTCTTCTTCTTCTTCTAAATTTTAAGAAAACATTCATGTTCCTAAGAGGATTGATGGAAACAGACTCGTCTTCTGTTGTGACCCCATAAGGTTGACATTTGTTGACATATTTCAACAGCTTTTGGATCGATTACTGAGAAATTTACACACATCCATGTTCCCCCTAAGGGTGACCTGTTCTAACTTTGGCGATTCTGACTTTTCATCAAGCGCCATCATCAGGTCAAAATTTGTCCAACACTTCCCATCAGCCTCAGCTGTACTTTGTTTAAGTGCTAACAAATGTAACACACTGACACACTAAACTAACACGGTGAACATGGTCAAAAAAATTATACTGGCTGAACATTGACATTTTTGTATTTGTTAAATAATAGATTTATTGATTTTGACTCATTGATGACATTCATCATTATCAGTGAATACAACTCACAAGGGAACTATGTACCCCTTTTCTGAATTCACCTGTCCGATGTTGTTTGGAAATACTGGCCTACACAGGTCATTGATATGCAACAGGACAAAATAGAGAAGGAAAAGCAGTAACGAGAAATAAAATCACGTTATTTCCCTTCATTTCCTGAATGAAACGTTCTTTGTGCCCAGTAAGTCGACACTTAAATCTACTTTATTTGAACCGAACCGACAGCGTCCACCCAAACTGCAGAAGAGAACCATGAAGAATGAACGTCACGTTACTGAGCGCCAATTGGAAAACCAAAGAGATTTTCGTTTGCGTTCAAAAAACTATGCAATTTTCATCAAAAAAAGAAACTGCAGTATGTAAAATGTGGGTCGAAATTTACAGACAGTCGTGATCAACAACTGAAGCTGCACAAAGAAGAGGAGAAGAAGTTTAAGCTAACATTAACATAGATAGCGAGCTAATGCGGTGCTATGAGCTAATTGTCATACTGGTTAATAGTGCTTTGTTTTATGAAAGCGTTACTTTTTAATTGTTTAGTTCACTTGTTTTAACAGATTAATACAAATTTTAAAAGCCTTCATGACTTTAATACATTTAAAATTGCAATGACTTGGTCCTACCTCTGGCATTTAGTTAAAACACTGTTGTGCCCATGAATACTATAAATAGAGCCTCACAGAGCTGCTAGTGTGTCTGTAGACGCTCTTGTTTCTTGGCTGTTCTGAAACAAAAAAGGTGACAGTGTGAGAGTGAGAGTGTGCACATCTGCACATCAGTCCTGTGACGCCTGGAGATACCTGGTTTTATAAGCCTTGTTGAGGTCACAGTTGTCATACTGGCTGACCTCCTGCAGGGCTGACACACAGACAAGAGGTTTGGAAGAATAAAAATAAACTAACAAAGCAGGTAGAGTTGATTGAGAGGCCAGACACTGAGATGAATCTATGGGTCCTTCCTGTCTCGCTTGTCTTTCTTTCCTCTTCTCTCTATCACAATGTAGATGGACGGTTGCCGAGGACAACCTGTGTGTACTCACCTAACGATGAACAGGAAGTGGTGTGTGAGCAAAGGTGCTATTAATAGCAGCATGTGTAGAAAGGACATTTGCTCACTGATGAGTGTGTGTGTGTGTGTGTGTGTGTGTGTGTGTGTTTCCAAGTCAGCACCTGTGTGTGTGTGTGTGTGTGTGTGTGTGTGTGTGTGTGTGTGTGTGTGTAACAGGGAGGAGGAGGATGCAGATTGTGAGACTCAGACAGTTACTAGAGAGAACAGGAGGGGGGAGAAAGAGTGAGGGATGGATGGAGGGAGTGAGGAAACGTAGTGGAGGAGGGGGCGATTGTGTGTTGACGCTGTACGTGGCGTCAGTGCGATAAGAATAGAGATGGTGCGTGTAGCGCTGCTGAGACATAAACCTCACACCCTCAGTGGGGCAGGCAGTGCTCACTCTGACTGACTGTGTGTGTGTGTGTGTGTGCAGATATTACCCAGGGTGTGCTCATGTGTGCATGGATGAGTAAACTGTTGGGGTTGCAGTGATATTTTTTCTTTCTTCGGTTGTGTAATTGCAGTCATGTGTGCCATTTCATTCATGTTTAATCTTATGAAAAACATTTTCTTTTCTTCACTACTTAATTTCTAAAGAGCAACTTGATAATATGATAATTACTTTGAGCAAAGTGGCCTAATAATGTGGACTATATTTAGGTTTGGAAACAATGTTCTCATTAAGGAAAAAAGCAATAAGGACACTTTTAAACTCACATCTGTAATTATGAAATCAATTTTATTACAATGTGGAGTAATATAACAGTATTGCATAACAATTAAATGATACTGTCGGCATATACTCTGCGTATTATAGGCACATATATGTGTGTATATGTATATATATAGTTTTCTTTTTATTTCCTTTAATGTTACTTTTATATACTTTGCTCTGTTGTATTGTTTTATTCTTTTCTAATTTATATTTTGTTCTGTGTGTGTAGTGTACGTGGGGTTACAGCTGTATGTCATTGTGCAATCCTGTATTGTATAGTGACAATAAAGCTGAACCTTGAACCTATATAAAGGATAAAGCCAGGTGTATAAGAATGGAGATGAAGCAAGAATAAAAACAACGGCGTAGCAAAACATGAACCGAACCACCACTGTTGCTTTGGAATAAGGCATACATGGTTATGTACAGTTTATGTGTGTTGTCTACGTTGTGGCTCAGCTGGAGACCCTCCTTATAAAATGCTGTCTTCACACTGTCAGGAACTGAAGCAGCCACTGCGGGGGGACAGCAGGTGGACACAGAGGAGAACGTCAGAAAACCTGTTCGGGTTCAGCTCAGTGTGAACACATAATGGAGCGTATGTGGCCAGATACTCACAGAGTTGATGCCTCTGTCTTTCACCTCTTGACTGGTCTCTGATTCATACAGAGCTGAGGAGAAGAGAGGAGGAAATGACTGCATACAGTGTCTCTGCAAAGACTCGACATTCAGTATGCATTGAGTTTAGTGTTCATTTTATGTTGATCTGTTCTGTACACACAACATCTATTGCATGTCTGTCCGCCCTGGAAGAGGGATCCCTCCTCAGTTGCTCTTCCTGAGGTTTCTACCATTTTGTTTTCCCCAGTTAAGGTGTTTTTCCTTCTCCGCTGTGAGGGTCCAAGGACAGAGGGGTGTTGTATGCTGTAAAGCCCTCTGAGACAAATTGTGATTTGTAATATTGGACTTTATAAATAAAATTGAATTGAAATTGAATTTTTTTTAAAAAGAGAATGACTTTATGAAGCAAAAGTCCATAAAAGTTGTGCTCATGTAGATCATGTAAAAGCAAATTGTACGTCACCAGGCCTTGCGTAACATGTTGGTTTGCACACCATAATCAAATCATGATGTATATAATAGTAGTCTATTTTGTTGTTAGAGTAATTTTAGTAACAGTATCCTGCACACATTGATGGAAGAAGTACTCAGGTCCTTTACTTAAGTACAAGTACTAATACGACAATGTAAAAGTACTCTGTTACAAGTAAATGTCCTGCAATCAAAATCCTATTTATGTAAAACTACATTAGTTTTATCAGCAAAATAAACTTTAAGTATCAAAAAAGAATTTGTCCTCCAGTAAAATGTCAAAGAAACAGTGAATTCCCAAACACTGCACTAATACACCAGAGAGCGTTGATGTTTCGGTCACATAGACTCCTCAAAAAACAGATGAAAGTATAAAATATGTCTTGTGAGGGGTCCATGTGACCAAAACATTAACATTTTTTTGGTGCATCAGTGCAGAGGTGATAAGTGTGTGTGGGAATTCACTTTTTTCTTTAAGATTTGATCTTCGCAGGAGTAGATTACCTGCACCACAAAGGAGACGTGTTTGTGTGTGTGTGTGTGTGTGTGTGTGTGTGTGTGTTGCCTTTCACTCCTCCGGTAAGATGTTATGTATTCATTCTTTCATTTGTAGTAACCACTTATTCTGAGCCTTTTCTCATGTGTTTGGTAATGTGTGTGGCATATAGGCAATAATGGACATGTGTGTACAGTATGTGTGTGAATGTGTGTGTTACCGAAAAGCTTTTGCATCCTGGTGACACATGACACGAAGCTGTGGAAGGGCATGTGACGGTCTCCAGATGCAAAGCGCTCAGACAGCAGCTCAACCACCTTATTATCACACTGCATCCCTGTGAAACAGAGGAGTGGACAGAGGTGTGAAGACCAAACAAAAGCAACCATCTGTGTGCACATAGTGGTGTGTATGCATGTGTGTGTGTTTGTGTGTGTGTACATACCAACAGCTTGCAGCGCTGTACTGAGTTCAAAGGGGCTCATGGTCCCAGACGAGTCCTCATCGAACTGGAAAAAGACGGACTAGGAAAAAAGCAGCATTAGGATATGTAATGGTCTCACACACACACATACACACACACACACACACACATACACACACACTGGATTGTACCTGCAGATGGCGCAGACTGGACAGCAGGGTTTCTGTTTGTTTACGGCTGAGACTGGAGCGCCCTTTAGTCTGCCAGCAGAGTTAAGGACATCTCAACAGGACAGAAGACAGAGCCATAATGTTATGAGGAAGCAGAGTCTATGTTATTGGCAGGGCAGCACGATGACTCGACCAGAGTTCCGGGGGTTCGAACCCCCTCGTCAGCACACATCTGCCCGGCTTAGGTGTGACACTAGCAGAGCCTAACATGTCATTTCTGTAGGACTGATCAAACCAGACGTATCCACAGTTAGGTCAAAGACAAACAAGGATTGTACTGAACAACAAGGAGACTGCAGTGTGAGCTATATTAAAGAATATACTGAGGACAAAAGGATACATCCTCTGCAAAGATGAGCTGTCTGCATGTCTCCAGTGGCAGATGGTAATCTTTGTCAAGAACTGTGGTTACAGGAAAAAGGCGCAGATTGATGCAGAGAAAGATAACAAAGGTTTAAATTAGATTAAGGCGAGGAAAGGTGAAGATGAGGACAAGTGCAGACACTTTCATTACTGAACCAAGCTCAATGTACTCTATCTGACTGCAGCTGTGAGCCTCCGTCTAGACTGGTGACCTCTTATGGCTCCTCTGCAACTTCTGAGGTAACGTGTCACTACTTTGCTCCCATCTAGTGGCTGTTACGGGGTATCATATAGTCAAATATCACTGGTGGTGGAGCTTTGTGTCATTTTCAGACGCAGCTAAAGCATTAAAAACGTGATAAACTGGAGATTCAAACCTCTGTTCAACAGCTGCATGAGCTCCTTGGCGTTCAGCCTGTCATCCTACCAGAGGAGACAGAATAAATCAGATAACCAAAGGCCCCAAATTTTAACTTTCATTACATAAAGTCATAGTACAATCAGAAAGTCTTCTTACCAAGCCAGCCTCCTCGTCAAAGGTCCTCCGGATTCTCACTTGATCATCCGGGGAGACAGGAGTTGCCATAACCTGTTCAGAGGCACAAACACACCAAACAAACATAAACATGCTTTATTCTTTATTGAGCTGACATTTGCTGGTGTATGTGGAAGACACTACTAAACTCACCGGCAGGAAGCCAAAGGAGCAGGTGAAGTCCTGAGTCCTGGAACACAAAGACCACACCAGATCGTCTCTTAAATTACACTTTTATACCCTTACGTAAAGGGACAGTTCACCCAAAAAACAAAAATAAATATTATTCCTTGTATCTGTAGTGTTACTAGCCAAGTGGAGATAGCGGCCACAGAGATGTCTGCCTTCTCTCCAATATAATGGAACTAGATGGCACTCAGCTTGTGGTGCTCAAAGCGCCAAAAAATACATTTGAAAAACTCAACAGCAATGTCTCTTCAGAAATCATGACTCAGCTACTCAAGATAATCCACAGACCTTGTTGTGAGCAGTTTCAAGCAGGAACTATTTTCTTTTCTTTCTATTGAACTACACCTATCATCATGGGCGGATTATATTGATTATTTTTCTCTCTCTTTTTTTTTGGCTGTTTAGAGTCTCTTTGAGGGATTTTGTATCTCCGTGTTGTTCCTTTGTGTCACTTTGCAGTCATTTTGACTCTCTGGTTGTTTTGTGTTTTTTTGTGATAATTTTTTTCTTACTGTCAAAGTTTTGTGTCTCTTTGTAATCGTTTTGTGACACTTTGCTGTTCTTTTGCCCCCCTCTGTGTTAAATTGGTGTCTCTTGGTAGTTCCCTGGCAATTCTGTGTGGTCATTTTGTGTCTCTTTTGGTTGGTATGACTGAATTTGAGCATGAATTTGGGCCCGTGCCTGTGCCCGGCAGGCCCGTTATGGTAATCCATCCATGCCCACCAGCTGTATCACTGCACAGGTGAAAGTGAGCATCTACGTTTAGATGGGAGGCTCATGTTCGTTATAGCGTGAAATGTAAATATTAATGTCATACTCTTTGGCTGAGCTAATATGTGAGCTAGTTCAGTGGTGCTGGGTGAGCTAGCAGTAGATGCACGCTTCCTTCTGCATGGTATAACCGTTGGTGGGTGTAGTTCAGTAGACAGAAAATAGTTCCTACATGAAACTGCTCACATGAGTGGCTGTGGATCATTTTGAGTAACAGGGTCATGATTTCCGAAAAGAGGCATTTCTGGTGAGATTAACAAATGTGGGTTGTTTTTTTTACACTTTAAGCATACAAATGGAGTGTCATCTAGTTCCATTATATTTAAAAGAAGGCCAACATCTCTACGGCCGATATCTCCCAACACTCTGCAATAGAGGTGGAAGGATGGGAAAACATGAAAACAAACAAAACAAACATTATTGATTTTGGGGTGAACTACTTACGTAACATAAGCAATATCACAATGTGCAAATACTCGCTATAATAGTGGTTACTATTAAAAGTCCTACAGTCAAAATTCTCCAGAGTAAAATTACACAAGTATCACCAGCAAAATGTGCTTAAACTATTAAAAGTAAAGTTACTTATTATGTATAATAGCCTCATTAGAATGTTAAATTATGAATTTCCCAAAGGTCCTAAAGATCTTATGCACGCAAGATCAGATTTTTTCAGGACTGTGGGGGCTCTCCTGTTTATTTTGTTGAGAAACAAGTTCCAACTTTATTATTCGTGTAGATGACCTCATGTAAACTCCAACCTGAGCAGGTCTAACCAGCCACGTAACTAAAAACACCTAAATGGTTACGCGTGACCTTTAATCTCTGACAAGGCATCATATTTTTTAAGTCGATCACATGTTTTTTTATCTAATTAATAATGAGTTAAATACATGTATTGCTGTAAAAAGTACAACATTTCCCTTTGAGGTGTGGTAGTGTAGAAGAATAAAATCTCAGAATTTGGAAATACTTCAAGCACAGTACATAAGTAAATGTACTTCCATTACTGTACAGTACCAATAAAGGACTAATTAAAATGGTCTGCCACAAGATCAGAAAAAACCTGTTGAGATGTTAACTCTGCTGGCAGACTAAAGGACGCTCCAGTCTCAGCTATAAAAACGATAATTATCTCCACTACTGAAAAAATAAAGGTGGTTATTATAATCAGCGTGAGTACTCATACTACACTGCTCTCAGCTGTATAAATGACTGTTGTTGCTAACAGAGGCCATAAGAGGTGCTTCTATCAGCGCTTCTATTGTTGTTGAGACTAATTGCAAATTTTTAAATGATACAGTGGTATATTGTAAGTTTGAGTGTAGGTACAGGGGAGTGTGGGTGACGATGACTGTGCCTTTGAGAGTGAGTGAGGCAGGAGGTGATTCAGGGAGCCCTCAGGAAGTGTTGTGGGTCTATGATTTAACAATAACATGCAGGGAACATTTACGCAAGGTGGCTGTAAATGGAGCTGTTCTTCCTGTAACCAGACTATTGTCTTGCTCAAGGAGACAAAAACAATTCAGCTTAACAGTCATCTTTTGATCTGTGTCTCCATGTTTTGAGCCCTTTAAGCTAAATCTGCCCTCCATCTTACCCCAGGGTGTTTCCAGTCTTGGAGAAGATGCGGACGAAGAACTCTCCGGGCTGGTTAGGTCGGTAGGTGGACGTCACGATGATGTAGTTACCCGGGTCCAGATGCAGCTTCCTCCACACACCCCTGGATGGAGACAATTCATGTGTGTAATGGCTGCCACCATCAGGGCCATGAGCAACAATAGTTACTGTTACATATGTTTAATGGATTATTTCTGTAGTTATATATATGTCTACTTTTTCGGCACCTCCAGCCAAATGAATTTTTTAATTTGAATTCCACAACCACACAACAAAAATAACTTTTTCAGGCAAGTAAGCCAAATTAAATACAGTGACATCAGATCATTTGAGTTATGCTAGGATATTTCCAAAGTTTGAGGGTTATGGGACTAAAAGCATCACCAATCATTCGTTGTCTTCTTCAAGCTTGGCATTTAGTTAGAAAAGTATGACTTGGTTTTGTGCGGAAGCTGGTTGAGGTACAAGTTTTAAGGGTTTACACTCAATTCAGTGCACAGTTAGCATAGTATACAGGAAGTTCTACCCAGGTCTACAGGTCCTAGAGGCACCAAGTGAGCACCAGATTCTCAGCTTTTATTAACCGAAGCTGTCTATCAGAATTTTGGCAGCAGGACCACACCTCAACTATGCCACTTCCTGCATAAATACCCATCTAACCAACTCCCCCTGTGCTACCCTCATATTCTTCACCCCACCCTCCCACCCTCTTCTTCTCTTCTTCTCTTCTTCTCTCTTCCTCTCTATGTGGGGTCCCGAGGGGTTCGTCATGCCCAGGTGATTCGGCAGATTTCCTGTCAAAGCTTCCCCACAACTCATTCGGCAAACCAGATGAGCTCCAAGCAGCCCAAGCCTCGCACATCAGTCATGTTTTTCTTTAATAAAACTGTTAAACGCATCTTGTTGATTGTTTGGTCCCTGCTGCTGAGCTGATTATTAAATATGGAGTCATTATTTCTCATGATGGTCTTTTACCTCTGAGCCTGATATTTCCCAGAGCGACCCACAGGGCGATTTCTCATGAAGAAGCTGCGGCTCAGACACACGCCCTGGAGCTGTACGAAGAAAGATACAGCAAGTTTCTACTTAATAAAACTATTATTAAGAATGTAAGATGGCTCTGATATTAGTTTAAGCCTGTAGAAGACTATTATATTGTCCATGAGACACTGACCTCAGGAGGAACCTGCAAAGATGAAGAAACACAAAGACAGGTTTCAGTCAATTCAAAAACAGAATAAAGGTGCAGAGCCTCAAAATATTCAAAAAATCAATACATAGATTAAGTAAATGTGACCTTGTAGACGTGGAAAGCTATGTAGAGGAAGTGGACTTTATCCTTCTTTCTGCGGTTTTTCTGCTGCAGCTCCACCAGCACGGTGCACTGTTTGGCTTTCTGCTTCTGTTTCTCTGCTCTCTTCTTCTCCTCTGGGGTCATCACCTCATCATCCTCGTCATCTTCATCATCCTCATCATCATCCTCATCTTCAGCTTCTGCCTGGTCCTGCTCTGTGAGAATCAGCTGGAACTGAGGATTCTTCCAGAACGATCCTGAGGGAAAAACAGTATGATGAATAAATAAATGATCCAGATAGAGCCTGAATGCATATTTGTGCAAGTCTTAAACATACGGTTGTATCTGCGGCTGCCACCAGCAGAGCTCCCCGATACCCAGAATCCTTCATGTTCACTGATGGTCCAGGCAGAGGCAGGAGAGGAAGTAGAGTCAGGTGCGTCTCCCTCCACAAGAGTGTCAGGATTTACACTGCAGAGCTCCACGATGTCAAACAGGCTGCTGAAGTCCTCAGCACTGATCCTAATGCAGAGGATCATTTGTATCAAACATCTTTTTGTTTGGAGAGGCAGTACTTACTAAAGTACTGTGCTGAAGTACAAAGTCAAGGTCCTTTGAGAAGTGGAATAGAAGTATAAAGTATACTTCTACTCCACCACATATCAGAGGCAATTATTGTACTTTTTAATCCACAACATTTGTCCGACAGCTTCGGGTATTCAATCTGAAATTTGAAGTGGTTCTCACAGGACAGCCACACTACAAACATACGATGATGCATTGCTGTAGCGCAACCTTAAACATCTACAGCAGTAAGATGCAACATACACATTCATGCAGCAGTAACATTAATCCAACAAACATTATAATTAATAGTAAAATGGAACATTTTACTGCACAAGAAATATGTATACCTTTCATACTTCAAGGATATTTTGCTGACATACTGTTAATTCAGTTACGTTTTGAATGCAGGACTTTTACAAGCGAGTAGATATTTGTAATGATATTTATAGTGTGATATTTAAGAGACAGTTCACTCTCAAATAAAAAATACATATTTTCCTCTCACCTGTAGTGCTCTTTATCATTCCAGATTGTTCTGGTGTGAGTTGCTGAGTGTTGAAATATCAGCAGCAGAGATGTTTGCCTTCTCTCCAGTATAATGGAACTAAACATTGCTCAGCTTGTGGTGCTCAAAGTGCCAAAAATTACATTCAACTCAATGGCATTTTCTCTTCCAAGAAATCATGACCTGGTTAAAAAAAAAAAGTCAAATATGTGTGCAGTGGGTGTTTGCCTCCGCCAGGGTTGTCCCTCGTGTCCGATTCTGTTTGTGATTTTCATAGACAGGATCTCAAAGTGCAGCCAGATGGAGGGAGGGTCCAGTTTGGGTACCTCAGTATTGCATCTCTATTTTTTGCAGACGATGTGGTTCTATTGGCTTCATCACACTGTGACCTCCAGCATGCAATGGGGCACTTTGCAGCCGAGTATGAAACGGACAGTTGGGAGTGACTTATTGCCCCAAGCAAGGGAGTTCAAGTAACATGGGGTCTTGTTTTGTGAGATGGATTGGCGGTTTGGCGCGGCATCTGCAGTGATGCAGGAGCTGTGCTGGACCATCATGGTGAAGAGGGAGCTGAGCCGAAAGGCGAAGCTTTCGATTTACTGGTCCATCTATGTCCCAACCCTCACCTATGGTCATGAGCTATGAGTAATAACCAAAAGAATGAGGTCATGGATACAAGTAGCCGAAATGAATTACCTTAAAAGAGTGACTGGGCTCAGCCTGAGAGATAGGGTGAGGAGCACAGACATACGGAGGGAGCTCGGAGTAGAGTGGCTGCTCATTCGTTTTGAAATGAGCCAGTTGATGTGGTTCAGGCATCTGATCAGGATGCATCCTGGGCAAACTCTCGTTAGAGGTGCTCCGGGCATGTCCCACTGGTAGGAGGCCCCAGGGCAGACCCAGAACATGCTGGAGGGATTACATATCTTGTCTGGCCTGTGAACGCCTCAGGTCCCCAAGGAGGAGCTGTAAGGCATTGCTGGGGAGAGGGACATCTGGAATACTTTGCTCACCCTGCTGCCTCCATGACCCAGCTTTGGATAAGGGTTGAAAATGGATGGATGGATGACCTGGTTACTCAAAATTTATGTCAAAACTATTTCCTTACTCCTGAACTACACCTACCAACACTATCATCTTGTAGAAGGAAGTGTGCATCTACTGATAGACAAGATTGAAATTGATATCTCCACAGGTAAGAGGAAAAATATGTATTTTACTGTCCCTTTAAGTAAAGGATCTGAATACGTGTTCCATAGTGTAAGTTTGTGTGTTTTAGTATCTGTCACGTACCAGAACTCTCCGTCTTCTTTCTTTTTAAGCTCAATCCTTTCCTTCTCTGCTTTGACCACGCCGTCCCACTCTTTCCCCCTGCAGTCACACGCATATAAACTGAGTGAGTGAGCTCTCTCTCTCCTACACAACATGCACAAACAGGAGGCTTCCTCACTTGTCACTCCACGGCCCGCGGTACTCAATAAAACCCCAGGGGTTCCTCAGCCTCAGCAGCAAAACCTCATCCGACGCCTTCGTCACCTGAAACGTGAGGAGAGAAGAAGTTCATACATGAGTAAAGTCTGATTCATGAAAGGAAGACAGTTTTGTCAGTTTTATTCCAATGCTTTTATTTGTACTAAGAGATAAGATGATATGACACAGCAGTTGGCCAAACAATCTCATGACTAAGTCATAGTTGTTCCAGTAGTTGTTCTGGAGCCTTCAGTGGTATCACATGGTTTTCTGCTGTTTTTAAGGTCAAAATTGTGTTTTCAATCACAACTTTTAAGACAGAATGGATGAGAAGGCTTTAAAGTTTTTAAAAAAACAACAACAACAATGGGCCGAACTCATCTTCAGAGGATCTTCATCTTAATGTGATACGATCAGAAGCTCCAGAACAGCTATGAAAGAAGATTTTTTTGCAAATCATATTATATTATGGTGAGATAGAATGATATGAGATTAAATTATCGTGCGCAAGATGACGAGATAACGTGAGATTGAAATCAATTGTAGTTAGATCATATTAGATTATATTAGATTAGATTGAGAAGAAGTGAGATGAGATAAAATGAGATGATAATATGACGACATAATGGAATAGGATGCTATTACATTACATTACATTACGTTACGTTACATTAGATTACAAGTGAGATGATATTATGATGATGTGATGGTTTGGGATGTAATTAGATTAGATTAGACTGTTTAGATGAGATGAGATGAGATGAGATGAGACAAGAAAACAAGAGATTAGATAGTTTAGATTAGATTATTTTAGAATAGATTAGATTAGATTTGAGATGAAGTGAGATGATATTATGATGATGTGATGGTTTGGGATGCAGTTAGATTAGATTAGACTGTTAAAATGAGATGAGACGAGATGAGACAAGACAACAAGAGTTTCGATAGATTAGATTAGATTAGATCGGATCAGATGAGGAAGGTTAGAGTAGCTCAGATTAGATTCGATTAGACTGTTTAGATGAGATGAGATGAGAGAAGACTAGACAAGAAAAGATGTGATAAGACAAGACGAGATGAGATGAGGTAGGTTAGATTAGATCAGATCAGATTATATTAGATTTTTAAGATTAGAATAGAGGACATAAAATTAGGTTACATTTAGACAAGATTAAATTAAATCAGAGTAGATTAGACTGATATGAGAGGAGATGAAATTAATTGCGATTAGATTACATTTCAGTGAGATTATATAACACTGAAGGTTAAGATAACATGAGGTGAGATGACATGAAAGGTCTTTGTGGAGAAAATGATCATTGCAGAAACAGAGAACATGAACATAACACAGAGCATCTAAAGAAAAAAGAGAAGCAAATACAATACAACATATTGATGCAACAATAAACAATGACAGCAGCTCAATGCTGCACTGTCATCACTCTGTGTCATACTGGCCTTGTCGGTGTCGGTGATGGCATAAGCGTGGCCCTTAATAAGTCCGTTATCTGTCACTTTACCAACCTCAAGGTAGTTGGTGGCCTGTGAAGACAAAGAGAGGAACTCAAGTGGATCTGAAGTAGCATCCAGCTGTGTGGTGTGAACCCCTGGAGGTGTGTACATACCTCTATGAAGCAGCTGAGCAGGCTGCCCCGAGACAAGGCAGCTGTCAGAGACCTCCAGAGGACTCGAGGGGTACGAGATGAGACCTGCAGAGAGTATGCGATGCCTCCTGTGAAATCCTCCATCCCCTCTGAAATGTTGCCCCCCTTCAGGCTTCCGTAGCTCCCTATTAACCTACATACGATGAAGTGAGAAACAGTGTTTTTGTCAAATCACTTTGGCGACACACATACACACACACACACTGAAAAAGAGTGGGTGAACACAACCCAGAAACATATGCTTGGTAGTGGCAACTGACTTGGCATAGGCCTTCTCCACCAGGGCGCTCCAATACTCGTGGCGGGTGTGAGAGTAGCTGAAGAGCAGACGGCCTTCGCGTACTGGCAGCCTGTCATCCACAACCACCTCCACCCACTCACCATACTGCCAGAACTGCACAGGGACACACAGGGAGAGAGATGGTGAGAAGAATACAGCAAAAAATGGATGTAATGAAACCGGAGGAAAGTTAATGAGGAGGGAGGTAGAGTGCGAAAGGACAAAGCGCCTGCACTTAAAGGTCCAGTGTTTAGGATTTAGGGGGAAATATTGGCAGTAATGAAGTATATTTACATAGGGAGCGGGTCCTTGTCTATCGAGTCCACCATGTTTCTACAGTAGCCCAGAATGGACAAACCAAACACAGGCGATAAATAGGGCCATTTGTGTTTTCACCGTAGTGAGCAGCCCCTCTGCAATGAGCATCCTCGCACAGACACTAATTTTGTAACGTGAAGCTTCTTCATTTTGTATTTTTTGCGGTTTAAATCACTGGGTCTGTTTGCTTTGGAGATTAAGCGACCTCTCCAGACAATTTGGCTCCAGGTAAAAGCCTCCTGAACATCCGGATCTTTAGTTATCAGAGAAAAAAGGAGAGCACACATTAGCAGGTGCTGGGGTAACGGCCTGTCTGTGAGGAGCCAAACAGCATCAGAGAAACACTGATTTCGTAACTTGAAACCGCTTTATTCAGTGTTTTTACTGGTTTAAATCACAGTTTTGAAGAGTAAGAGACTGCTGCGGAAAATTTGGTTCCCAGTAAAAAAAACTCCTGAACAATGAACACTGAAGGAATCCAAACTGGGGGTTCACAATTGGCACATGTGAAAAGTTTCAGCTGGTTACAATCTGTCACCCTGACTGCTAGATGTCACTAAATCTTACGTACTGCTCCTTTAATCTCCTTTTACCTGCAGCAAATGATGTTTTTTCACAGTGTTTGTTTCCAATATTCATTTCAATATGCTGTCTGTCTGCTGTGTGGTGCTGAGCAGGAAGCGCTTGTAAATGAAAACCTGCTGCCTGCTGTGGCCAAAAACAAAAATGAGAGTGATACGAGTGAACCAAAACAGTTCTGTGAGTGCAGCTTCTTTAGGAGTTTTGTACGTAACTCTCAAGAACGATAGTTGATTGTTGAGTCTTATTCCCAGGTCCTTAAATACTGACGCTTTGGGCTGGTTGTCGGAGCAATTCCACCAACCCAAAGTGTTTATAAAACAACATTATGCCACTTTAAAGGGAAGAAACAGCACATTATTCCTCATATGAACTGAAATTTGAATTCAAACACAATAAACTCACTCACTTTAATACATTTAGGGGTGTTTGTTGCTACATCCATACTCGGTGTGGCATGACCAGAAGCTTATTGTGGCTGAAGTTAGCAACATGTTCATTGAATTGTGTTTCTGTTTACTGTGTCTATTTAGTGGACATGGACTTTGGTTGAGGTGATCAGCATTAAAAATAAACAGATAATAATGTATAATTAAAAAATAAATAATAAAACCCTTGTTCTCTTGTCTGACTCAGATTGTTAAACTACCTCCTGAGGCGTTTACTGGTCATGACTAGGAGCGTGTACTGTACTGCTAACTGTGTGTACACAACAGCAGCCGAGAGCAGGCCTGCACTGGCCTTTCATAGCTTTGTGTGTGTGTGTGTGTGTGTGTGTGTGTGTGTGTCCCAGGGGGAGTCACTACGTGCATGTCTGGACTGCTCTCCAATCACCCTGACAGTGCAAAATGAATTTCCAGTCCTTCCGTCCTGCTTGTTTAGTCATGTCACATTCTCCTTGACAGTCTCCAAAGGTCCAACACTCCAGGGGAAACTAATCACTGAGCAGAGGCCATAAAACTGATCTATATCTATGTGTTTGCTTTGCCAAGATTGATACTAAGGTGATGTTTTGTTGATCTCTGCAGGTCAGAGCCTGTAAACGATAAACTCTCTAGATTAGAGATATAGCTTCTAATAAGGTGATAAAGATTAGGTTTTATGTTCTTCTCCTCATATGCGTGAGACCACCATGCTGTGACGACTGCAGGATGAGTTGATACCTGTTTGATCCATTAATTAAATGCCAGAGTGGTGACAGCACAACAGCTAAAGCAGAATGCACCTCATTGAAAACAGTATAAAAGAATAAAGCCAGATCAGATAAAGTATGAATTAGCTCAGCGACAGAGACAGTTCTATCTTATATGAAGTTACACAAAAGGAGCCAGTGTGAGTTAGGTACATAAATCACACTTAATCTTTTATGTCTATAACAAGCTTAAGTGCAGTATTTAACACTGATTAGCACTAACTGAGCCTCAGGTTAAGTTGTTGAGCCTCAGAAAGTTGTTTTATAGTATGTTCAATATAATGTTAAATCACATACGACAACAACCTTTCTTGCCTGGGTCTGGAGACTGGAACTACAACAATTATATGATTAAATGATTAGTTGTCAGGTGTTAAATTAACTACCAACTAATTTGATAATTGATTGTCAATTGATTGTTTGAGTAATCAAGAAAAAAAGAGACAAAATCCCCTGAATATGGCTTCTTACATGTGAATATTTTCTGGTTCTGTTATTTGCTATGACAGTAAACTGAATATCTTTGGGTTGTGGACAAAACAAGAAATTTGAGGACATCATCTCGGGCTTTTTGACATTTTGTAGACCAAACAACAAATCGGTTTATCGGTAAATAACCGACAGATTAATCAACAGTTAGTTGCAGCCCTAGTCCAGACCCTTGAATCCGCCAACTTCACCGTGTTTGAGTTAACTGATTTGTCTGGTGACATGAAGCAGTGCTTTCTCTGTTAAAATAAAAAACAACCAATAAGAGCTGCGGGGGGACTCAATTAGTCAACTAGCGCCATGGGCGGGACTAATGATGTTGTCAAGCTGTTGTCAAACAGAGTGCTGGAACCAGTGAGGAGTAGTGGCAACCACTATAGACAAAATAGATGCTTCTACTGATTTTCTAAATCAAAATGTCTTCTCAGTATCGCCAAACATCATAGTTTGTTTTTACATTGCTCTGCTCCACTCTTAAAAGCCCAGCAATACAGGTATGTTGGCATGGCTGTGGTCAGTGTGGACTTAAAATGGCGTTCGATTCAAGCAAACACGTGGGTCTGTGGTTAGGGAAAATCAAATCTCCTTCCTCCATGGAAATCAATTAGAGGGGAGGCAATATCAGACTGAAGATGATCATTTGAAATAATAAATGTCGTGAAAATATGCAAGGCACCCCTCCTCAGACCTATAAGGTCATAAAGCAGGAATACACCTTAATGAGTGACTAAACATTTGAGAGAATCAGATTGTTGGTGGTTACGTTGCATTGTGGGTAATGTAGGCATCAGGTTTTTACAAGGGAATGTGTCTCTGGTTCTGCTGCATTAATTTTGTTCTTTTTTTTTTTATAAAACTGTGTCCAGCAATGTGATAGAAGTGCAAAGCTAAATCAGTGCAGTGCTCCTTTAAGGCCCTTATCATGTCAGTTGATGTTGTCCTTGTATTGTGTATATTTATCAAACAAAGTAAAATTTTACCACAAGAGTAGATATTTTCTGGAGCATTGAGCAAGAAGAGCCACAGCTACAAACTATAACGCATATTGTAGTTGCGATAAATGGTTCAAATCTCAGTGTAATTACAGCTTATTAAAGTATAAGGTTTCCTAAAGAATACTGAGCAACACGTCCTGGCAAAGATGGGGTGAGAGATAAGATGGAGCTATAGGTGACATATGGTGCACTAAATCATAAGCATATGAGGAGGATTTTGTGTTTTTGTGTGTGATTTTTTTGGGAGGGTTGGTCAGCAGCAAACAAGATGTGAGTCTCAGTTGGCTTGACTGGGGAGTCAAGCAGCTTCTCTCATGAGCAAAGAAGTCAGGAAGTCAGCTGGCTCTGTGTCGTACATCTACTCACCCTAAAATGAAAGATCCCTGCGTAAGGCTTGGACAGGCTTTGGTTGGGCGGCACCACCTTCACAAAGAGTTTGGGGTGCATGGTGAGACAGGACAGGGACGCGAGCAGCCAGCAGTTACCTGATAAACCAAAAGAGACACAATATGGACACATCGCAGAGAATTCTTGACAAATAACTTTCAGATATAACTTTATTTAAGAGCCCAGGAGGCACTGATCTCCAGTGAGGCATGATTCATGCTTTTCAGACAGGTTCAGCTCTCCCTCACACACACACACACACACATACACACACACACACACACACACACACACACAATAAGCCAAATTCCTCTCTGTTGGCGAACATCTGTTCCATGTTGCTCCTCTGGAGATGTTGCGCGAACCACACAGCCTGAGTGAGGACATTAAACTTCGACATGTTATTCATGTGCAACACTGAAGATATCTGCACGCAACTGGTGACATAAACCATCATTTCAGAAATCCCAGAGGTGGAGGAAGAGTTGCTGTTTTGTACAAAACAATCTTGTAGTTCACCACAAATAAGAAACACGCTGAACAACACATATCTGAGCAGACTCTGTGGGCCATTAAAGGCAGGACTGCGATGGGGTCTGGACCCCCTGCAGATTTAGGGAACACAGTGTGTCACTCCTCTTTCCCCCTCGCTGTGTGTTTGAAGTTCGGTCCCTGGGGCTGTGCAGTGCAGACATGGAGCTCTGAAGTCACTGCATTGTACTGTGGTCACATAAATAGGAACAAACTGGACTACGTGAAGGAATGTTTCGGCTTTTAGTGATGTGGATGTAACTTTTCCAGGATGTTGTGCAATTCCAGTTTTGGACCATTCAGCATGACGTATCCCAGTTTCTCAGCCCTCTGAGAGAGTGGATGAGCAGTGGGTAGGAGATGTGCATAGAAGATAAAGTTTTCCTTGTGTACTCACCCAGTTGGCCCTGGCAGATGTCAGTGGTCCCTGTTGTGCCCTCCACAAAAACAGCGTTGTCATGGATGTCCTTCAGAGATAGAGCAAGGAGAGGACAATGTGAGCACAAGGTGATCTGACACCACATACTGATATTATGCAAATTAATCGATTAGAAAATCCACTTTAAATTAATCAGCACTGTTTTAATCATTTTGAACAATTGTTAAGGTGATTTTTAAAGCGTAAATGCAAAATATCGCTAGTTAGGGTATCTGACATAAGAATATTTGCTATTTTTCTTGACTCATTTATGACATTAGACTGAAAATCTTTGGGTTTTGGACAGTTGGCAAAACAAGACATTTGGAGAACATTGAAAAAAGATGTTATGAATTCTATTTTCTGGCACTTACTGACCAAACAATTAATCAAGAAAGAAATCAGGGTGGATCAGAAATAAAAATAAGTATTAGCTGCAGCTAATACTTTGTCAAGGTATTGAATCTTTTTATTACCCCACATTTAATCTATAATATGTGCTGTGCCTTTTTACTCTCAGAAATCAACCTTCTGACTCAACCTTTCCTCCTCTTTTGAGGAACTGCTCCAGATAAGAAGTTGGTCAGACCTGAGCCACACCTGGTTGAATCACGATCAGCTAAACATCTGTCTACAACCCTGCAGCAATTATAGAGTCTCTGACTGTACAGAAGCAATGCTAAGAACATACTGGGAAAAGTATTTTAATGTTTAGGCATCGGTTTAAACATGCGCTAGTGGCCAAACAAGTACATGAAGTCAACATCCCTTTGGATTAAACTAGGCTAAAGGGTGGTATACCTGCAGAACTTGTTTTATATGGTGACAACATATGCATTTTTAGTTTTTGGCTGCAGAGGAAGCTATGACATGGCAGGATTATTGATTATATTACCGTTTAAAGTGCTGTGTACGTGATCAGAGTAAAGACCAAAAGCGTCCTACATACAAAGATAACTTTACACATATGCACAGAGGACGCCCTGGTGATTTACCTTGGGTCGCTGCCACTTGATCGCCTTTTTTGGATCCGGATCTTCCGGCATACCGATGGACTTCTGCTCAGGTGGAAAGGTCGGATCATCGAACAGCTCTCCGGACTTCAGACACTCTTCTAGCAGGGTCTTGAAGTCCTGGTCCTTGAACTTTATCGGGTTCTCGATGGAGCCCAGGGGTGCCTCCTTTTTGTTCGCCATGCTGTCAGTGAATGTGCAGTCAAAGGTGCATTGAGCAGAAGGTGCTTATATAGAAAAAAGAAGCACACACCCACCGCAGCCAGCCAGGGCCACTCGGAGCGCCTCCCCGGCTCTGCCCAGCCCGGAAAGGTATGCAGAGCGCCGGGGGCCGCGGCGAGCTGGAGTCGGAGTAATGACACGGTGCCAACAGGGTCTTTGATCCCTTTAATATATCATCCATTCACCACTATGATCAGGAGCGGTCAGAAACAGGCAGCAGGCTTCTATTAGGCTGCAAGAAACAGGACTTTAGAGTCAAAGCACCCTGCCCCCGCCACTACTACATCAAAGATGTCTAAAATGATGTAACTAGCCTATTTGCATTTTACTTTCCACAAAACTTCCAGAGAACTATCAGGAAATCAACGGCGCATAAAAAAGGCGTCACCATCTGGGTTTAAAGTCTTTCATGAGTTAAAAAAAAAAAAAAAAAAAAAAAAAAAACAGAGAAAAACTGGTTTTGCATGACTGACATGTTTATGTTTGTCTGTGTTTGAGAAGACAGACGGAAAAGCACAGACAGCCAATATTTTACATAGGCCTACCTTACAAAGAAACTCAACAAGAGATCACTTACAGACATATATAGCCTATATTTATTTCGTTTATTTTTATATAATACTGTGGTGTTGAATGGGGTGTTTCATGCATACAGCAGATCAGAGACCCCTTGCAGTTGTCTCAATCTGACGCTAGGTGTCAGTCTACTCCACATAAAGGCACCAGACCACTAACCACCACATCTACTGCATGTGGGGCTTTACTGTAAATTGCGGCGATGATGATGATGATGATGATGATGGTGATGAAAGCGCAGAAGGCGTTGATGCGAAATGCATCTTTAAAATAGCCGGGGTGAACTCCAGCTGTGATCAATTGACAGTAAAGAAAATCACATTGTGAAATTCCCCTGCTTACGAGATGTAGCCTAGACAAGAAGCACACAACAAATAGTGACTTAAATTACTAATTAATTACTTTGAAGTTTATGTCAGATTATATTGCACTTCTCAGTGTTATCTGTCAGCTATATAATGCCTGATAATGTGGTTTATTATAGCCTACGTTTTCTTCAACAGACACACTTTTTATTTGTCGTACAATTGTTACTTGGTCTGTTTCGATTTACTATTTAAAATCGCTACAATGAGTCTTTAAGCGGAGCTCATAAAAATGTTGATATTCTCATCTACAATAGGTTGCCTTTTTATCATGAAAACATGAGGCAGTAAAAAAACAGGGCTCTTTGCTGTAAAGATACATACATTTATCATAAAGTGAGCTCTCTATTATCAAAACACAAATTGAATTGTATTGAATAAATAATTTAGACATTCTGGATACAAGGATAGGCCGATAAATAATGTTTATTTGTTGGATTCATATAAATAGATCCACTATATGTCATTGCCAGGTTTTTCTTTTAGGTTTTTAGTTAATCAGACAGCTCCAGTGCACCTCTGATATATTAATTATAAACATTTATAACTGCAAAGTTGCTAGTTTATTTAAAAGTGAGCCTCTATTAATGACTTAATGACTCAACAGCCAGACAAATTACAACCCAAGAGTTGCAATTAAAGGCGTATACCTGATCTGTTAACCATAATTAAAGCCATTAAAGCCACATGTTATAAACACTTGATAAATAGTGCATTATTATAAAGTGATGGCCAGATTTTTTAATATCTCCCATCACTTCAAGTCAAGGAACACAAAATTATGATAAGATAAAATAAAAATAAAATAATATAAAATCTATGTACACTATAGACCTTTCAGCAAAGCAAAAGTTTTTACATTAAAAAAACAAACAAAAAATTCTATATATAAAAAAAAAATCCAGAAGAGAAACAACATTTCTCAGTTTTCTAACACAAATCTTGTTTTCTTGAGTAAGGTTCCTCTAATTCACAGCATTTACCCTGAAATGATATAATCTCTGATTGACAGAGGTTTTAAAAGGGGTTGTCAGCGCGTCAGTATGAGACTAAATGGGGGACGCCGTTTACATAATAGCAGTAGACTATTCATAAGGCTGTGATACCTATGCATTGGTCACACCGTTTTGGGAAGAGGTGTTTTGGCCTCCTCCTGTGTACACCACTTGTGAACTCTGGTCGGGACTCGAGTAATCTGAAGTGGACATCCAATTACGGCCCCCCTCTGCTCTCCTCTCTGCCCTCTTGTGTCGTGTCATTCATTAAATTTAGGTGGATATCCATCTCCAATAAACTGTTGTCCTGCGGTGCTCTCTGCAGGCCTCTCCAGGCGTCTCCAGCCGTCCCTCCATCACACGCCTGATTACACTGCAAACGTGAGACTGACCGGGACTAAACAAACACGAATAATAGCGACACAGATCCGCCTAATGGTCACCATTTAACTCCATTCATGGGCTCTCCATTATGTCCGTATGGTCTTTGAGGACGGGATTATAGGAAGCCTCGGGGACAAAGGTCAGAGGGCCGAGCAGACACTCCCACACCTCCATGACCTGCTCTGATCCCACGACCCCGGCACCAGGAGCTCCCCCGGGCCCCTCGCACTCTCCCCGCTGGTTAACCGGCTTTGTGCCGGCCCGCTGTCTGCCGCATCACTCCCCTCACACCGGACTGAGCCCCCATGCAGAGATTAGTCTGTGCTGTACCTATTCGTGTTTATCTCTTTTAATTATGTGTTTCTATTTCAAGGCCTTTTTAACCTTTGTTTTTGTGTGTCTGGTCTGTTTTTATTTTAACCTAAATAAACTTTCTACATATTCCTGAATTTGTTAATCAATCTTCATTTTCATTGTTATACTTAAGTCTTGTTAATACTGAGGCAGGTGTAGGGATATATTTTTTCATTGTTTTTATGTATTTTATGGTTAAAACTTAATCAGAAATTGAGCCACACCATTGCTGGACGCTGGTTTCCAGTACAGGGCAGCAAACAGTCACTATTTTCTTACTTTGTTTACCTATTCTAACATGATATCATTTTTATTTAACGTCTTTAATATCATATTATACTGAACATAAATTCTAATTCTAATGCAAACCTTTTGTTTTTGCTCCCATTTTCACAGGTTCAAATTTAAGATATGACACTTTTTTCATGTACTCAATACAAACTGTATATTTCTCTCAAATTTTGGCCACAAATTTGTTAAAATTCATGTGAGCAACTTCTGTTCCAAGATAATCTATCCACCGGACAGGTGCGGCAAATCAAGATGCTGATTAAACTGCATAGTCACAATAAAACGTCACTCTAAATGTGCAGTTTTGAAGGAGCGTGCCATTGGCATGCTGATTGTAGGAATGTCCACCATAGATGTTGCCTGTAATCTGAATGTTCACTTCACTGTCATAAGCCATCTTCAATGTTGCTTCAGGAATTTGGCAGTACATCCAACGGGCCACACAACCGAAGACCACATGTAACCACACCAGCCTAGAGCCTCCCATGCAGCGTCTTCACATGCAACATCTTCTGAGACCAGACATCCAAACAGCTGATGCAACAACTGGTTTGTACAACCACAGAATTTCTGCACAAACGGTCAGAAACCGTCTCAGAGAAGCTCGTCTGCGTGCTTATCATTGTCACCAGGGTCTGGACCTGAGAGTAGTTCCTCTTCGTAACCGATTTGTGCGGTTTGAGGCTGGTTGGATGTACTGCCAAATGCATGGAAACGTCAATATATATATTAGGTGCATAAAAAGTCTGACTGAACATTTGCTGTGATCTAATAAAAAAAAATGTGAGATAACTGTTATACTCATTACATCATCAAAATGGTTAGCCCACAAAATTAGTGGTTTGCATGGACGGGATGGCCTGGCATGGAGTTAAAGTAGTCTGAATTGTTGTTTCATTTCAGTTTTTGAATATGTTATTCAGTTACAGTTTTGAGGTGGTATTTGTTAATGATCTATTTAAAATTTCTCATTAAATCATAATATTTCTTTGTTATTTTAGGGCTGTTATGGAGGGATAAAGCTGTCAGCTGGGTTGATGTCTGACATCAAGTTGCCTCAATCAAAGCAACTAATCAAGGATCATTTATCAGATGCTCTGTGTGAAACATAAAGACTTGTATAACAGGGGTGACAGTGAACATTTGTTGCATGTGGAGACTCTGGTCGAGGCAGTTAGAGGCTGCAGTTCACCTGCCCTCGGGCCTGCAGGGAACAAACGCATGAAAGCATTTTCACCTGTCACAGGAGTGAACTCTGCCTCCTAACCTTACTATGCATGTTCACCAGGCAACACCTCTGACCCCAGCACTGTGTGAGTGTGGACGGAGGGGATGGGCAGTGAGGGGTGTACGGTTGAATCCAGTTTTTCCTGCATTTTTTAACATTTCTGCAGATGGACGAGAAACAAAACTGACTGATCTGTGTGAGCGTGTGTGTGTGTGTGTGTGTGTGTGTGTGTGTGTGTAATTACCTGAGCAACTGAATAAATGTGAGTGTGTTTGTGTCAGGTTCACAAGGAGGGTCACCAGGTGCAGCGAGAACAGAGTAATGTGTGTGTGCATTTATGAAAGACAAAGAGAGTAACAGACGTTTGAGGAACAGTTTGTCAGAGACTCTTAGCTGGCAGATGTTTGATTACCTCATCTCGTTCATCTTCTTTAGCTGTGGTTTGTTTGCACTTTAGTTCACCCTTGAAGCTGTATACACTCTATATGTATGGTGAGGGTGTAAGAGACATTTGCCAGTAAACAGGATGTGGTGTAAAAATCACCTTTTGACAATGTTTAGGTCAAAAATACATTGCAGAAGACATCAAACCAATGACACACTAAGCCATTAAGCTACACCTTTAATAACAACCGACCTAAATATTACAGTGAGAGTGTGAGGGTGTTGTTTATTGGGCATCATTTACCATTTCATTAGGTCACCAACAGCACCATGTGGGGCTCAGCAGGATGTTTGGTTATCCCACCAAATGCCTGTCTCTGCATACAGGCTGATGTTTAGAAGATCCTAATACAACCCGGCTCAGTAAATAACTAAGTGCTGGTATGAACAGTGCGTGACTGACAGTGTTACTGTGAAACAGCTCCATCTGCAGTGCAAGAACCAAAACCAAATACCAAGCTTGAAAAGATTATTCATGACAGAAAGTTCAGAAAAAGACACATATCATATTACATTGTACCATGTCATACCATAGTCCCAGGGCTGCTGTGAAACTAAGCCTATAGGGCAACAAAAAAGTTTATCCTGCATGCGTTGATACAATGGACAACCAAGAAAGGATGGCAGGGCACTGATGATAGTCAAGGACTGAAGTTTTTGCTGCTGTTTTTATTCACTTTTTATTGTTTTGCACTTGAGCACCCTTCTTTTTGTGCACGAATGTCCCAAATAAATTGACATTCTTTGCAATGATCTAAGCCTGTGGAACTTATTTTGGCTGTCCAGTCCAGTTGCACTGGTGTGCATTGGTCTGCCACCATATCATATCATATCACTTCATATTGTATCTCATTATATCATATCATATCCTATGTATCGCTAAAATGATGCCAGGGGCAGCCTTTTGTTATGCAGAAGGGCTTAGCGGTAAGAAGGGGTCAGTGGTTAGGTTTAGGCAACACAACTACTTGGTCATGGTAAGGGGAAGGGTGCAGATGTCGCCAAAGAACACCTAGCTTTGAGTGCCACAAACACTGCAACCAGTGCTGTTGCTTGCTGGTCTCGAACAGCACTCTCCTAGATCAAACTCCTGCTCGGAGCATCTAATAATGAGTGAATGGGTTTACAGTGGAGTTGGTGGAACGCCAGTGCTCAACAGTGTCCCTGATGTCACTATAGTGATGCCAAAGGAGCCTTTGTTAAGATTTTTTTTATACCTTTCTTGATTATACAGCTCAAATAGACAGGGAATGTGGAAGAGAGGGGGAATCACACACAGCAAAGGGCTGCAGGCTGGATTCAAACCAATGCTGCTGTGGAGGACTGAGCCTATATGGGGGGCACAGTGTGCCAGGGGAGCTGGAGGCCCCCCCCAAAAGCAGTGTATTTTCACACTTTAGAAGTGAGACCAGGCTGTATGATATTCTATTATATCATATCGTATTGTTCCATATTGTATTATATAATAATGTATCATATCATATCATATCATATCATGGGCCTATCATATCATCTACAGACAGGTGAAAAAATGAACTGCAGTGTGGGGGATTTTCATGTTCACTTGAAGGATTAGACCTACCCATATATTATATACTGATCGTGCATGAGTATTTACAATATATGCTGTATAATATCACTATTGATGCTTGCATATTATATTATATAATACTTAATGGGGTTAAATGTGTCTGCTTTGGAAAACTATAGTACTGTAGACATTTTAGCCAAGCAGGTAGAGGCACTGGTTTATTAGTGGTTGGATTCAGGGATGTTATATCACATCACAACAATGCAGCTTTTTAGACCAAGAATCGACAATACTGACACTATATCATATTACAATAACAAAATAACTATTTTCACCTGACAGTTGTTTTGCTTTGACATATTTTGAACCTTTCTTTTCAGTCATAGTGGCTAAAATTTACAGGAAGGTCAGGTATTTGGTTCAAATCTACTAAAAGACTACGCTATTTGTGGTCTGTAAATAAAGCTGCATTCATAAAGTAATATTACTCCAACAGAGACAGTTTACATCTGAGGTGTATGTAGAGCAGAGTTGTATTCGTTGGGTATAAATGCATGTTCCTCTGTGTCTGTCTACCACACCCTCTTTGGAATCTGTCAAAAAACGACCTCAGTCGATCACTGGGAGGAGAACGAGCCCTTGGCCTCCGCTCAGGGAAGAGCCTTATGTGGGTTAGTTTTGAAATTTATTTTCACCATCATTATCAGGCAACAATTTCTGCCCGTTTGATGTAACACTCTGTGTCACGCTGTGAAAAAAGAGAAATCATTGAACTTCCTCCCTTTTGTTTTAAATCAGCCTCTCTTCAGTCTCATCAGTCCTTCCTTGTACTCAAACAAAACCAGACTGACACTCCCCCCACAGAGCTTGTCCTCACTGATCAGTGACATTATATAACCCCCTATAAGAATGAACCCTCCTTGTCTTTCCATCCTCTCATTATCTGAAGGTGTTGAATGGCAAAGAGAGGCAATGGATTGACGGATGGCTGCCTAGGTACGTGTCGCCTCTCACCCTGTCCTCCTCTCACACTCTCACTGTTAGGGGGTGTGAGGGGAGGGCGAGGAGGGCGAGGTGAAGCGGGTGTAATTCCAGGGTTCAGGTTTCACTCCGCGGTTGTTGCGGGAGGAGGGATGGGCAAGGGAAGGTGGGAATTGTGGGAACTGTGTGAGGATAAAGAGCAGAGAGGGAGTCCTGTGGTTTGCCTGATCACTCCCGAATGCATCTTTCTCTTTCTTGTTATCCCTGTCTCAGTCTGCCCTGCTGATGATTTAATCCTCAGCCTCTGCCTCCTCCTCCTCAACTCGTCTGGTGAGGAAGAGGACAACAGGACAGGGACCGCAGAGATGATTGGAGGCTCCACACAGTACACCATAAGAAATGTAATTAAAAACTCCCAGTTAATTGGCTTTTTCCATGATAAAGCACAATCTTCTCATACATAAGTATAAGAGCCTCTCATGGCCACAGGCCTGCCCCGTAGGAAAGCAAACACAGAGCTCTTGCATTCCCTTTGTTGTGAGCATTTTCAGAGCTAATCATCTTAAGTTTAATCTAAAATCGGGATTGTGCCAGAAAACTGAAGTTCATGTCTATAAAGGCTACCCACGAGGTCAAGCATTTTTAGGTCTTAAAATGGTGCTGAATCTTGACTCTGATAGCATGTTATGGCTGAGACAATGAGTGGTTTCTCACTTACTGTTGGTGGAGTCCTTGTCTGAAAATCTGGATTGAGGGGTTCTCCAAGGTTCTATCCTGGGTCCCATTCTGTTTTCTTTGTAAAGGCAAATCCTGGGAAGTACTGGGGGTAAACAGGTCACCATTACTATGCTTGCATCCCCATGAAATATAGTATATAATGGCTGAGACAATGAGTGGTTTTTCACTTACTGTTGGTGGAGTCCTTGTCTGAAAATCTGGATTGAGGTGTTCCCCACATTTCTATCATGGGTCCCATTCTTTTTTCCTTGTATAGATGAATCTGTTGAACTACAGGAAGTAAACAAGTCACCATTACTGGAGTGGGATCTCCTACTGTAGAAATTTCTCCTTTTACCTTTTCTTTCTATGTAATGTTACTTTTTAAAACTTTGGTAAGAACCTGCGCATTACACTGTGATGATATCATGGATACTGAAATGGCTTTTCTCAGCTCCAGGAAAGTTATACAAATATGACACCTCCATGGATCAAAAATTTCTAATAGAAAAAGTCATAACTGATCTTTTATGCAGTCTGAGGTGTCTGGTCAGTAGTTTACAGATGTCTCTTTTACAGTGGTTGTCTATGGCTAAAGTATCTTTTGGGCTTCAAGGGATATTTTTGCTGCAATACCATGAGTGGCCACTGGCAAAAATTGGAAGCAAGGCTGGGCAGCACTCCTGGGGGCCTGAACGTCACACTGTCTAGGGGCTGCAGTGGTCCCACAGGGAAAAATGTACTCAACTAACTGTGGTGTTATTGTGAAATATAATGTTAGTTGCTCTACCTGGGGCTATGATTACAAAGTAAATACCTTTCAGTTGGCATCACAAACAAAACACATCCAATGTTGTCCTAAGTTTTGGTTTAATTTGTAACCTTTTAAATTGATGACTCTCAGAATGCATTGTGGTTACTCTTGTATTAACGGCAGCTGTTGAAAACTCAAAAAGAACATGTAATTGTCCTCATAAAGGCTTTCAGTTTTACTGTAATCCATTTTAAATACATACTCATCTGTTTATTATCTACGCCAACCATTTATAGAAGTTACTACTAACAAAAATGGATGCATTCGGCTGAGAGTCACCAGTTAACATGGTCTTTAATGTAAAGACCGGCTGCTAGGTTTTGCAGGAGTGATTTTAAACCATGGAAAACTTAACTGTTATTTGGCAGAGAGTCAATAATGTCTATATTTTATGTCAAAGTTTATCATCGATTTGCTAAGATAACTGCAGTGCAACTTGCCATCGCAGTATTTGTGGCACCATAAGATGGTGAAACACACAAAGCGGTTGCCGAATTTGTGTAAATGCCCTCACCTGGACAGATATTAAGTAATTTTAAAGGTCCATCATTTCTATGCAGATGTTATTCAGTTGTGCACTTTACATTAAATGCATAATCTCCATAAAAAAATGGGATGCAGATTTTTTTTTTAGAGCTCTTGTACAACACAGACAAACTTTCTGTTTTACCTGATCTCATTCTGGAGGCTCACAAATTCAATTCAGTTAAATTGCCTATATACTTTGACTGATTTTAAAGTTTTAATGGAGACCACCACTGACTGTATGTGTGGCTGCGATGTTTGGATCTGAGTGAAGTGTAGATTTTTAAGTGGCCTTCACCCTGCTTGTTGTGTTAAAATTATATCTATTGTATATTTGATGCACTTGTTTTTGCTTTTAATCCAGGGTGCCAGGCCATGGCATCAGTCAGTTTTTTTCTTTTTATCCACAAACGTCCAATAAGGCCAGGAAACAGTATCACTTAACAGTAAAGCAGTTCTTCAGATGCTGGAAGCACAACATGTAAACTGCCTCACAGTGTTACAATAACCAAAGTCCAGATGCTCTTTCTCCTCACATCAGCATATCTTCCTGTGGATAGAGGTAAAGAGTGTTTAACAAAATTTGTGTAACAAAGTGTGTGTTGCATGTTAAAAAACCTAACAGTGTCAGTTGTGTCTTTGTCCTACAGCGACTTCTCCCAACTTCCATACCAACAAAGCTTTCTCTGTGAAGCTGAGACATAACTATTAGATCTCAAAGTCCATGTTACTACCGCCCAGGGGCAGTCACTGGTCAGAAAACACACTCCAACACACATGGCATCAGCCTCACTCTGCTATTGGCAGACAATACAAAGGCTTCATGTTGTGATTGGCTGACACTGACACTGTCCTGTGCAGAGTTTGACAGGCAGCTCAGAAAGGTGTGGACAACAGGAAGACAAAGGGCACGCTGGGACATGGAAAAGATATCCACTTGCTGCAGGGGCTACTGTGCTGTGTTCTGCCGTGTATCACCTTACCTTACATAATTGGGTCCATGCGAGCACCAAATGGCACTCGCTGTGGCGCCCAACAGACAGGGAGGGCCGAGTTTACCGGAGGGAGAGATGGAGGATGTCACCTATACTGTCCTCCTTGTGTTTTTCTGTCTCTGCGGAGAGAAACGGACAAACTGACTCATCTGGGTCCGAGGGGCTTCGGTCTTCACTTCCTCCTTATTCTCTATAACACAATGGTAATTGGTAGGAGTGGGCGTGTGTGCATCTGGTGCAATAACCCCCTCCACACCCACCACCATCCCACCCCACTCCTCCTCTTCATCTTCCCAGCCCCCACCCTGTTGAAAGCTCATTAAAAGACCTGCTGTTAATGAGCTAGAGGGATCATAGAACTTCATTTTCATTAGGGGGTGGGGGGGTGGGGTTAGGGCCAGAGATGCTGGTGCAGAGGTTTTTATGCCCTTAAAATGGAGTCAGCAATTATCCCAACCCCTTGACACTCCCCACCCACCCTGCTCTGCCTTCTAACATGCCCACAAACAATAACCAAACTGCCCCTCCTCAATTTGGCATCCTGAGAAACCCTTGTCGCCCGTGTCCCATCACAGCTCGCTGCACCCATCTCACAACCAGCAGGATGAGTGACACCAAATATATCCACACACACACACACACACAAACGCGCGCACACACACACACACACACACACACACACAGTATAGCACACAAACACTTGCATACACACCCCGCTGGAATTACATTACAGAGTTTCTAGACAAAGCCAGTAACATCACAGGGATGTAAACAAGGAGTGAGGGTCCCTAATCCAAACATTCACATTAAAAATTAATAACTCAGCGCTGACTGTGGTCCTCAGAGAAACGACCCACTCTGACTAAGACAACATCCTGGTGAGAAAAGACACTTAAAAATAGTTTCAAAAGCTTTGTTCTGGGTACCAAAAGAAGAGGAGGAGGAGGACGAGGAGGAGGGAAGGAGGAGGATGGGGGGGAGACATATTCCAAAAAGCAACCACAAGTAGAAAAAGAGACTCCACAACACAAAATATTCCACCTCAATTCTTTATTGAGGCTCCTCATGAGAAGGTGAATTACAAAATGGTGTCGAGTTTACAAAGACGGCGGAGCTTCACAATAGCCAGTGTTCAGTGGAAAGGAGACGATGCTAGGAAAAGTGGAGGCAGTCAACATTAATAATTAGAACAATAACAAGTATAGCAACAGCAAGAATGTCAATGTATGTACAAATTATTATCCCTGAACGGTTACACTGCATTCATTCACCATCATTCATGACGCAACACACACGTGAACTTGTTTTCCCTGACATGAATGCAAGCAGAAATCAGATATGGTCACACAAAGTCATCACAGAAGTCACAAAAACATTGGCAGCACTCTACTTGACAACTTTGTCCTGTATTTTTGTTGAATAAGCAGACTCCCTCTTGTGTTTCTTAAAGATATATTATGTAATTTTTCCGCATTAAAATGTCTAAAAACAACTGGAGGAATGTTATATATTTTGTTGAGTTGACCGAAACGTTTCCAACAATATTCAAACCCAGAGAAATTTGTAATTTTAATCAAGAACACTGTCCGTGTCATTTGGCCGCCATCGCCTTTCAGTGGCGTCATATCCCCTTTGTCAAGGTTGTGGTTGTCTGCAAGAGTCTTTCATAAGTTTACTTTTTAACCCTGTTTCAAGCCACATTGCTATGATACCCTTTTAGGTCTGTGGCATATTTAACTATATGTCTTTACCAGATGAAGGATCTTAAGTCACGGGATCTGGATTTTAAGTTATCAGAGAAACAAGCTGAGCAAACGTGCCAAACAGCATTGTAGAAACAGCGATTTTTAACATGAAACTGCTTTGTTCAGTGTTTCTACCAGATTAAATCACTGGGCCTGTTTGTTTTAGCGAGAAGGAGATGTCTGCAGATAATTCGGCTCCTGGTAAAAATCTCCTGAACAATAAACACTGAAGGAATCCTAACCAGGAGAAACAGCATTGCTCCATTTTTTGGTATTGATTTGACTGAGAGACCCCTCGAGGCAGAAAATTACACATTGTAGGTTTAAATCCTTGCCGGCCGCACACCTGTCAGAAGCACCACACTGCGATTATAACCTGCTGAGTCACGCTCTGCACACAAGATCACAGGACAGAGGGTTCAAGTAGAAGCGTCACCTGAGGAGTTCTTTCTCCAATCTGTACACACAAACAAACACATTCACACAAACTCAACCAAGTGCTTCACACAAAAACTCCACCAATCGACTAGCTACTCCCGCACCTCTCAACCCTGTAGTTCAGCAGTTACACAATCACCAACATGCAGCATCCATAAATTAGGAGTAACTCAAACACAGGCAATAAAAAAAGAGAACAGTTTCACATGGCTGCAAAACATGCACGAGCTTCAACCAGTCCGGCACTTTACAAATGTAAACAATGAAAGAGAGAAATAACCATCACAACAACAGGTACCAGTAGAGAAAAATAAAACACACCCGTTTCACATGTAGGTAAAATTGCATTTTTTTTATGCATAGAAACGCATCATGGGAAAAAAAAACAAAACACATCAGTAGATGAGACTTTAAGGTCTCCTTATTCACATTTATAAAATTAGAAAACAGAAAATCATCCATACATACTGTCACAAAGTCAGGAGCACAACCTTGCCAGGCTCCGTGAGCCCTGTAAACATTGCGTTAAGTGACAAGTGTTGTGACAACCAAGCGCCTTTTAAAAGAGGAGTCTGAGAAACTGCAGGCAGACAGTGTTTGGATTCATATCACCCTCGTGTCTGTTCAAACATCTTTAGTCTTTAAATGGTCTTCTCAAAGAAAACCAGCAACAGCTAGGAAACACAATATGACCTCTCTCCGTCTGCTGAAAATATATTAACATCATTCTATTGCTCGTTTTTTTTTAAATTCAATATAATCCCTTCTCTATATTATCTGACAGTTAGTATCTGTCTCCACCTGTCCGGTGGGTCGCCAGAGAGATAAATCACTCGTCTTTTGCATCCTGCACTGCAACATGGTGATCAGTTTCCTGTGTCTGTGTGGACTGTGGCGGTTCACTTCCTGTTCAAGAGCTCTGGTAATCTCCCTGCTGAATGTCATGGCCTTGTTTTGCTCTGTGGTCTAAAAAACTGTAGGCACTTAGTTTCAACCAGCAGCTTTGCATACAATCATGAACAGCGTGGCTGCTGTGTGCCTTCGCTGCTGGCAGAGAGGACGTGCTGCTGCAGCTTCTGCTTTCAACTAGATTCCAGTTTAATGTGACTGTCTGTTCAATGAGGGGGCTGGTTCTTTTTATCTGAATGGGTGAGTTAATTCCTATACAGTGCTGTTTTATTGTCGATTAGTGAATGAGAACAGCTCTCATGGCACAGAAGTCAAAGCCAAGCTCACTTCTGTGCTGCTCTCAGGTGGGAGATCAGCCACTGTCGCTGGACTCGCTCTGTTCTCCCCACACTCAGCTTGGCTTTGACCCTCCTCCACCTCCACCTCCATGCTTTTCACTGCATCTCTCGGCATTTTGCTCTCCATCTCTATCTGATCCAAACTGGCGTCATCCTCCTCCATCTTCACCACCACTGCTTCTTCTTCAGCTTTTATGGCAGCCAAAGTGTCTGCAGCACTGGCCTGGGCATACGCTCCCACGCTGGCGTGGCTCAGGCAGTGAACTTTCTTCAGGTGTTTTTCCAGAGTGGCGTAGACGGTGAAGGGTACCGAGCACAGCTGGCACAAAAAGGAAGCCTTGGCACCCTGTGCGCCGTGGGTCTTCATGTGACGTGTTAATTTTGAGCTCTGGGCGCAGGCATAGTTGCAGAGGCCACAGCGGTAGGGTCGTTCACCTGTGTGGCTGCGGCGGTGCACGGTCAGGTTGCTGCTGTTTCTGAACTGTTTACCACAGTACTCACAGGCTTCATCTTTCTTCTTCTTACCAGCTGAACTAGCAGTAGTAATGTTGTTGTTTCCTCCGCTGCTGACACCTCCCACACTCCTCCGCTCGTTCTCCCTCTGCCACTCCTGCACAACCTCGCTGACTTTGGCTGAGCTCCACTCAGTCTCCCTCTCTATGATCTCTCCTCGTTCGTTCTCCCACTCTCCAACTCCTCGCACTCTGTCGCCCATCTCTGGTCGTTTCGGCGTACAGTTGCCACTGGCGATACCACTCTCCCCGCTGCCTCCTGTCTCTCCGCTCTCCAGTGAGCCTTCAGAGGGGCTGGCACAGGGAGAGGTGTGTCGAGGCTCCCCCTGCCCCTCTGCCTCCTCCTCTCCTCCCTCTCCCCCCTCTCTCTGGCGCTGGTACAGCCTCAGCAGCTCCCTGTCTGGCGGTCTAACCTGTGAGGTCAGCATCATCAGGCCTGAAGCTATGGACGGGTGTTTGGGCAGGGTCAGGTCTAGCTCGGAGGGGCCCTGGGCTCTCACTTCTGCACCAACCATTCCCTTTCCCATGATTCCAGCTGGCTGCATTTGAAACCTCCCTCTCATCCCCTGCCTCCCTACATCCTCCTCCATCACGACCATCTCTACAGACTCATATCCACCTCCTCCACCTCCTGCCTCCCTGTGATGGCTCCTTATGTGTCGGGCCAGCTGGCCACTCTGGGCGAAGGCCTGCCCGCACACTCCACAGTGATAGGGCCGCTCACAGGAGTGAGTCCGGCGGTGGGCAGACAGGGCGCGCAGGGACTGGAAGTTCTGGTCACACAGCTCACAGTGGAAGTCAGCCTGGAGGGTGCTGGTCTGAGGAAAGGTCGAAGCTGCAGGTGGCGAGGAGGACGGAGACAGCACCAGGCCTCCGTGGGAGCTGCCGGTGGTGTTGTTATTCCCCTCAGCGAGCTCCCTGAGCCGCACTGAAAAGTTCAGTGCCTGCATGTTGCTGGAGGAGGAGGAGGAGGAGGTGGAGGTGGTGTGTGTCAGACGGGAGCGGCTGAGGCGCAGGACAGAGGGCTGAAACGCGGAGGCAAGAGCTTGGCTCAGGTGGCGAGGGTCCAGAGTGGCTGCAGCAGGCTTGTGCTCTTTAAGTCCTCCTCTTCCTCCTCCTCCTCCTCCTCCTCCTCCTCCTCCTCTTACGCCTGTGCCTTCCTCCTCTTCATCTTCTTGGTAGATGCTGAAGGAGTGTGTGTGCTGAGCATGCTGTAAGAGCACCCATGCAGATGGAAACACGCCTTCACACTGCTGGCAGGTGAAGTAGGAGGGCTCCTCCGACACTGGAAAACAAATATGAACAAAACTGAGTTAGCAATTTTGATTAATGTTTGATAGAAAAAAATGACTTGCTCTTTTAAAAACATTTTGACTTTCACTCGGAGTGAACCAATGAGGTTAATTCAAAGCGATTAAAGAAAGATATTTTGGCGACTTTGGTGTAGGTGAAACAACTCTTAAGACAACATCTGATTTTTAAAGTTGATATGGCAAACTTGTTAGCAAGCTGTTGCCTTTTCACACATCCAGCACATATGAAGCAACACTGATATCTGGAGTTCAGTTTGTGTCCACCTCATGAATGTTGGTCTAATTTTCAGCTCTGTTTTTGGTCTCTAGCTATACCTGAGGGAAGTATGTAGCTCTATAGCTGCTAAAACTGTGTCAGTCTGCTGTTTGCTGCTGAGCAGGTAGAGTGAAGTGTCTTTCTGGGGCTTTTTTGCTGACAACAGCTGCCTGCTACCGCCGAGAACGAAGCAGTGAGAGAGGTGAGAGTTAAATCAAATCAACACAATGACTTGAAAGTCCAGTGTGTACTATTTAGTGGCATCTAGCCATGAGGCTGCAGGTGTGTAGGAGAACTACAGTGGCTGATGCGAAAACGTGAATGTCCCTATCTAGAGCCAGTGTCTGTCTGGTTTGTCTGTTCTAGGCTACTGTAGAACATGGAGGACTCTGTGGGAGAGGACCTGCTCCGTATGTGGATATAAAGGGCTCATTCTGAGTTGACGAAAACACAACAATTATTATTTTCAGGTGATTTTAAACTACTGAAAACAAAGTTATGAATATTATATTCCACTTCTGTCAATACATGCCCCCCAATCCTACATACAAGACCTTTAGAAGTCACTTTAAAGTTATAAAAACTGAAAAGGAACATGAATATCAGCATGATAAAGGACAAAAATTCACCAGAGGAATAGCACAGACACACAATGCAGACTTAAATGAATTGAAGATGAAGAGTCGGGGCAGGTGACGAAGAAGTGATACCAAAATAAGGTAAGAAAAAAGTGTGGAAAAGTACGACTCAAATCAGAGTAGCAAGAAATGGGGCTCCTGAAGCCGAAAGGCCGACAGAGATGCAGTCGTGTCGCAAAGTACATCTGGAGATATTTTTATATGTGGATAGCTTTGTCTCCTAACCGAGAGCCACTCTCCAATTAAGCTGCAAATTGCTAATTAGCAGAACGTAGAAAATGAACGCTTTATGCAAATCAGGCACTGACTCAGCCTGCTTGACAAATGAGGCCTTTCTGCATAAATCAAAATTGGAGAGAAGATCCCCAAATTGAGGGGGAAAACAGTTCTTTTTTTTTCTTTTTTGGAGAGGTTCAAAGCGGACTCTGGTATAAGCCTCTTTCATGTTTCCTCAAGTCAAATCCTTCTGTATTTTACTGGAGGGGGGGAGGAGAGTGAAGATGAAAAAGAGAGCAACTGTTTCTTTCTCTTTCTCCCCCCCGTCTCCCGCCCTCCCTCTGTCTGGAGACGAGAGGAGCTGTGGTGTTCATGTCCTTTAACCTAGCCTGAGGAGAAACCCAGGAGAAGTTGAGATACTTCTTTTAAAAATAGGGTGAAGAGTGAGAGCGGAAAAAAAGAGAGAGAGAGCGATAGGTAGGTCAGGGCTCAGGAGATAAAAAGAAAATGAGATAAAAAGATTATAATGTAGTACGGGGGGCCAAGAGACACCACGAAAATATGTCACCCCTTTGGATTGTACTTGAGACCCATCCTCCAACCCCGGCTCTCCTCACCCCTCTGCCCCCCCCCCCACAAAACCCTCCAAATCTTTCCCTGAGGGGAGGGGGGGCTTTTGTCTCGGGGTCCTGGAGTGAAACACAATACCCAGCCGGTTTCTCTTTCCTTCCCTCTCTCCCCTCTCACTCCTCGCTTTTTTTTTTTTTTTTTTTTTTTGTAAGGATTCCCATTTGGCCCGGGGTAGCACTTGAATATTAAGCAGAAGCAATAACTACTAATTAAAAATGCAGATTGGCTGGGAGCACTAACGAGCAGCAGGCAGAATCTCTTTTCCCTTGGGAGGCAGAGGGAGGAGAAAAGAGAGGAGGAGGAGGAGGAGGAAGGGGGGATTGAAAGAGGGCAAAGCGAAAGTGTGTTGAAGATGGGGGAAGAAATGGTGGGGGGGGTGTTGGAGATGAGGAAAAAAAACAAACAAGGAGAATAAATAAAAAGGAATGAGACAGATGCACGCGGCTCTTCAGTAATCCATCCGACTCCCTTTTCTCCTCCGTCCTCGCCGCTTCTCTCTTGAATACAGAAAATAGACGGAGGACTTTTCTGTTGTGGGATAACTGCTCTTTCACTTTCAGTCATCTCAGAAGCTTCAGATGCTCAGTTTCCCTCCCGTCAAACAACAAGACTTCCTATTACTAACAAAGCTGCTCCAATTAAAACCGTCCCTTTGCTAACTCAACATGCCAACCTCATGTCACAAACTATAAAATCGGACACTAAAAGCTGAGTAAAATCGCAATTACCTACTTCAAACAAAATGCAACCTACATTCCCTGATAAAACTTTAATCCAAACTTATCCACTTCTTCATTATTCACAGGCTGTCCTACTCTTTCCCCCTTGCCCCGTGCATGTCTTGGGTTTGTTGTATAATCCTGCGGGCACTAAATTACCAAACTGTTGTGTTTTCCGACTGTAAGTGAGAGACAGAGCGAGAGATGAGAAGCAGACTGAAATAGAAAAACAAAAAGAGGCTGTGGACAGACGGAAATGGTGCGTGCACCAGTCCCCCGAGCGTTACACAAAGGAAGGAACTGCTAACGTGTGTGTGCACATGACAGAAAGGGTTTCAAAATGTGCATAGGGGCACTGATACCTACTATGAGTGTGCAGCAAGATGCTCTGTCCATCTGCAATCATTTACAACATCCTGCATACTCGGTTTTTTTTTTTCCACTTCGGAGATACAGCGTGACCTTCAAATATATCTGACCTTTGCAGGAGAAACACAATAACTCTCCTCCATCTCAAACACATTGGTGGCCACTGGACGTGAAATTTTCAAAAAGGATTTTAATGAGAATTCATAAATTCCTGATCGACTTCCACCGTGACATATCATATTTGGCATGACCATCACGGTGTCCACACTCTTCTTCTCTGACAGAAAACAGCAGCAGAGAAGGCGTGAAGGAAAAAGACCTTTAGAAAAATCACTGCTAATGTGCGTTTCACAGGGCAAGAAGAGAGGGATGTTTTTGACAACAAGGGGGAAGAAGAGGGAGTACAAGATGCATACGATGAAGAAAAAAGGAGGAGGAAGGAGGAGATTCCCAGGAGCTCAGGTGGCTCGGCCTGGGGCAGAACAGTGGGAGATGGCAGAGGAGCTGCACATGATGCAACGTCCTCCATTACAGTGTCATGTCAGCGAGGAGGGCTGCACAAACAGCCTCTCATCCACTGCTCTGACCATTTCAGAATGTGGTGCACAACCATCTCACTCCTTCCCACATGAAGCAGGGTGGCATTATAATGCTGAAACATGCTCCTGTGCTGGTGTTAAGAGGATGTGGTTCAGTGTCTGTTGTCCACGGCGTAGTACAGGACAGAGAGGGAGAAACATGTTTACCTGGCCATTTCACCTCAGAGACTGACAGTCAGGGAGATGGGAAGGAGCTCAGGTGCTCAGTGTGGAGCCCTTGGGGACCCTCGCTGCCCTCTGAACGCTCCTGACGCCTATCCTTTCCACACAATTAGCCTGTGCGTCACTAACTCATGCAGGTCTGCTAATGGCAACGGCTAGCTAATTAACTGGACTCGGGAGGGAGGGAGGGGGGATGGTGGGGGGGTGGGGGGCAGTTGTTAAATGAAGAGGAGGGCGGTTGAATCTTCTTTTTTTTTAAACAAAACAAAAAACAGGGTCACTAATTAGCAACCTGCCTTCTTTTTCTGCTTCCTCTCCAAAGCACTCACCTGCTTTGCCGAGCTCCGCCTTCACCTTCATGCCGCGCTCCTCCCCGCAGGCTCTGCCCCCTCTCCTCAGCTCGATGAAGCCCGGCCCCAGCTCTGCGTTGGCGACGCGACACTGTGCCCGGTTGGCAGGTGAGGGGGGCGTGGCATTGGCATTTGAGGCTTGGTTTCGCGAGCGGCAGCCGCCCTGTTTGTGCTGGATGAACGCCAGGATGTGGGCGAGGGGGAAGGCCCTGCTGCACTGGCCGCAGGTCAGGAGATCACGACCCTCGTCTGGAGCTTGGGCCTGTGGAGGAGGAAGAGGAGGAGGAGGCTGGTTGTCTGATGAAGTGGTGCCATCCGATATGTCAGTGACATCTGAGGAACATGACAGGAGGGAGAGGGAAGAGAGAAAGTTCAATTACTTGCAGAGATTAAACTCTTTCTACTTACTTTAAATACATAACAGAAAATGACGTGTCTCACAAAGACAGACACACAAGGTCACTGCACAGGGACTTAAACGCAGTGTTGAAAACAGAAATAAAGAAGAATATATCTAATTAAGCTTCATTTTTAAGATAAATGTTGCAGGTTCCAGCTTCCCAACTGTGAACATTATCTGATTTCCTTCTTCTCCTATGACATTCAAGTTAAAATCTTTGGGTTCTGGACTGTTGGTCAGACAAAACAGACATCTGGAGACATCCCCTTGGTCTTGCTGGTCATTTTTCACACTTTTCAGACATTTTACAGACCAAGCAATCAATTGGGGGAAAAAAAATCTGTAGATTCCTTGATTAGAGTTGTAGTGATACCCATATCAGTATTTGAAATACCTCTGACGATGCCTAAAATGCTGCAAAGGGTATTGTTGAGTAAGCTAAGTTTACTGATCTGATACCACGTAATTTAATAATACACTTAAAAACAGCTTCACCTGGATCAAACAGCAGTTTCCCCAGAGATAAATTCTTCTGTGCAGCTTTAAAACAGTAGCCTACACAGCAAGATGTCAGCAGTATTTTATACTGGGAAGTCCCACCAGTAAAAATGCAAGGTACTTTATGCAAGGCTTTAGTTCCTGGGTTAGTGGTATACAGATATTTTTCTTTAACGCAACACAATACTCGGTATTGGCTGATAACCAAGTTTAGCTACCGGATTACGTATCTGAAAGGTAAAAATGGTATCGGAAGATCTCTATCATTGAGACAATTCCATTTTATCCAGTAATTTTCAGCCTTTTCTTTCTATAATCGATGGGTGGAAATCATGGCATGGAGCACATAATTGGCAACGGTCCCTAGTTAGAGTAGTTTCTCTAAAGCAGTTTTACTTGCAGCCACAAAGAGAAAACACTTGACACCACTTCCACAATAGCGAGATAAATCAACCATAAACCTAAACATCCTACAAAATTAAACTTTCTCGCCCAAAAAATAAAGAAAACGCCAAAATGCGCTGATCCACACTCCCTCAGACAAGAGTCCCAGATCAATTGGATTTTGGCTCAGGAGTTTTGGCCAGTGCTTTTACAAATGAACAACCCAAAGTGGCAAAAGTGTTGTTAGACCTCAGTGGAATAACAAAACAGGCGTGGTGATTGAAAGTGCTAGTTTCAGTTGTAAGCTCTGAAGGAACGAGGCCAATCTGCTCAGTCAATACTGACCACTTCCTTTAACCAACCCAAAACAGATCCGCTCTCTGGCTGAGGCTGCTGCACAGAGACAGGAGCCCAGCTGTCCATCTCAGCAAGGACATAACAACTTTATATTACTGTGGCAACCGATGTGTGCGTCTGACAGGTGAAGTTACTGATTTAAAAACAACACTGTGACAAAAACTTTCACCTTGTGCACACAAATACAACTTGCCCCACCAGCGGCAGGCGGCGGGAGTTTCTTAACAGGAAGTGGATTGCAATAAAAAAAAAAAAAGACTGAAGGTGTTTGAGATAAGAGCAGCCTCTGTTTATGTATGTGTATGTGTGTGTGTGTGTGTGTGTGTGTGTGTGTGAGTGCTCAAATCCAGGACAGCTCATCTGATTCAACATGAGCACTTTGAAATGCATGCAGGCTGCAGACAGGTGAAAGCACAGGAGTGTTGTTACAGCAGTGGACACAACTTGAACCAACCCTCCTCTAAGTCTGAGTAAACTTTTCTTTAGAAAGGCTCCCAGCTCAGGCCAGGTAGGAAGAGGAGGAGGAGGAGGAGGGGGGTCAGTATTGCTCAACGCGGTCATGGGCACACCTTGATGTCTCGACTGGATCCACCTGCCCTGGCTAGGCCGGCTAACATACAGGACAGGTACAGACAGTACAGTCTGAAGTCGGATCTCGCCAGTTGTTACTCAAAAATGTCACCTTTCCTGTTTCAGGGCTGCGCTGTTTGTGCAGACTTGCAAGGCGCGGTCATACACACACACACACACACACACACACACACACACAGATAGAGAGAGACAGAGTTGAGTCAGGGCCTGTGGTCACACCAGACACGCACCAATGGTCTCCAGTAGAGAACTGTAAAAAACAAATGGTGTTCAAGTTTCTCTCTTAAAACATCCCATGTCTCTTTGTGAGCCACTCTGTTGTCCTCATGTTTGAACAGTATGAATGGGATCAAATAAAGAGTATGAATGGGATTTATTATCTTTTTTTTTAACTGAGATCATTATTTAATTGTCCAAATTAAAAAACTTAACCAGCATGGAGCCTGAGAGTCTCGGCTTTACACATGCGGTGTCAGAAGCAGTGGAGGGAAACTGTCCAAGTCAAGCCTGAGACTTCAGAGCGAGAAATTTGATCATGGTCTAACCTGGATATATTAATCATCGTGTTCGGACCTGTAGCCTCTGAACACAGCGTGCCAACAAACCGGTCCTTCCTCTATGAGTACGAACAGCACACATCAGGACAAACATGACAAGAAAAATATCAGCTCTTATTTAAATATTTACCTGAAACGGATTATAAAACATCCACACTGGCACAATTGAGGTCAGCGTGTAAACAAAGATACTTGAAAGATACTATTTTCACATGCGTGTGAATAACATCCATCATTTGCGGTGCCAGCGCGCATCCAAACCATGCGCGCAAACTGACACAGAAACACAACTGTGACCTGGATTTTTATTCTACTTTCACCCAAAAGCATCACAGCCGTGTCCAAACAGTTTGCCCACACATCGCAGCTCCCCCCCGGCTTACCTTGAATTGCACTCAGGTGCTGCGGTCTGCTTCCAAGTTTGCGCCTGGACATCGCGTCGAGCGTTCCGCGTTTGGCACCGTCTCCGGGTCCCAAACAACAAACCCTGACAGAACAAACTAAAATCCGTCCAGCTGCTTGTTCACCGATAAGTTGACCGAAACCCGAGCTGCGGGGACGGAGTGATAAGACTGGCTGGCCTCTGCCTGGACTCGCACCGAGCAGTGAAGGCTGCGTTCAAGTTCACGCTTCTTCCCCCGCAGCGAGCGGAGGGCAAAAGGGGGCATGGGCGACAGTAGGCACCGCCCGCCTCGCTCCTACGACCCTGACCCCGCCCTCCTCGGGTAACAGAACACACTCTATCACTTTTAAGCTTTTTCTCTTTTACAGTTTCTCCTCTTTAGCTTTTACTGTCGGTTTCAATCAATGTTTTCACATCCGATAATGGGAATCCTCATTTAGTTTCTCCTCAGCACTTCAGAGGAACTACCTCGTTGGTTTCCCACAGGTGTCTCCAAAATACAACTCCAACCAGAGGAGGATTCATTTCTCCTTTTCTTACTGACCAGCTGTGATGATGTACAGAAAATAAAAACAAAGCAAATTCTCAGGAAAATGCCTCAGAAGTTAGAGAGTGACAGTGACGAGAAGCTGCAGTGAAGCGTCTCTCACTGCTAAACTGGGATTTGTCGCCACCTACTGATGAAAATACACCCTGTGTGAAGATTCCAGTCAGTACATTCCAATAAATGTAGCATTTTTGTGGTTAACATGTAATCAAATATCCAATGAAGTATGATAAATCAAATACTTGACAATCAGGTTTTAATTTTTTAAAGTGTTTCCAGCACTGTGCTCTGCATGCTTTTTATTTTACTGCCATTCTGCTGAGGGGTAAACTCATACAAAGACCCTCTCTTAAAAAACAGAGAAGCTTTTAGTGTGAATAAATGATGTGTTTAAGGCATGAAAGCCAAATGTTAAATCAAAATAACGTCACTGAAATCTCCCTCTTTGGGCACAACCTGTAACAGGGTGTCAAAAGGTATAAGACACTTGAATTTAAGACATTTTCAAGCTCATTTTTAACCAAATTTAAGCCTATTTTTTTTGGATAAATCACCTTTTTTCTTTTTTAATCACTGCAGATAAGTGTAAAGATAAGCAGCATTTATGTTGCCCTCTTGGAAGGTAGGCCTTTTTTGTAGAAATATGGTTATTGGTCAGTGAATTAATCTACATTTTGCCAACATTTAAGTTCAAAGATGGAAGTATAAAGACAGTTTAAAGTTCAGTGGTGGGTTTAAAGATCTGTAACATCTGAAATTTGTACTTCCACGTAGAAGAGCTTGGTTCATTTTGGCATAAACAAAAAGACGGATAAATGAAATTCAATGATTGCCGCATTTAAGTTGAGGGAGAACGACTACACACACATCCCATAGGTGCAAGGCTTCATCCAGTCAAAATGAGGAAGATCGCAAATTTTTTCCTCAATGCAGCAAGAGCTCACAAATTCAACCTTAAGACTTTTGACACCCAATATTTATAAAACTGGACATAAGAAATTAAGACATTTTGAGGATCTGAAGACACTGTGAAAAAACAACAGGAAAAAGAAAATGAACAATAATTTCAAAGTCAGTTTATTTCTTGTTCTGTATTTAACATTCCACATTACTGAGAACAAAAAGTTATTTACTGCTGTTAACCGGTTGGAAGAGGACAGAGTATAAAAGAGCAGTCGATGATTGAATACATTTTCTTTAACAAAGAAGTTTCCAATGGATGCATATAAATATCCTGTACATCAGCTCATGAAAGTTTAAAATGGTCTTTTAGTGTGAGCGTTCCTTGTTAGAGAAAAGTAAAAGGCTGACATGAAGACGACGCGAGGTAATAGGTGAGATATTGCTTATAGTATCATGTACTTTGAAGTACAAACGCCTCCAGATGAATTAAGAGGAAGTTTTCAGGCAGAAAAAGAAAAAAAAAGGAGCATGCAGAAGAAACTCATTTAATAAACCTGCAGTCGCTTTACAAGATGAAACAAAAATGAAAAAAAGGAGGCATATCAAACTCAGCTTGGCTCAGCCAGTCGGCTGTGTGATTAGTGAAACTAAAAGGTACCACAGTCAAAACGTGTTATTCTGCAGACAGACACCAGAGAACACAATGCTCAGGTACAGATCTGTGTCGCAGTTCCTCTCTTCATATTTCCATGTGATAGGCTGTTTGTTGGACAGTGTGTGTGCATGACAACTGGGGGATATTTTCCCGAGCTCAGTATCTGTAGTATGGACTCCGTGACCGAGACCTCGACCTCCTGTGAGAAATAAAAAACAGAATCAGTATGACGGTGACAGCAGAAGAGTCTGACAGCATCATAGAGAAAGAGAGCACATCTCTTTCTTGTCTGTAAAGCCTGATCTCTTAATTTTTGTTACAAACTTAAAAGTTCACAAAGAAGCATTTTGTGTGATCATAGCTAAATATAAAGACACACATTACTGATGTGTACAGCCTTTAGCAGCACCATTAAATAGCACATAACTTAGATTTAGTCAAATGTTACTCTTGTCTATTAAAGACCCTAAATTAATATTAGCATAGATCTACTGGATAAAGCTGTAGCTGGTAACACGTAGGACAATAACTTGCTGTCATATTTGCTGAAAATGTCACTATGATCTGATAAAAAGTGCATCAAAAAGATGTGAGAAATATCATGTCCCTCCTCCTCCTCTTCCTACTGCTTCTAACTGCATTCGCTAGACTTAACGGCAGCGCACTGGAAACAACCAGAGACAAGGGGTCTCTAAAGCAGGTGTCAATCTTGTCAGTCACTGCTCGTGAACTGTGGTCAAACTGTCAAACACAGGCAGCGCTGAGCAAATATGGATCAACTTTTCAGATACATATTTTTGCTTCCTGTTTAGCTGTTAAGTGAGAAAGTCTGTGACACTGCTGTCATGTTGGAAACAACTGACTGCATCGCCCACCGGCCTGACCAGCTTTCTCATTTGAGGCGAGAAAAAGGCAACGCAGTCACAAAATCTCGATTCATATCTGACTGATTTACAGCGCTGTCTAGTGTGACAGTTTGACCATAGTTCAGCAGTGACTGACATGATGACCAACTGCAGCTGTGCTAAGATTTTTAAACCATGACTTAAACCTAACTTTGATTTAAAGGTGTAATCAGTGATTCTGGAGAAAGATTGTTGATTTTTGTGCTCAACACCCAAACAAATACAGCCCTCCTGTCCGAGCCACTTTGCTTGTTCTCCATTTATGGAGCCAGGGGCCATGTATGAACACCTGATTTCTTTTTCAGTGCACTCACAGAATGGACAGCTAGCGGACCATGAGGATGACAAAAAGAGTGTATTGGATTAGAATCGCTGACTGCACCATTAAGCTACAATTTTATTTATATGCTTAATAATATTGTCTGGCAGACTGTAGCCTGAATCACTGGTTTGTTAGTTGAGTGAAGAAAAAGTGGAGTGGCTAAAGTGCTGTATATAAAGGCTGCTGCCGTGAAGGACCTCTGAGATAGTGTTTATGCATTAATGCGGAGGACTCCAATAATTCAATTCTGCTTCATCGGTGCTGTGCAGATTCATGTGGCTTCTCACATACCTTCTGTGTGAGTTGTGCTCTCGGCCTGGAGGGACAGAGGACACACAGACATCATCAAAACAATAGCATGACACAACATCTTACTGGCTATAAAACTGTCAGAGCAGAAACTGACGCCAGCAAATCAGACGGTCACTTAGCCGATTAAATACTTTGGTTACTTTCCTTTGAGATGCAAGACTGCGCACACACAATGAACAAATTATTATTAGATTAGATCCATATGGCTATTTGTGATCACAAACCTACAGTCTTACCATATTTGGAAGGAGAAGGTGAGTGGCTCTGTCGCCCATACTGTCTCTCCCATTCATCCCTCTCTTTCTCACGTCTCTCACGCTCCCTAAACGCAGAGCCTCTGGTCAGACAGTTGCAACACACAAATACCAAACAATCCACTTACACACACACACACACACACACACACACACACACACACACACACACACACAGAGAGTTCTTACTTCATGCGTATCTTGCGTGCCATGGCTCGTAGCTCTCCCTCTCGCTCCTGTAAAATAAACAGCAATGAGGGGTTATACAGGACAACAGGGCCTCTGTTTCTGCTTGAAACTCAAGTACATACACATGAAAACGCGCGCACACACACACACCTGTCGTTTGTGTTCCTGCTGCTGGATCTTCACCTGAGCAGCTTTTTTATCCGCCTTGGCTGCAGGACGGGAAAAACCAGAGAAAATTGGGGGAGAAAAAACCCTTTAAAATTTGCATACTGAACCTAACGCACATGAGCTAGATCTGAACTTGTTCACGATTCAGGTTTGTGCTGTTTCTTCACTTGTACACAAACCACAGGCAATCTCCTCTGCTGTACTCACACTGCTTGTTGAGCGCCTTCTGCATTCGTAGCTTGAGCCGCTCCTGTGGGGTCATCTTGGGCTGCAGGTGACACAATCGTGTTAGCACATCCTTTCACAGCCTGACAGAAGTGTTTGTGTGTGTGTAAGGAAGAGATCAAAGGCACCGTGCTGTCATACAATTTTGGCATTATCATCTTTATGTACAGTAGCTGGTGGAGATAAAAAGGCTGCAGATAAATTAATTATGTGTGATGTTTGTTGAGTCAACAAGCACACTTGTATCTTACTGAACAGGCTGTGTGTGTGTGTGTGTGTGTGTGTGTGTGTGTGTGTGTGTGTGTGTGTGTGTGTGTGTGAGGACAGAGGCAAACTGCTGCTGTAGTTTAGAGGCATGACAGGAGCTCGAGTCACATGAACCTTCACACTTAAATATACCTGTATGGACGAACACTGTCAGACAGATAAAAGGGGGAGGAGGATGGCAGGAGAGGGATAGAAGGTTGTAAAGTGTAACATGGGCAAGTTCAGGTCCGATGAGATCATAAAGTTCAGAAAGAGCCAGTGGCATTTTGTTACAGACACACCCATCACTGGGCCGTTTAAACCTGGCCAGGCAAGAAAAACTGCAGGTCACAACACTGCAGAGAAGATTATAACTTCCACTCTACTTGTCTGTCTGACTGTTGGAGGATATTCAAATTTTGTTCTTGTTTGCCAGAATATGCAGCGAGAACAGAAGCTGGTTCAGGACAGCAAACAGTTCAGGAGGTTAGAAACAAATAAAGGGACAGTTTGAGATCTGAGGAAATATGCTTGCTCACTCTCCTGCAGACAGTTAAGCCCATCTCAGACCAAAGATCTGTGACGAGATGAAACAGCTTTGGAGCACTGCAGGGGAAAGTTGCAGTGGTGTGAACTGGCCCGTTCACAGCCATTGACACTTATGTCAGTCTCTGTCTTCATGGTGCGTCAGTGCCAGGTGTTGAGTCGCGGCTGCTGCTCACTGTATGTGTGCATTTTACGCACATACTCATTATTGTGACATTTTATTGGGAATACTGTCCATGTGAAGCTCAGATTGTTTTATGTTTTCACTGTTTCACCAGTACTAGAGATGCATTTGTAGGAAGTATGTCAATATCACGATCCTTATTTATATTTTAAGAAGCTACAAATATATATAGTTTGTACATAGTACTACATAGAATTGTTGTTGTTTTGGAGACCATAAACCATTGGTGTAAACTGGCAGGTTTTCCTTACGTTGCAGGCCGGCGCACTGCAAGTGGCTGCAAGTTTCAACTTGACTCATCGTGAATCTTTGGTCTGAACTGGACTTAAGACATGAAACACGATACAACTCTCACATCTGTCCCCTTAATGTGAAGCTAAAACAAGCAACCGACTGCTCCCAGTAGCTTCATATTTTGCGTACAGACATGAGACTTGTACTGTACTTCCGTACTTACAAGAGTACTTCCCAAAATGTGCAACTATGCCTTTAACTCTCAAGTCTTTAATCTGTACGTGGGACATAAAACATTTCACTGTAACATTTAGAGCGTGCTTAGCTGCTTGTTTAAACAAGCCCAGATATGGCTGTCCGGCGCACACCCATTTTGTTTTCCATCACAGATTAATCAAACATCTTTTGTCACGATTAAACGATCACATGGCCAATACTGACAAGTTGAAACAAGACACGGTCAATAGCAAAGAAGTAATTTTCTTACTCTCAGGGCCATTGGTATGTGAAATACCGTATGCAAGACTACAAACAGATATAAAGACGCTGCATTTTCTCACCCACATGTATATGTATACATGCATGCAAATCCCACACTAAAACCACACTCAGGACAACAATGACTTCACAGGGTGCTGGGATGTTCACTCCATACAGACATGGCAGCATTAATTCAGTCTGTCATTTTTCAGGGTTTGCAAGTTCACGTTCTTCTCAGCTATACACGCGAGAAGGTGAAGAATACTGTAATGGCAACTGCAAGATAATAAATAAAAGGCTGTGACGGCAGTGCATGTCCACTTTATGTGAAAAAAGAAAAAGGGAAAAAAAAAAAAAAAAAAAAAATCAATCACATCATTTTATTTTCTGTGGGCAACAATGGCTTCTACATCCCAGTCTGGTGGGCAACCATGTCAGCCTGTCAGGGATGAGGGAGGCGTAGACTTTAGCAAGAAACCAGCTAGATCAAATTCTTACTGACTTTGGCAGCTCCCGTCTCTTTACCACCCGCAGTATCAGGCCTGCAGACAGGAAGAGAAAAGATAATCAGCTGTGGTGATAAATAGATGAGCTATCAAAGTAACTACTGTTCTTCATCATGTCTCGACAAACCTGATAATGCAGTCAGACATTATTCTTATGGCTTAATATCACTTAATTGCATGGCTGGCTGTTTACAAAAACCTATGTCCCAAACACCTGCAACAACTTTTTCAAAATTTAAATACAAAATATTCAGAAGTGACTACACGTGTAAAATTCATGTTTCTGAGAGGTTTTAAGTTAGGACAGTGAAAGGCAGTGAAAGTTCTATTGCAAAGTTTTGACTTCAACTTTATCAATGAAAAGTTCACATTTTGATAATTTGTTTTTAATTAAACAGCCCAAAAGTGCAGTATTACATTCATGGGTCGGTAAAATTAGGGCTGGGCGATACAGAATAAAAATCATATCTCTATTTTTAGGCTAAATGGCAATACATGATATACTTCTCATTTCTTTCTACAAAGCGGGCTAAATGTTCAGTTATAAGTCAAAGCCTTATTTGAGACGTCCAAAGCACTTTCATTAAAACAGACAAGATATTTCTCTGACAGTGTTTAAGTGGTGTGGTCTCTGCTACAGTTTTCTTACTTTCTTAGTTTGTCACAGATGGTGTTGGAAGAGGGCTGGGCTCCTCTGTGAGGGGAGGGACTGTGGTTGGGGCGGCTGGGGGACTGAGAGGGACTGCGGCTGCCACTGTCTCCCCGCCGGTGGCCTCCACTGCTCCGAGCCCCTCGCCTCGAACTGCCCCCTTGCCGTGAGCTGGAACGTGACCTGACAGAAAGTGTAAACAAAGCTCTTGTCACGCAGTACGTTTACATGCACGCAGTAGTCAAGCTAAGCTCATAGCTCGGCTAATCAGTCGGAATAAGTCGGACTTCTCGTCTTGTTTGAGTATACATGCAGAAGAGAAAATTGAATTTCCGACCAAGTACGTCTGAGTCCGCCTCGATAGACGGCACTGTGTCCTTTTTGATATAGGGCGTATTGAACTAGTCCTGGTTGACCTGAAGGGGAAGCGTTTTCCTACCATCCATAAACTTCAAAATGTTGAGTTCCTTTAGCTGTCGGAGCATGAATGTAGTTTCCTCATCTGTCCAGAAATGCGTCTTCTGCTTCTCTGTCGCCATGGTGTGTGTTTGTTTGTTTGTTTTGTTTTTCTGGGAGTTACTGCACTGCTATACTGAACTGCTGCTACGCCATCTCCTTCTTCTTCCAGGTGAAAGCCCGTGAAATAAAAAGTGGTGCATGCGCAGAACACAGAGTCCGACTCCTGTCAGACTAAGTGGATACATGCAGCAATAGGTGTGTTAGTCGAGCTACAAATAGCCTGGTTTCAGTTGGACTAAGTCAATAATTCGATTTTCTTAAGCTGCATGTAAATGCACTGAGTGTCATGTTTGTTGTAAAACAATAACTAAAGCACTGGTGGGAGACGCTGACCATCTTACCTTGTCCGTCTGCGTGCCGAGTATCGTCTCCTGTCCCGGTCCCTGTCTCTGTCCCTCTCTCTGTCTCTGTCGTGTGAACGTGATCGTGTCCTGTCACGTCTCCTCCAGGATCCGGCCCCTCCGTTCCCTCCTCTACCCCGGGAGTGAGATCTGGAGCGCCGTCTCGACCGTGATCGGGTCCAGGATCGCCGCCCATCCCTTCCCCCGCGTCCACGTCGGGTGCGGCGTGAACGGGAAGAAGAGCGAGACGAAGACCGAGATGAGGAGCGGGAGGAGGAGGAAGGGGAGCGACTGGAGGAAGATCGCCGTCTCCTGGACAAACAGAGACACACTGTTTTAGTAAGAACACCGGCCCAGCGCCTAGCATATCTTCAATATACTGCTGTTTTGTTTTTAAGAAATCTTACTGTCACATGATCCATAGAAGTGTAATTATTAGAATATTAAGATATTGCTTACTTGCTGACATGCACAATCAGACACTAAATGTTTCTGTCCAACCACACACATTTTTCTCTAAGCACATGCAGAATGTGTTCATTTGTTTTCAAACGGAGACATTTTTAAATGATTAAATCCACCTCACCTCACCACAAAAATCAGTATTTCATCGTCAGTATTCTTTCTGCCTCAACAGTTGTGGTCATTTCAACAGACAAAAAATTGACTGTAGTAGAGGAAAATAACTAATGAAAAGCCAGGAGGATGGAAAGTTACCGACCGGGAGCCCCTGCTATGACCTGCAGGGTGCTGCACGCTGGAGGAGACGTGTCCAGAGTGAGGAGCGGCTGTTTGTGTTGCTGCTGCTGCTGCTGCCGCTGCTGCCGCTTCATCATCGCTGCCTCCAAAGCTGGTGATGAAGGTGATCTTCTCTGGACCAGGAGAACGAGAGCGTGACCGTGACTCAGAGCTCGACTCTGACTCTGGTCTGAGAGAGAAATCAGAAAATTGAGTCAAATATAAATAAAGACTCAATGAATCAGGAAATTAAAATACAAAAGGACAAAATAGTCAACTCACCGTTTATAAGGATCATATGTTGGGCTGTCTCTTCTGGCATAGCTGCAATACACGAGGATGGCGACATATTATTATTATTATTATTATTTAACATAATTTGAGGTGACAATGGGTCAACAGTGGTCTATTTATGAAGGATAAACCCTTAAAAAAGGGACATAAATTTACCTTGGTGGGCTGATCTGTCTACCTTTTAGTCTCTTCTCTCTGAACTCTCTCCTTTGTCTGCGAGAACGCCGGCCCTGAGATGATCAAACACGTCACTCAGAAAGTCTCATACACCAGTCAAACCACACGTACAAACATTCCTCAGTGGATTTTATCTTACAGAGTACATGGCCTTCTCCGCCTCCAAAGCCTTGGCATGTTTGATGGCCTCCACTTCCTCCTTGTCTTTCCTCAACATCCTGATAGAAAGGCATTATGTTAACAATGTTACATAAAAAACACACTCATCACAGTGTAAAATGCTCAGCCATTTCAAATGGTATCACTTTTCATCTTCTTGAGCATGTTCAGTGGCATTTGCCAGAGCCTGTAAATGCATTCAAAGGTTTTTCTTTTGAACAGCCCACGGCATTCATGTTCACTGCAATGACAAAATATTTCCCTTTCAAGGAAGTGTATGACTCATCAAGATGTTTTTGATTGGTGAATGAGTTCTCTGTCACAGAGCTCAATATGGTTATGGCAACAATAATTAGATAAAAAAAAATTGTTAGTTTTGGCCCCCCCTTTGTTAAAAGGAGACCAGTTATGCTTTCCCTTATCTTTTTGTTATATATATATATATATATATATATATAAAGTTAAAATGTCAGAAATTGCAAATTTTCAAATAAATAGACAAAAAAACACAGTAACACCTGTGAGCAAAAACCTCAGCCCTCCCACCTTTCTAAATTCTCTTAGTGCTCTTCATTTGTACTAGGAAGTTGGAATTTCCAAGTTCCCCATCTGAAATTCCAACCTCTATGCCTCGAGTCGGAATTCTGACTTGGTAAATCAGGGAAACCTCATCAACCTTGACCTCAAAAACCCAAAATGGCTGTTCTGCGCATCAACAGCAGTGAAAGCTGCAGTAATACACTGCACAGTAGCACTTCTGTCTTATTTGTGTCTCATACAAACAGTCGTACACACAGAAATGGTCAACTTGGGTGTGACATCATTCCCAGCTACAACCTCCTACATCAGAGGTAAATGTAACGCAGCTTCTCTTTTCAACGTGTTTTCTAAATTCGAGACAAGCTGACTACAGTTTGTGACAGATTTCTTCACGTTCATCTGCGCCAGCCACATTATTGCAAACTACACTGCTACATCTAGCTTCATGCCAACTTCAGGGAAACATGTAATCTAGGCTGCTGATAATGTTAATTTCTCCCTGACCTGAGATCGTATTACTGCTGGAACATGTCCGGTTAGGTTTAGAAGGGCTGCTATTCTCCGTTACAGTCATTCCCTGGCTATAATGACGATGCAGAGACAGAGAGGTATGGAAGTCCAGGAAACGCTGACCAATCAAAGCTGAAAAGGCTTTTTCAGTAGGGTGGTTTTTTTTTTAGAGACAGGTGCTAAAACGGAGCATTTCAGACAAAGCGTGAGCACAGATGTTACAGCACAACAGCATGAGGAAAATAAATTGTTTTTTTGAACAGTAAAGCATGTAAACATGTTCTAGTAGAAACCCAAAATAGAAGTATTAACCCTAAAATTGAGCATAACAGGTCCCCTTGACTATCAAAAAGTTGATAACCCTATGAACTGTTATTATATTTGCTCACCTAAAATTCTAAAAAAGACTTTTTATATGAGGTCAATTAGCATTAAATTTCCATTTCTTTTTGTGAACTGAGAACTTATAAAAGCAAAAGAATATCAGTTATAACGTTCACTACAGAGCCAACAGGTCTTGTGTTCTTCCAAACCTGTATTTGACCTTTGAGAAATGAGGATATAATCACTGAGATCTTACCTGACAAAGTCCCCTTCAGACATTCCATATGTGGTTGCCATTTTGTTTATGTCAAGCACCTGCTCCTGGTTAAGCTCATCGACATCAACCTCCACATCTGTAAATACACATAGAGAGATGACAAAAGCTTTTTAACACAGTGACAAGCCAAAGCACAATTAAACCTGAGACAGAGAGGATCCTCAGCTCACAGCAGATAAGTAGGTGTAAAGTAAAGAAAACATTTAGTGGTCACATATATTGACCTAAATATGTCTTGTTTTCTTTCAAACTAATGAAGACTGACAAACTGAGAGTAGTGGTTACACCTTGGTGCACGTTTCTGCTCTGCATCCTGTTTCTGCAGCTTGTTTTTGTGGTTTGTCTCTGAAGTTTCAATTTTCCTGATATCTAAATCTCAGTAGTGCCAAACCCGTTTCCTCACCAATATCTGGGATGCCCTCGTCCTCTTCGGATTCACTGTTCTCCGAATTGTCTTCATCTTTGTCTGACTGGGGGTCGGGCTCTGTCACAGTGCTGTCTTCATAGGTGTAACCAATGGTGGCCTTCTTTTCAGCCAGTCTGCGCCATGGGAGAAAGGATTTAGAAATACATAACCCCCAGACACGATCATGGATTAAAATGCACAGTAGAGATGAGGCAACCCTTTCACTTAAATGACATACTTTTTCTTCTCGTCCTCGTTTGGTTTCTGGGGACCACCGTAGAGCTCATCCAGGTAGATCTGGTATAAACACTGCTCCTCAGAGACTGTAGGAGGACAGCAGGGAGTTTAAGAGCACAACACAACTGCAAAATATACCCACTGAGGGCAGGCTAACAGACCACTACAGGCACATTAAGAACACATGTATTAACAGTGTGTCAGTGTTGCAACATGAAACCAAATGTTATGAACTTTATGATACTCACTGTTGGCAAAGTCATTCTGCACCAGGCCTCTGTATCGCTCATAGTTGCACTTCCTCTCCTCCATCTCCTGCTCTGGTGTTCTGTATGAGACGAAGAGTATAAGGTTGTCTTATATTTTACCACTTTTTTCCCCACAGGACACATATTACAGATCTGATAATGTAAATACATATCTAACCTGCTTAAATTTTTAAGATCAATACTGGTAACCTGATTTCAGCATTGTATATAATGTTTTTATTTTGGATTTGCACCTGATTTTTATTGTTATCTTGGACTTTTAACATATTGTTTCCACTTTGTGTTGCCACAGCTGAACAGCAGTTTCCCTCAGGATAAATTAAGATTGTCTTATCTTTTTCTGGGCATTTTTGGCATCTAACGGAGCCTGAAGCATTTGACTCTGAGGCGGAATAGAAGAAGAAATTGAAATAATCTCATCACCTGTGGGTATTATAGAACAACAGCATAAAGGTCCAGTGTGGAGGATTTAGAGGCATCTGTTGGCAGAAATGGTATACAATTTTCATAACTATGTTTTCATTAGTGTGTAATCATTGTGCTTTCATAACCTTGGAGTGAGCGGTTTATATCTACATACAGGGTGGGTCCTCTTAACGGACTTTGCCAGAGCATACAAACCAAACACTGGCTCTAGACAGGGCCATCCCGAATTCTGTGATGGCCACTGTAATTCTCCTACATGCTTGGCACATGGGAAATGTCTAAGTTCTGTAAACTCACCGCTAGATGCCATTAAATGCTACACACTGGACCTTTAAAACATCCAGAAAAGATTTAGAAGATGTTTTATGAGGTAGGAAATTCATTCAACTATTTTGTTAGCTTTAATAATTTGCTCTGTCGAGGAATGTTGAATGGAAATACTTTCACAATAAAAAAAATGACAGGCTATATTTCATTTTACCTTTTCAAACAATGCAAATGATTGCATAGAACGCAACACTATTAATCTACAGTTTAATTTTCATTAAGCATCTGTTGCACTTCGGGTATCAATAACACTGAATATGTTTTTCATTCCCAGATTTACATCATCAAATTTAATTAATCAAGTTTTGTCCATAGTTGACTAAAAGTTGAACATGTTTTTGTTTGTTTTTTGGGGCTCACTGATTCATATTCAGTGATCAACATTCAATGATTCCACATCCAGGCTCATTTCCACTAACTTTCCATTTTTCCACAAAAGACAAAAGAGCTGAAACACCAATTAAACAATTCGTCTTTTTGACTTGGCATAAAAACTTATTTTATAATAGGGTGCTGTTTGTTGCGTTAAGGGGGTGTGTGTGAGTTAGTCAGTGTTGTTAGTGTTTGTATATGCGGGAGCAGCGCTGTCAACAGTACTGAAAGGGAGTGGGAGGAGATCAATAAATAGAAAATCAGACAGACGGAGCTTCAGATTGATTTTCCATAGCTGTAAATAGATCTTTCAGCTTTCTCTGAGAGAGAGAAATGTTAGTTGCAAAAATCTGTTTCTGCACGCGTGCACCCCCCTGTTGATTTTGTCAGCGTTCGCACTACGTTCTTATGAGTGCTGATTAATTAATGTATGCATAAAGCAAGAAAAACCAAGCAATTATTTTTTTCAGCACCTCCAGAGAGACCCATGGAAATGATCCTTTGTTTCATAACCACATTTTCTGATGCATCTGCGACAGTTTGACTGTGAGCTTGACAGTCCAATCAGACTCCTAGTTCTATGTACTGGATAAACATGTTTATTTTGTTATTTATTTTGTTGATGGTGGCAGACTGAAAACAACTGAAGGAACAAACAATTAAATAAAAAAAAACAAGACAAAAACCTCTCTGCTTGATACTTTACAGCACCCTCTCTTTGACAAATTTTATGTTAGGGTATGAGACTTTCTCGTATTCATGACTTGTGTTTTCCGTTAATCAAGTGCCTCAAATGTCAAAATGTAAAATGATCATGAGAACGCGCAAATGTTTCCACAGTGCCTGCACAAACATAAGGTAAGAAAGTATTCATACCAGAAAGATTTTGAGGTTAAATGTGACTTCAAGTAATTTCAACACTTACGATGTGCTGAGCAGTGGAGGTGTGTAAGTGGGGATGTAGTCCAGGTGAGCCCTCACATCAAACCTGTCAATCATATTGTTGGCGTCTCCTTGCCACGGCATCCTTCTCACAAAACAAGAGAAACACGATATAATATGATCAGCAAGCTCCCACAAGCACTGAGCATCTGGTGTGTGTGTGTGTGTGTGTGTGTGTGTGTGTGTGTGTGTTTCCTCACATGTTGATGGGGCTCTCTGCAGCCAGCGCCACAGCAGGATCCAGATGAATCTTATATGCTTGGCCATGAACCTGGAGAAACTGAGCTGGATCTTTTTTCTGTTGAGACAAAATGAGAGGCAGTCAACAGACTAGGGATGGGTCACGATTTTCGAATTTTGAATAGTCGTTTTATTTTTGAAAAATTGATTTTTTAACGCGACTATTACTATTCGCCGTCTTATTTCCCCCCTTTATTTGACATGCAATTCAGCTCCTAACCGCATGAGGGCAGTATAGGATTGCTACAGCGGTGTGAGATGGGCTACCAGCTAGCTTGATGCTCTTCTACAAACAGGAGAAACACGCAGAGACTACTACTCCGTGAGGAATGTCCACAGGGGTTATTCGAAAAATTAGCGAATACTTGCCACAATTTTTGAATAGTGTTTTTGCCTGTGCTGCCCATCCCTACAATAGACTATAAACCAACTATATGTAACCAACTCAATAAAATAACTAAGCAAATAGTGGAACAGTGAAACTGTACTGTTCCTTTTCGCTTATTTCGCTTTCTAATCAAACCGGAAGAACAACTTAGGCTCATGTACGTGGTGCTTTACAGTGTCTTGTGAAGTGAGACCATACTTGTTCAAAATGCTGATGTAAGAGAGTTAATTGCATTCATCTGTCATCTCAGGTCTAAATTTGGCTCCATGCAGACAGCTAGAACAAAAACCAACTGGCAGAAATAGAAAGTGAACAGGAGGTGAAGGAGTCTCAGCCAACGCATAAGCCAACTTAAAGCTGCAGCTGAAAACATGAGATCTGGAGCAAACGATTACAGTAAGAGCTTTGAACGAGGTGCAGCAACCAGCATTTGGACATAATGCATGTCTTCATCAGAGTCAGAAGAGGAAGTGACATTTTAAGTGTCTATGCCCACCTAGAAGCTGTCTCTCATTGTTGCTCATGTCTAGCCACTGCCATATTGCCAAAGCCTAATTAATCTGTCACAAAAAAAACCAAACATGTTCAATATCCCAGAATTTCAGGTCAGAGGCTGGTCCTTGACTTACATTCATATAATGGCTACCATTGCATACTCATGATTCTGAAGGCTCATTTATACTCCCTTTACATACGCAAATAGATATGTCAGTTTCAAACATTTCCACGCATACTTTATGATGGCACAGATACAGCCAATAGATGGCACTAGAGGGCAGAGTCAAAAGTTTCTCACAACAACAACGGCTGTATCTTCATTGAACTATGCTACACTGCCTCCACAATATATGCTGGTACTGCTCCATTTCATCCCTATTTATAAGCTTTCAGAAAACACTGCACAAATACTGACAAAATAAACACAGACTATGGACAGTAGGCTCCATCTGTATATGTATCTAACATTAAGCATTAATGAGCCCTTAGTGTAAAAGCCCATTTTACGTTCTGCAATCCTCTGTGCTTTTTTAGTTTGGCCAACATACACTACACAGCAGGGACATTTCAGTATACAGATAACATGATTGCTGATGCAGTTTATAAACAACTGGATTTTAAATTTATTCCCTGTGTGTGGGTGCACAAACTCCTTTGCATCAGTGGAGATGGAGCACTGAACACGGTGACCACAATGATAATAGCCTAATACCCAAAGGGGCAACAGAGGTTTGCAGAGATGGAGGAGGTAGTCTTTAAGGTTACGTGCACATTGTCTAATGAAGCTGTTGGGGATTCAGGAAAGATATCGGTCAGATAAGGATGGATTTGTAGGGTGTGCCAATGTTTGATTATGGTTTGTTTTATCAGTACAGACAGGTTTGGATTGTAAACAGTTGAAAAGCAAACTCTTGAGGAAATTTTGCGTTCAAGGTTGTTTGACTGTCATCACTATGTAGTTAGCAGCACTTTGAACCCAGATGATCAGATCTGCTCAGGCTTTCTGCCACAGAGCTACAAGTATTTCTGTATTCATTGCTCAGACAGATAGATGATAGAGGTCTCTTACTATCTTCTCATAGTACTCTCGCCGCCGCTCTCCTCGGCGCTTGTAATCTACCATCATGCCACGGAGCTTGCGCTCATGCTTGCGGGCCTCCTGCCACATGACGGCTCCGCTGGGGGTGGGGGCGCGGCGGGGCACGGCTGCTGTAGAGAGGCAAAGAGAAAAGAAACATGGGAGAGAGAAGAAAGAGAGAGCACACAAGAGCATCAGAAAATGTAGGACAACGAGGCGTGGAGTGAAAGGGACAGAAGAGAGATGTACAAATGATTTTTTCCCTTAAAATAAATATTTGACTGAGACAAACTGCACAGAGAGTTCTTCTGGGAGATAACCTCACGTTACTTATAGCTCCCACACCATTTCTTTGCTATAAATACTTTAAGCGTTACTCCCCTGCTGTTTTACAGCACTTAAATTAAAAACCATAAACCACAATCAATATATCTGAGAACAAAATACAAGGGGCTCGGTAATTTCTTATTACCCATAACACAAATTGTGACTCTCCATCTTAAAGTGCAGATAACAGCGAGTAGGGATACCTTAGAATTACTAATTTGTCTGCTGTGTTATTAATACTGATCACCTTTCTCAAGATTTTATCTGTGTTAATGGTTTGTTAGAATCAGAATCAACTCATCTGGATTGGACAAGTATGTGTACATATACAAGGAATGTGACTGATTTTTTTTTTAGCGTTGCTCTTTCACATAAATAGACCGAACAGCTCGGAGCAAGCACAACAAAACTGAGTAAATAAATGTTAATATTAGACAGGACTAGTATTTACACAGAAAAGTATATGGGAAAAAAAGCAAGTGTTATATAAATAGGTCATTAATATATTCAAAAAGCACCAATGATAGACAATATAAACAAATATCTGTATACAAGTATATTGATGTTAATGTCATACACTTATGTCAAGACTGTAAATCACTGAAAATATTTTATATACACTAATAATACAAAGCAGTTACATTTTTTTCATCTAAAAAATTTTAGTAATTAGATAACCCACAGGCATGTCTATATATATTTATTGATATCAAGGGCCTATTTGTTTGGTATGCTTTTCTCATCAATCAGCCCTTACTTAAGATATTTTCTTTACTAACTTACACTTTGATTGATTTTATTTAGTCACTCAAGTGTGTCTTAACTATGTTAAACTGACCCTGACAGTAGCAAACACTATTTGCTTTTGCAAGTGACATTTAAGCCAACAAACCAAATGCTTTATGCAAATAACTGACAATACTTTTATTTAATTACAAATAATCTCTCAGACTACAGGGTTATTTCAACCATCATTTGTAAATGCGTAACATTAACTGTAGCTACTGTGAAGCATCACATGCACAACTATGTCATTTTGAGCTTTATTGTTAAGTTAATCGCCTCTTTGATTTATCATAAGCATTATTAGTGTTTAGCACATTAATGTTACAGTCGCAGATGGACAGCCTACAGCCAAAAGGCTAAGCTAACATTAGCCAAATCTTAAATGTTATGTTATCGTTGTCAAGTGTTTACACCATATTATTGTTTATACATTATAAGCTTAATTTAATTTCCACATTTACGCAACCCTCGTGTCGTTTTGGGGGTTTAAGGCGTGAAATAGCAATGTTTCCAAAGTTATTGAGGAGTTTGTTAGCACACACGCCGGCCTGTTTTGAGCCTATAGCCCGGGCCTTTATAACGCTAGCGCTGTGCTGCTTTTAGCCTGTTAGCTCCCAGCTAGCCTAGCCTAGCCTAGCTTAGCTTAGGTCAGCTCACTTTAGCTAGGAACAACGCGTGCATCACAGCCTCATTAACACCGGTAAAACATGAAATGCAGCAAAGCAACACACCCCGGTTCGTTTTAAAATTCGTTGTGTACCTGTTTTACTGAACGCCAACACACACTGGGGTTGTTTTCGGCCAGCCGAATGCGATGTTGGCGGACTGTCACACACACGCCTCCTTCACCGCCTGCTAGTGTTGTAGTTGGTCGGTGCAGTACCGAGCTCAGCCTGAGGGGGGCACTGCAGTTTGTCTTATAGCTAGTAGGCTTTACCGAGGACAACGCAGCATGGAGGTCTGTGATACTTTTAAACATATAATTATAATTATAAAATATAATTATATATTATTACGTTGTAACTAAAATTATTTTGTGAAATTAACTGGAAGAAAACTAGTCTTAATAAGATAATAAAGTTAAAGAGGTTTCCTTTATGAACAAGAAACACTCTGCATCACAAAGCATTTGTATTTTACAGTTTTTCCTCATTTGTTTGGATGCATTTGTCCATGTAAACGTTACATTTTCAAAACACACATAAGCCTAGACTGAAAGTCTCTGGCCAAAATAACACATCCTGTCTGCAAAATGCTCTAACCTTCACAAAACATTAAACAGCAGTAGCTCAGTCCATAGGGACTTGGGTTGGGAACCGGAGGGTCACCTGTTTGAGTCCCTGTCCGGACCAAATATGGAATGTGGACTGGTGGCTGGAGAGGGGCCAGTTCACTTCCTGGGGACTGCTGAGGTGCCCTTGAGCAAGGCACCGAACCCCCCAACCGCTCGGGGCGCCTGACCAAGGGCAGCCCCCTCACTCTGACATCTCTCTCCACTTTGTGCATGTGTAGGTCCTGTTTGTGCATGTGTGTGTCTTTCGGACCTGTGTGTAATTGACAAGCAAGAGTGAAAACAATGAATTTCCCCTCTGGGGGATTAATAAAGCAAATAAACTTAATAAAGTAATTAAAAAAACATTAAACACATGCCACAAAATCAAATATTTAAATCATACAACACAACTTGTGATGAAATAAATATATTCTTTCAATCAATCATTAATCAGTGGAAATGCCCTGCTGACATATTATCAAGAAGGCATTTTCTGAGGAAGTTTTCTTCATCCACTTCATTCTTGTGTCCAGTTGTACACTACACATAATGTTACTGGAAAAATTCCATATTTACAAAAAACAGACTTTTCTATCAAGAACTACAACAATATGACACCACTAAGGCCTTCTGAACAAGAAGGCGCTTAGAACTTGGTATGTGTTTGATACATTTGCTATAAACCAATGTTGCTTTTGTATTCTTTTTTTAAAAAAATCATATTCTTGAATTCTGTTTTCTCTCTGTATAAATGAACCCCTGGTATGTACATGTGAGCACACATGGTGCTTGATTTGATGCTTTTATAAACATTAGAACTTGCAGAGTGTAAATATATAGATATATTTTTGTGTGAAATAACGTGGCCAGTTATAAAGTTTAATCATTAATGGATGGAGTTTCACTTTAAAACTCAACGTGGTGTCAAAACCAGCGGTGGAATGTAACATGTTGGTACAACTACTGAAGTACTGTAGCCTACTTAAGAACAATTTTGACTTCATGTAGCTAATTTTATTTTCTGCCACTTGATTAATCTCTTCAACTACATGTATTTGACCGCTTTAGCTACAAGGCTAGTCACTTTGCATAAACGTTAAAGGGTTATAGTTTGTGTACCTACTGTGGCCACAAGATGTCCCTATAAGACAGGAGAAATGATCATAACTGTAAGGTCAGTCTTACTTTTGAGATTATCTTCTTGAAATAAAATACATTGCATTAAATTAAATTGAATAACTTCACCTCAGATCTCTATTTTGTGAGGAAATACCCAAAAAAAATCAACATAAATGATGCTGCTCCCACAAAGCAGCCCGTCATTTTGTTTTATACTGAATCGGACTTGTGCAGATGTTGAAATTCTGATCCCCATTGACAAGTCAATCATTGCTTAAACCTCAGATTACCCTGTTTGTACTGTTACCCAGTGGCTGTCAGGAGAGTCAGAGACAGACACCAGAGGGAGTCTGTTTCAAAGACGAGCTGACAAACCAGCCTCTGTGAGCCTTGCCTCAATGTCAGGACATGGCATCAAAGCTGAAACAAACTTACATGCAAGTATTCACTGCATCACTGTCATCACTTCGGATATAAAATGAAAGAAGATATTCCAGTGAAACATATTTACTGAGGCATGCAGCTGACTGAAAACCTTTCAGTCAGGGGAGCTGGGGTCTGACATCCTGGTCACAGAGCAGGTGTAGAGAGCGTCCATGCCAGTAGTGTGTGCATGTGTGTAAACTCTTACTTCCTACATTTCCTCCTGACGAGGGTGGTGACAGGAAGCTGGTGTTCATTTCCAGTCTGCCGCTGCTTGCAGGGGTCAAAGGTCACAGTTGTCACATCCATTTGCCCATTAACTGTCACTGCTGTGACCCTGCAGCCACTCTACCCTGCCCCAACACACAAAACCCTTCCTCTCACACACTTTCACATATTCTACAGTGGATTTATCATTCTTTTATCAGCATGCACTACATAGATGAAGCGGGTTGACGCTTACGTACAGTACAATGCCAGATACATGTCTGGTTTCATACGTTTGTATTGCAGCAGTTTTTGTACACCTGAAGTATTACGAGTGGTACTAACCCTAATGTTAGGAACTGTAAGTCAATAATTTCAATGAATTTACGATTGCATACTGCCAAGGAGTTACAAGAAGGTATTCAAAACATTTTACAAACTTTCCAACAACAGACAAGTTTCTCACAACCATGCAGTCGTTCTCTAGGAAGGCCGGGGTCAGTCAGGTGGTTTTCCATTTTTTTCCTGGCGCTGTCAGCATCATTGTTTATAAATGTGTGTCAGAGAAATAGAGAGACCTTGTGCATACACTGACCCACTGACCTAGTCTTACGGTCAGTGAGCCATGTGCTCCATCATGAAATATCCTCTCTAGGGTCTCTGACAATGTTGAACAAGACAGCTTGTCATAGCATCCGAAAAGTGGACATGCACACACACAAAGGGTGAAACAACCTTAGTACTTAGTGATATAACTTTTAAATAATCATTTATTTTGTGAAGCTATTGTTTCCCTTTTGACATGTGATAATAATTTGGAGTTTATCCCTAAGTGTGTAAACTGCTGCACCTTCTTCTTATTATGTGAACCTAGCATAATTTACCCATTTAACCCTTTAAACTTTGATCGAGGTGCTTTAAAGTTAAAGGTCCAGAGTGTGGGATTAGGGGGATAAATTGGTAGAAATAGAAATATAGTATAATAAGTGTATTTTCTTTAATGTATAATCACCTGAAAATGAGAGTTGTCGAGTTTTTGTTACCTTGGAATGGGCCGTTTGAGAGCAGGTCCTCGTCCATGGAGTCCGCCATGTTGCACCACCATGTTTCTACAGTAGCCCAGAACAGACAAACCAAACACTGGCTCTTGATAGGGCCATTTGTGGTTTTGCGTTGGCCACTGCAGTTCGCAGCCCCTCTGGGACAAGCAGCATCAGAAAAACCCAGATTTTTTTTTTTACTTAAAACTGCTTCATCCAGTGTTTATACCAGGTTAAATCACCAGTAACATTTGTTTTGAAGCAGAAGAGATCTCTGCAGATAATTCGGCTCCTGCTAAAAACCCTCTGAACATCTGGATCTCAAGTTATCACAGAAAAAGTTAAGCACACATCAGCAGGTGCGGGGCTGGCGGCCTGTTTGCAACTAAACAAACAGAGTAGGAGAAACACTAATTTGTAACGTGAACGTGCTTTACGCATTGTTTTAACTGGTTTGAATCTCCTGATGTGTTTGTTTTGGAGGGGAAGAGACCTCTGCGGATAATTTAGCTCCTGGTAAAAGTCTCCTGAACATTAAGCGCTTAAAGAATCCTAACCGGGAATTGATACTTGGCACATGGGTTTCACCTGATTGTAATCTGCTGTCTTCACTGCGGGATGTGGCTAAATCCTATACACTGCTCCTTTAAAAAAAAAAAACATTGTTCCAACACTTCACTGAAGCTCTACAGTAAGAGAAATAATCAAAACCCCAAACTTTATGGCTGCGTTATTTCATGCAGGAGAATGTATATATTTTCACCCCTTCTGCATCATTCTCACATTTTCATTAAACAGAGTTTTATCATCTTTATGGGAACTGTGGAGGCACTGCTTGGCGCACAACATAAATGTGTAAATACGAACCCACCTGTGGGCACTTCAGAGTTTAAGAGGATACAAAAGGTTGGAGAAATAAATAGCAAATGAAAACCTCAGAGGACATTTTTCATTGCTGCCTCATGAAATATCCTTGTTTGGAATTATGCACATATATAAAAAAGGTGAGAAACACCTCACCCTCTCTTGCAAAGACTACAGTTAATCATCTGTGTGTGGCAGCGCTGTCACCTCCCTCTAACAGCGACAGTAACACTGGTGAATAATGATTATAGGCAATAAAAAACAGAGTTGGTAAATGCACTTTTATTACAATCCACATGTGCTGGTTGCTCCAAATGGAAAGTGAAATGGGACAAACAGAGCAAAGTAATACAGTGATACTTTCAGACCAAACCACAGTACAAAAAGGGCATCAATATGTACAATATATTCATGTACAAAAAAGCTATTTTACACACAGGTATGAAAAAATCATACATCTTTGACAAACTGTAGTATTACAGAGACAATACAGGCAACAGTGTATAGTTTTAAAACAGTTTACAAAAGCCTCAGAAGCTTTTGGAGATGGAGTATGCACTCTCTTTGACATGCATATCAACTTTGTTTTCTTTTCTTTAAGTAAACTGTCCTTTTTTCCCCACATATACTCATAATATACATTCACTCTCACATACACTTACACACAACCAGACACTGAAACACACACTGCGTGTTAAATAAGCATCCATTCATTGATCTCTCTGTCTGTCAGAGTTCAGTCTGGAACAGAAATGGAGGTCTGAGCATAAATCAGGTGGCATCTTGGACCAGGAAACAGGTTGAGAGGCTCCTTCAGAGGACGATTCTCTGTTTCCTCTTGACGGTATCTCAGGCACTCCAAGGCAAGTCTTTAAGTCTTCAAATTAAATCAAGAGTCTGATGAGTCTTTCAGTCAAACAGCATGCACTCGCTGCTTTTCATAGTTAATAAGGTCAAAGACGACAGCACAGTAACACCTGTGACCCCTCTACTTAGCAGCCTTTGCTCCTCAGGTGTTATCAGGTGCCATCTGAGCACATAAAGGTCAAAGGGTCAGCCCCATTTTCACAATTGCAACAGTGACACAGTGCAAGAAACTGGAAAAAGGTCACCGTGAGTGAGAGAGTGCGAAGAACGCAAAATGAAAAGTAAAGAAAAGCTCCTCAGAGGCCGAAAAGTTCAAAGGTCAGGCTTCCAGTTCCTGGTTGTCTGTGTAGTGGAAGCGGTTCAATTTCTCCCTCTCCCGGTTTGAAATGTCCAGTTTGGGGGCGTGGGCTGGCTTCAGTGCCGGAGACGGGTGCGAAGGTGCAGGGGAGGGTGGCAAGGTGAGTTCAATCTCCTCGTAGCAACGTGACACTGGGGCAGGAGGCGCTGGAGGGTGTGCGAGAGGGGTGGCAGGGGGCAGGAGGGGCACGGGACGGTCCACGTTTCTGATGAGGGTGACAAACTCCCTCTGGTTGTTGATGCCTTCTTCCTGTGGGACAGCCTGCTGCTTTTTCCGCTTTCGGTGGAGGTGGGAGAGGATGAAGGCGCAGGTGGCACAGCCACAGACCGTCACTAGAGCTAAGACGCCCACCAGGATGATGTAGAAGCTGACACCCCCGTGTGTCGTGTCAGACATGGCACCTACAGACATGGAGGCAGAGACAGAGAGGGTAGACCAAACCTCATCAGAGACTTTGTACTTTTTTAACACACACACACACACACACACACACACACACACACACACACACACACACACACACACACAAGACTTACCTGGACAGTGTTGACCAATGCACGAATTTTTGAGGCTCATGCACTCGTTGCCATAGTAACCCTCAGGGCATGCACACATGTATCTGCCCTCTGTGCTGTAACAGGGAACCCCCTGCTGGCAGGGGTTGGGATTGCACAGATCCAACGCTATCTGAAATCATGGAGAGGAACGAAAGAGTTGCAGTTTAACGGACAGTGTGACATTAATTTTGTCAAATCTGTGTTAAACAAAAATTGACAGTCATCTTTATTTTGCTCCCCTTGTTGGAGCATTAATATGTGGCTACTTTTTTATTGCAGTTGTGCTGATTTGTTAATGTAGTTTTTCTGATTAACAGTTTACTGCCAACCAAGCTGTAACACTGGGTTTCTAAAACTAATGTGTTACTGCAACAACATTCGAAGTAAATTAATTTACTATTGGGTGAACTGTTAAGTATTTAGTTAACAGATATATTTAGTGAACTCTTTTAACATTCACTTTTGTAGACTTTGTGCATATTTACTAGATTAATAACTGTGTCATACTTCCTGTGGGGACTTAACGTTGCTGATGATGCTTTCTGTCTTCTAATCCAATCTGACAGCTTGTCAAATTTGTTGCCCAGTATTGTTGGAGTAGTAAGGCAGAAGATATTATTGTTAGGCCACTGATCATGGTTGTCATGGCCCGTCAAGCTACCTGAGATTAAGTTTATTTGTCATCCCCGTGTTTCCTGTTTTATTTTGGTAGCCACTGTCTCGTCTCATTTCAGATCCAAGTCCTGTCAAGTTAACCTGCTTTGTGATTACTTGCCCCGCCCTAATGTGTTTCACCTCATGTGTCTCATTGTCTCCCTCAGCTTAGGTTTTCCTCCCTTGTTGCCAGATCATTTTTACCTTTGAGTGAGAGTTCCAGCACTTTCTTGAGTGTGTTTTGACAATTTTTTGCCTTTTGACCACCCGTTTTTTGTGTCCAATTGGATACTTTTGCCTGTTATTGATCACCAGTGTAGCAACCTGAGCCTGATTAAAGCCCTGAACTTTTATCTGAGTCTGTGAGTCTGCTTTGTGAGTCCATCTCCAGTTTGTGCTTGACAATGGTAACCTGTTCAAATTGAGACATCTGCCTCAGTGTTTAGCAAATTAAAGGCATTCATCATCTCAGTATTTATTTTTTACATATGTGGGTATATGTATGAGTATTTTTGTGCACCGTATAGTCTCCCAGACATTTTCCAAATTCTAATCCTTTTTTGCCAAGTCTTTCAAGGGTTTTTATGTACCTTACTGGTGCAGTTTTTATTATCAGTATACCATTAAATATAAATAGGTCCCTCACTTTGGAGCAGCTCAAATCTAATAAACAGTAATGTAAACTAAATTTCATTAAGATCATCTAAATAGCGTAATATATTTTTTGAGTGTATTATTAATGTTTTTATTGGTTTTACATTTCTTTTTCCAACTACACTTAATTGAATCTATGGTGTTTTCCAAATCAAAGAGGGCTCTGAGTTCTTCCTCTACTGAGTTTTAGCACTGTATGTCTTTCTGTGAAGCTTTTTTTATTTAGCAGATTAAGGTAGTCTAAAGCAAACACGAATGACGGTCATCTCACCTCACAGAAGACTCCTGAAAATCCTGTTGGACAGTTGCAGGTGACGGTCTTTCCATCCTTCTCCACACACTGTCCTCCATGCAGACAGGGGGCGCTGTCACAAGGACTCGGACCAATTTGGCAATATTTCCCCGAGAAACCAGGTGGACACAAGCATCTGGACCCTGACACCTGGTCCTATGCGGGACAGAATATAGTGAGAGTTACTTATATTGATGTAAAACAGAGAGAGCATCGATTATAGATAGTGAGAGTGACAGTGAGAACAGTGACAATATCTCTACAGTGAATATGAGTGCCATGACTGATATGCAGAGATGACAAGCAAATTAGACAGAGAGAGAAAGGCAGCACAGCCAGGACTCTCACCTCACAACGGCCGCCGTTCAGACACAAACCCTGACAGCTGCTGTTCCCTAGAAATCAGAGAAACCAGACACTATATTAACCTGTCACATAGAGATAGGACATGTCTGAACAAAGTCATAAGAAATGTACTTAATGATGTTGCATCAAAGTGCAAGCAGAGAGTCAGATTGCACCTAACAGGAGACGCTCAACACACTCTTTTTGGTAAGTGTTACATTCTCAGTGTATTTCATTGAAACTGTGACAGATGACTGATAGAACTGGACTTGGAGTGAAATGATCTCCAGCCCACAGGGACTCTGGGCTGCAGGGGAACTGCTGTTTAAACACAGTCCAGTGAGGCTCTTCATCTTTCACTCCCTGCCAGAGGACGATCACTCTTTCCTTCCTTCCTTTATTCCTTTCATTTCCCTTTTATACTCACGTATGTCACAGTTAGGCCCCGTCCATCCAGGAAGGCAGTCACACAGGTATCCACCGATCAGGTTGCGACAAGAGCGGGCGTGGACGCATATACTCATTTCACACTCATTGGTGTCTAAAGGGAGGAAGAAAACGTTTTTAAAAATAGATCTGATGAAGAACATCTTATCTCTACTTGGGATTTTACATCTAATGTCTCTGATAGATCGAAACCAGGGATAAACTGAGCTGCTGCTACACCTGTTACTGATTATTCATTCACATTTTGTTGCAATAGCACAGTAATAGAGAGCCCTTCAGACCCTAAACATCCCTTAGCAATCCCACTCCACCCTTAGCTCCCTGTGAGCTAGCTAACTATGGTTTATAGTGCTATAGGACAGTGGTTCCCAAGTGGTGGGTCGCAGTCCACTCTGAATGGACCTCAAGTGGGTCGCAGACGTGTCAGGTTTGTAAAAAAACACGCTTTATTTTTAAGTGAAGTGAATTTCTGGCACAAAGCTTTTACTCTGAAGTGCCATTTCCTGCTGTACAGTGAGTGACTAATGGTTAGCTACTTGACAGAGACAGCAAACTAGCTGGACAACATGGCCAAATGCAAGTATGACGCTGAATATATTGGTGTGCATTTTCAGATACAGAGCCTACATGTGTGTTCACATACCCCAGTATTCACATACACATATACAACAATACGTGGCTTATAAATTAAAATAGAATAAAATAAATATTAGGAATTAAAATCAATAAACAAAATAAAAATTGACATATGATATCATAGATAAAATGCAGGATAGGTCATGTTATACAAGATCTTAAGTGCTATTCACCCTCTCAGTGATTATTTGGCTTGATGATAATAACCAGCTAACCAGAGGAGTGACAGCATAAATTCTTAAAGAAAGAAATAAGCAGTTGTCAGTGATTAAAGAACTTCATAGCTGAACAGTGAGCAGTGAGAACTTTATCTTTTCCAGGTCTAGCAAAGACTGTATATTATGGAGCCAAGAGGTGTAAGACAGTGGTGTTCAGTGTAGGAGGATTCTCCTGTGAGCTATCAGGGAGGTGAATGAAATTACATTTGCTTGTTTCACTGAAACCTGACTGCCCTGTTCATGAATACCAAAAATGGGGATCATTGTGGATGACTCAATTGTTAGCTCTAATACCTCTGAAATAACCTCAAAGAAGTGACTCCAACATTCAGCCAGTTTTGGGCATTACAAAAACGTGAGTAAGATGACAGTGTGATTGTGAGTATCTTTCTCAGGAATCGATAATATCAGGGTACGTCCTTGATAATCTGGATTTACTGTAAAGTGCCCTGTGCAGAAGTTTAAACTGATAAACTAGTGGTTTATTTCTTTAAGTGCCTGCTCTCACAAAGTGTCTGACAAAGACACCCTTCTGTTTCCTATTCTGTCTTTATTTCAATGAAGGCAGGTGGTGTGCCTTCGGTTATAAAGTCATACAGATAGGAGACATGACGATTTGTCATATGGTGTAAGGTGATCAACTCCAGTGGAGAGTGGGGTATTTGGGAATGACGGTGTGGAGAAAGTGTCGAATTTGAAAGGTCTGACTGCTGGAGATTAAACGCAGCAGACAGATGGGCAAAGCTGGCAAACTTCCCTTCGTCGTAGAGGTCACCTTACTTGTTTGTTCCAGAAAAAAAAAAAACATGGGGTTGATTTTTAGCTCACTTAAATAGGTCATTTTTACAAATTGGTGTAGCCAGGGGGAGTGTATTCCAGTTGAGGTGATGCTAAATGTGCTGCCAGAGTTTTAGTGTGGATATGATTACCGGACTGGAACTATACTGTCTCAGTTTGAATAGTCTGCAGTGACACACCAAAGCTTTTAGAGAGCTGGAATGGCAGAAATGTGATTCGAGCTGGCACCGGTGAGTGTGTGGGTTGAAGGGCCAATATGCAATCTTTTGCATATTGGCTGCCCAGTAATAGCGCTGTAGACTGGGAAGTCCCATTCCACTCTCTGATTTAGGTCGCTGTAGCAGCGGTTTGTTAAGTCTCAGGGCTTTACTTCCCCATATGGAAGGAGGAAACCAGAGATTCAGTCTTATGGAAGGAGGATTTAGGAAGGAATAGAGGCAGATATTAGAGTAAGGAAAGGTACCTTGGCAGAATATTCATTTTAATGCACTGTGTCTGACCTGCTAACGTAATATGTAAACTGTTTCACCCCTAAGGTCTTCTTTTACATTATTTGTCAATACTGAAAAGTTATTTTCATGCAGCTCACTAACAGTGCGAGCAATGTTGATAACCAAGTATTTCATCCTTTTTACTTCTACATGGACATGCAACATTTTGTCTACAAATAGTCTTGCTCATATAACACAGCATGATATCACTGGCACACCGCCATGTCCGGAGGCATTATGTTTTCGGGTTGTCAGTCTGCCCATCCTGTTTTCATGAACACAATATCTCATAAATGCCTTGAGAAAATTTCTTTAAATTGGGAAAAAAATGTGAACAACTGTTGGGAACAAATTTCACGGTCAAGGACCTTGCGTCCAGCCAATTCTCGCAAACCCAATATTTCAAGAAGGCTTTAAGGGATTTTTTCTCATCTGGCTCAAATGTTCACCTGAACTCATAAATGAACTGATGAGAATTTTGTTGTTGAAGGTCAAAGGTCAAAGTCACTGTGACCTCACAAAACATGTGTTTGGCCTTAACTCAAGAATTGATGGGCTAACTGTGAAAAAAAATTCACACAAATGTCTTGATGGGATAAAATGATGAAGTGATGACATTTTTTATCTCAAAGGTCAACTTCACTGTGACACCGTAATGTTCTGCATAAACACTTTTCTAGCCGTTATTCAGTGTCATAACATTTGGTCAGAAACTAAATTAGTAACTGTAATTTTAGGTGTCCATTTTGAAACTATGGTGATTGTACAGATGAGTGGTTCCCAAGTTTGTAAAAAACACACTTAATTTTGAGTACAGTGAATTTCCAGCACAGAGACTTTATTTTGAAGGGCTGTTTCTTGCTGTAGAGTGAGCGACTAACAGACAGATACTTGACAGAGACAGCAAACTTGCTCAACGACACAGCCAAATGAAAGTATGACACTGAATGTATTAAACTGTGTGGACCTTAAACTAATGACTAAGAGGAAATCTGGACCCCGTGGCTGAACCAGTTGGGAACCACTAGTATACATCGTCTATGCTGCCAGATTGAAGATGTGTGTGAAGCATCTATGTTTTAAAATATGTAACTTTTTTTGCAGCAACATTCATATTTAAAGCACTGTCAACTGTCATGGCTGCATATGAATCTGGACAGACATGAATGGTAATCTGTAACTGCGCCTTGACTGGATGCAGTAATTTAATTATTGTTCTGCTATGTATTATTATTTATAGGTTGCCATTTTGGTAGTTATTATAGAGGTAATGAAATTACATTACACACAAAATATCAGTATTGACCCAATTTATTATCAAACCAAAATATTAGTCTAATGTTGTTGGAGGACTCACCAACAACACTGTGCTAATTAAACTTCTCACTGAAATGAGATAAAACATCCAATAAAACTAGTAAATTTAATCCTGCATGTCTCCTACGGGGCCCCCGACAATCTTTAGCCACCTGTTAAATTCAATTTTGAAGTGGATGCTTGAATTGAGCCATGAAGCAGGAATCTGCTCAATACATAACAACACTCGGAGACAGAGCGCTCGCCCTTTATCAAATATAATGTTAACAATTGAACACTACATCCAAAGTAATGCCTTGCAGCATCTTCTTACATCGTCTCTGTTTATGCGCAGACCCCCCTGCTGCACCACTGCTTTAGTTAAGTGCGTGTGTGCCCATTCCCACCCTCTGTCGCACTGGGAGTGTAAAAAGCCAGAAACCCCTGAGGGCTTGGCTCTGATAGCAGGAGAAGGAAGATTAGAAAGAAACGCTGAATGAATAAAGAGGAAGTAGTCAGTCAGTTATAGGTAATCTAAACCTGTTAGAGTCACTGAGAGGCCTATTAGGATTTCGCATCGGGGGAGTGTATATGTATGTGTGTGTATGTGTATGTGTGTGTGTTATCTATGGAAAAAGCCTGCGGATTCTGCTTGCAACTGGAGAAAATGTGGGGACAGAAGTCGTCCAATAAAAGAGTGAAACTGATAGAAAGTATAATTGCCTTTCCCCATTTGAGGCACTACTGACGCTCTGCCTCTCGGCTCAGGCTATAAAGAGTTTTATCACTTGTGTTTGAGTCCTGTGCATGTGTGTGTGTGTGTGTGTGTGTGTGTGTGTGTGTGTGTGTGTTATACTGTGAGCTACTGACCTGTGATGTGGAACTATGGGGGGATTATCAAGTGTCAGAGTGACATATCACTGTAACACAGAGGAGTAGGAGAGGCTGTCAGACTGAAATATGTCTCACTTTTTACTTCATAACCCGCAAGCTAAGCCACTGTATGTGTGTATATACTATGTCCTGTGTGTGTGTGTGTGTGTGAACCTATACAATATTCCTGATGCTGTACTATCTAACACAACAACCCTGAGGGAGTATACTTGTCAATATGAGCGAATGCGGCCCAAAGAGACGTGACAGTGCATTTAGAGAATACTGATTCACAGTCACGATGGGCTGATAGGAGAATTAAAATGCCATGGGCTTTTTCTGCCCCTATAATTTGTGCTTTAAATGCATATTTCACTTCAAATGGAACACATAATCACATATTGCTCGTTGAAACGCAGCTTTTGAAACCAGCCGTGAATCACAGATTGATTTAGCTTGTTAGAGGATCAGTGTTAAAAATCCTAGGAATAGATTCCTTTGAAGATGATAAATATCAAATTTTCTCATTAGTAGAACTCTGTATAAACAACTGTGGTGACTTACTTTAATGATGAAAAATTATTAACGCCACAAAACCCCAGTGTGCTTAACTTTTGAAGCATTACACTGGAAAAGAATCTCAGATGAATTCCCTTTAAGCCCCTTTGCTCTTGTCATTTGTCGGGTTAAGATTAAAATGCAGTATCTTATTGACTAGCTGTGCAATACACAGTTCTGGCTTTAAATTGTCTTGGTCATCCATCTCTAAAAGTACTATTTGCATTTCTGTTTTGCTTTGAAGTTCCTTGCTTTGCTTACATTACCTTTACTGATGGCTGGGCTATACAATTGAAATCAATATTACAGTAACAATAAGGATAATAAGGACAATAAAGGTTGCCCAATTGCCTGGGGTACATAAAAGGCCATGTCAGACTAGTAAATCTTGCAAAAAGTAATTAAACACATTGTTTTTTTGAGGAATGAATGATGGAAGTTGCTTGGGAGTGAGACATCTCCCTTCCCTCTCATCTCATCTCATTGGAGCTGCAAATGCGCAGTACCAATTGAACACTTCTGACAAAATGGCGGCAAGTAAAGATCTGAAGAGCGAGCAAACATTTCAGCTATTCTGGGAACAGGAGTTTAGTTGGGTGGCGTTAAGAATGTGGGTGTAACGCCAACATATAATGCACGGTTTGCTACAAGTTTGAGAGCAAGGCAAATAAAACAGGGTTGTTTTTCAAAGGCACATCAAGTTTATGATTAAACGTGACAATTCATTTTTTTTTCTTTGTTGTTATTTGATAACCTTTAATAAATTAAGCAGTTTGTAAAGGGGTAAGTAGATTTCTTATCCACTTGCCTAATTACCTGAAGTTAAAAAAAACTTCAATGCAGAACTCTGATATGGTATATCACAATATGAAAAATATGCAAAATAACAAAATACAAAATAACTGAACGGATGTTCAACCAGTGAACTGAATTCCATCGTTAAGCATCAGGCTACATGAAACCTTTTTCATATGTGTCCAACAAAACCTTCAATAGCCACTGTAGTTAGGATTTCCAATTGAAATGCCCAGAACATGGTAAATGGACTACACTTGTATAGCACCTTTCTAGTCTTCTGACCACTCAAAGCACTTTTTACACTACATGTCACGTTCACCCATTCACACACTGGTGGCCGAGGCTACTGCACATGGTGCCACCTGCTACTCAGTAAACATTCACATGCTCTCACACACTGATGGAACAGCCATCAGGAGCAGTCTGGGGTTCAGTATCTTGCCCAAGGACACTTCGACATGTGGAGTGATCGAACTGTTGATCCTCTGATTGGTGCTCTACCTCCTGAGCCACAGCACCAGCTGCTTAATAGAAAGTTTAGTGAGACTGTTTTGTCACTAGCTATTTCCAAAGTCACTGAATGGTCCTTGTGTAAATAATTCATGAGCTGTCAATAGCTGTAAATAATTTAATTTACAGTCATCGATATGGATAAGAGAAATTTGTAGGATGATAACATGACATTTTTTGATTTCGTGGATTCAGGAAAGCATATCCCCATTGTGTTTTGATATATGATATAGTCATGCTTTCATTTAAACTCTTTTCCTGCAAAATTTGTGGATATGGGCAGGAGTTTTAAACCTGGGAAAACTTGCTACAAATAGGCAATAGACTGCTATTCTATTGCCAGTGGACTAGAGCAGTGTACACGGCTCTGCAATAGATGAATCTTGTTTTTTTTAATGGTGTGTAACATTTGACGTCACAGACGCACCAGAAAACAGGTAAGTAAACAGCAGAGAGCAGCAGGGATGCCAGTGAAAATGTTAAAGTGTTTGCTTCGTTATTATATGTTACTTATTCAGTCTCTCTCAACTCTGTGCTGACTAATTTAGAACAATGTGTGAATTAGAGCATCCAGCTGGCTGTCACGTTTCCATTGCTGCATGAAAGCCGATCAGAGCTAAAAATCCCTGACTACTGCAGAGTTATTTGTCCTGGGAATAAATGCCAATTATAAATTTTCCCGCTAAAGACAAAAACCAGATGTTAGTTAGATGTTAGTGGATATTTTTGTCCAGTATGAAAGAGGCTATTTAGAAGAACAGGCATAGCTGGCTCCATTACTCAGAGGCAGTGGCCTTATGAATGTACATATATATATAAAATGCATTGTAGCTGTTTAACTCTGACCCACTGACCCAGCTGGCACGTCCTGCCGGTCCATCCAGGTGGGCAAAGGCACCGGTAACCTCCAGGAGTCTCTTGACATGTTGCTCCACGTCCACAAGGGCTGCGATCACACTGCCTCACCGCTGGGAAGAGAAAATATTTCACATGAACTACTGGTCTGTGTAATGGGAATCTGTGTGTGAATATCAAAGAGATCATTTTGTGCGTGTGTGTGTCACTGTGTCTGTGCGATGCCACCATGTGGACATGTGTGATCTGAACATTGGTATGCGGATGCTTTGGCTGCCCGTGTTTTCATTCTCGTTTCTGCTGCTCTGGTTTCTGTGCAAACAGTGATAAATACAACCGTCTGCTGCACGTACATGGCTGTCACCTCAAACCTTTCCCAGAGAGGAGGGATGAACCAGGGAATTTAAATAAAAGAAAAGATGATGGGATGTAAAATAGAAATAGAAAAATGGGGCTGCCATGCCTGGTTCCACTGCTCTGAAAAGGAAGTATATACAGATAAAGAAACAGAGGGAACGTGAGGAAAAAGAGCACAACACAAGCTCTTATTTTAGGGGTTAACCGTGCATGACTTCTTATTCCACATGACATATTTGTGCAGTAGTGGCATCATAACTTTTCCCATGCATGACTCTGTGGTATACATCTTTCGGTCAAGAGCCCTCTGTCTCTCTCATAACCTCTTCTCATTTACCTAACCTTGCAGAACAACCATTTTCCATCCTCCTGACCCCCGACTCTAACCCTGAGCAATAATAACCCAGCCAAGCTAGCGGCACTTCTCCCAAAACTAGACAGAGAATTCATAACAAACAAAGAAGCCTTTAATTAATATTGGTTAAATATATAAATCTACGTCTGAAAGCAGAGCTGTGTTGTGGTTATGGTTGTCATTCCCTGCAAGCCTGACAATCCTCTCACTGTGTATTCCCCGGAGAGACCCACATAACACATACAGAGACAGAGATAGACCGCCTCCCGGACTGCTGAACAAGCCAACAACAAATAACAAGAACAAAAATAAACCTTTTATTCCTCTGTTTGTCCCTCTCCTCTTATTCTCTCCCTCTCTTGCTGTAATAAAAGTGTTTACATGCCAGCGATCGACCTGCAGCTGTTTATCCTGATCGAGGTGAAAGCCGAAGATGTGGAACGTTGCTTGTTTACACACGCAGCTCTGACAGACCGTAACCTGTGTGATCCAATCTCACCTGTAGCCACACACACACACACACACGCACAAACTAACACAACACGAGCTCAAACCTGCTGTATACATAAGTCTCTCACACAAACACATGGACAGACAATGAGTGAGCCCAAGACGGACTGTTGTGACAGCTCGGTTGTTAATTAGTGGCCAAAAACATGACACTTGAAAACATGGAGGTGAGGGATCTAACCAGATGTGAGTGCTGCTGTCAAATATTAGTGGCGATTGTAGTTGTAATATAGTGTGTACTCAGGATCAATATGTACACAAATCAGAGGTAATGACAAATGTGTCTGTAGAAGCTGACTTATTTAGTCTTTTGATGGCTGCTTAGTGTCACCCTAAAGGGTTACTCCATCTTATTTACCCTTACAGGATCACTTTACTCATCATTACTTTTCTCAGCCCATAAAAAAGAGCTTAATGTCCACTGCGGCTGTGGAGGCTTCCTATAGTTTGAGACAATAACCCGGACAATGCCATCAAAGATAGCTTGGATTGTGGGATTGTGATCATGGGAAATGTATGATCCAGCATTTCTGAGCTTGACTCAGACCTGTGATTAAGATTCAATTTTTACTATTCTTTAAGTTTTAGTCAACCTTGAATTGTATTATTCGGAATACAACAATGTACCGCTATGTTTCTTTGTTTCTTTTATCCTTCCTCAGTGTTGTCTCTAGTTTCTTATGTCATTGGCATGCACTCCTCTTAAACCCTTTTCTTGGATTACATGGCCAAGAGGCCAGGGGCCGTGTTCACAAAGCTTCCTAGTATTAAGAGTTTCTCCTAGCAATGAAATTCCAAGAAAAATTCTTCTTCTCTGAATTGTGACGTTTTCTTAGTATTTCTCCTTAAAGTTAAGACCAGGTCCTTGTAAAGTTCTTCACAGAGCATCTTAGACCTTAAAAGAAAAAAAACTGTCATGAGCAGGGAGGAGGACTTTTAAGAGGCTTAAGAGTTTCTTAATCAGAGGAAAAAATAGTGCAAACACACAGAGGTCGGAGAAATATTCTCCAAATACTGGATGAGAGTGGGTAAATGAAATGCCATAGATTAGATTTTGCAGGGATAATATTTGTGGTCGATCTAATTAGGGATATGTGCGCCTTTCCCACCTAACACAATATCATTATGATGCCAGAAATAAAAATGATGACAACAATGAGATATTTGAAAAGCTGGAAAAATGCAACAGTGCAGCAGTGATGACTGGTCTGTCTCAACCTTCCATCAGCAGTGATCACACTAACACTGACAACACTTTCACAGTCAGCAGTTCATTACATTTCCACTCGGTGTCCACACCTTGCAGTCTCACAAAAGGGTGTGTCTGTGACAACCAATCACATCTGTTAAAAGCAAGCATCACACCTAGCAACGGGGTCAACCACACCTCCTCACTAAGGTAAAAGTTTCTGTCCCTTCCTTGTTCAGAGTTGCTCTGAGAACTTCCCGAAATCACTCCTAAGCTAGGCCTCCTTACTAAAAGTTTATAGTAAGGAGGCCTATTTAGCTTTTCTGATTTTTCTGTCACAAGTTACAATGTCGGATGTTCATATGAAATGTGGCCAGAGTGTCAGATAATGAGGTAAACTTATGTAAGAGCAATCCCTGTGAAAACATCAGGCTTCACTATGCTCTGGATACTCTGTTTCCAATTTTTTTCAAGACAACCCAACATCAGCTTGTGACAGATTTCTTTATACGATTGTAGAAAACAAGTCTATTGCCAGTGATCAGCACCTCATTATAAGTCTTGGTGTGTGTTACTTTTATATTTCAAGGATTTCTTTATTTGATCATCTACTCCAGGCACACTACTGCAAGTGTTTATATTATGTAACCTACACTGCTACATGTAGCTACATGCTAACGTCGGCGAAACATGTAATCTTGGTTGCCACCATCGTTAATTTCTCCCCAATTTTGGATCTTGTTCTTGTAGGAACATGTCAGGTTTAGATGCTTTTATTGGTGTTTTTTCTACAGTAGAAAGTGCCGCGATACTGCAATGACAGTGCAGAGACACAGAGTTGGTGCCTGTGACTGCAGACCCAGAAGACCTAGAATCAGAGCAGTCTGGGCTTTTTTGGGAGGGGGGCCTACAGAGAAGGAGCTAAAATGGAGTCTTCTCAGACAGAGGGTGAATACAAGTGTTCCAGCACAGACAGTATGAGGAAAATAGAGTGTTTTTTGAACGTTGCAGCATGTAAACACATTCAAGTAGAAATCCAAAATAGAACATTCACAGTAGAGTCCTTGTGACGGCCAAAGTTAGACAGTCTAGCACTGCATATCTTTGGGAGAAACATCACACTGTTGTACAGCAAACCAACATCACCACAACCGATGGGGACAAATGCCAACAACAACATGTCATTCCTGTTCCAAACACAAGTGTGTATTGTCTCAGTGTTTATCAGTGGCTTAGTTTACTCGCAGAGTAACAAAATCTGATAACATCACACTCATCTGGCAGACATCTTGGTCCCAAAACAATTCCCGCCCCCATGCACATACATCATGAGGAAACCGGATGTCACTGCACAAATTATCACATGTGGGATTACAGTCTGTGCTGACAGTATTTATGTGTCTGCATGTGTCTAATGGGATGACACTGTAGGGAAGAGGACTAGTATGCAATTGATAGTCTTGCAACTTTTGTACTTTTATTTCCTTCCTCTCTTTTTCGTCTTTGTGTTTCAGCTATGAGTAATGCTTTCTCCATGTTTATCATTACATTACTGGCACCTTTAAGGCTACGTTAAGTTACAAGCACATCTGGCCCTATACTGATTTTTGTTTTGCTGTCATGTGACACAGATCTGATTTTTTCCAATCAGATCTGGGGCATATGTGGTCTTAAATCCAATACGTATCCAATTGCAGGCTGTGTGACAGTGCAGTGAGAACGTATTGGAATTCATGTGTATTTTTCCCATACCGCCACGGCTTTTCTACGTCATACTTCACTGCACAGACTCGAATCACTCATCATTCAGTGTCGAGGCAGTGTGTTGAAAATACTGAAGGCTTCTGTAGCCGTACCGCTGCTGCATTAGGCTGCCCCAGTCCCCAGCCAATAGAGCCTGACTACCAGATGCTTTCTGACAGGGACAGCTTGCTTACATGCCATGACAGCATTGTCATGAGGTGCTGACAGAGATATTGAAATATGCCCCTGGACATCCTAAAGTTTTGGAGAAACTGTTCCTCTTCCCAGCCTCACCCACACATTTCTCCACACGCAGAATGCTAATAAAGCTAGTGGACCAAAAGTCAATTTGTACGACAGCCTGAAAACAAAAGCCCTTTGCTCCAAAGGGCTATTCACACGTGGCTAATTATTATGCAGACTGATGTCACTGGACCTTCTTACTATGGTGATTATTCAGGAGATGAAGCTTGCACCCCTATGCCATTCTTTTTGTTTCCCCAAAATGCCGATCTCGCAAATGTGATGATTATGTGAACATGCGTGTTGTTACTGGTTGCATGTGAGATGTTCATACTGATGTCAGTTATGGGTCACTTCAAACATTAATATGAACTGTCTAGGTAGAAAGATTAGATCAGGGGAAATTGAGCATTAAGCACTGTAATATTAACGTAGCCCAAACAGCAGCCACACTTGTCTGATCAGGTGCTTGTGATGCATTCTGCTGGCATTTGTGAGCTCTAATCCACCTTATGAATCTTGACTAAGTCTGGATGTATCTCGATGCGAGACACTGATCGTTGTCTGAATGAAACAAGAGTAAATCACGAGACAATGAACCCTTAATTCACTGCCATTAAAAAGCACTTAACTCTCGGTTTCACCTCTGTTTATTTTAAATTAAGAGTTGATCGAAGGTGCTTCACCTAACCTTTTGTTGGCAATGTAAATACATGCATACACATACACACACACGCACACACACACACACACACACAAAGTCAGACAGAGGACGAGACAGACCACTGATTGCTGATGATAGTGTTTGTGTTCAGACTAATTTAGCTTCCTTTGTCGGATTGATTAGAGTCACTCACTGGCTTTGTTCCAATAACAACCAATCACAGACAATCTCACACTGTCCAGTCCCTCACCGAAAAGGTCTGTGTGTGTGCGTGTGTGTGTGCGTGTGTGTGTGTGTGCGTGTGTGTATGGCATTGACAATCACCATCAGCGCAGGTATGTCCGGTCCAGCCTTCGGTACAGGTGCAGCTGAAGCCTGTCGGGTCTTCCACACAAGTTGCTCCGTTCATGCACGGGGAGGACAAACACGCATGCTCCACTGATGAGAGGGGAAAAAGACGTATCGTATGATCAGCTAAAGAATAAAGCTGCGATGTTCAGGTACAGATTACTGTAGCATATATATTTTTGCCTATGTGCTGTTGTGTCTATTAGTTATAGTAGTTCTTTTTAATGTTGTACACATTTATCTAATAACTTCCCTCTTGTTTTCTCTGTCCATCTCTTACTTATATAGACAAACAACCTGGACTTACCGATGTCACAGTTGCGTCCTTTGAAACCTTCCTGGCACTCACAGTGGTACTCATTTGGCTCTGTGTTAGTGCAGGTCCCTCCGTTCTTACAGGGCTGGTGGGTGCCACAGTAGTTCAGATCTGAAGACGTTTAAAAAAAAATGCTGATTAAAGTTTGCTTTGATATTTCAGTACACAGCACAAAACAGCATAAAAATAAAAGGCAAAGAGAGCAAAAGATAAAGGAATGAGGATGCAGATGGATCCAGGTTCACTGGATCAGCAGCACACACACACACACACACACACACACACACAGGCTGAAGTGTATCCAGGTCGGCTCAGTGTGCTGACTGTGCAGGCCAGTAGCTGCAGGGCTTGTTGTCTCCAGTGTTAAGGCTGATTAAAGCTTTCTCTAATGATCTCCTCCGAGCTCACAGTCTCTTTGTCTCACCACAGCTCTTTACAAAACCGCTCTGAATACACAGAAACAGCTTAGGACCCCACCTAGCTGAGAGCGTCCAGCCCCGCTCACATTCACCTTACCCAAGGCTATCACCTTTCCTCTGCACAATACACCATCCTGTGGGCTCCCGGATCCCAGCTCCCACACTGAGACAGAGGTGGGAGGTGGGCTGGTATATTCTGGGATAATGTTGGAGGAACTTTGATACAGTGTGGTGGGAAAAGTTAAGGCATGGAGGGTGAAGCCCTGAAGGAGTTGTGAAGGTGTGTGAAGAACCAGGCCTCACAAACACACGTTTCTGTCTGAGTTTGTGAACATCATACAGTGCAACAAACGGCAAATGTCTTTCATCTTTACGCAGATGACACAGTTCTCTACTTTCTGAGCCTTGGTGTGGAAAACACTGTTTAAAATGCTAATGGTGAAATAAAACTCTGAGGAAAAATAAATACAGGTATGCCTTAGTATTTGGCTCAGTGATTGATTCATGTCTCTAGTCTAATTTATAGTGTATAGAGCAATTTGCAAATTGAATTTCCTTTGGGTTATAGAGTAAAAAAATTGGTTAAACATTGTTTTTTTGTGCCTGAGAGAAGAGCAACATCTACAATAAAAAAAAACATGGTTATGTTTGGTGCTCATTTTGGCCAAATGACGGGGCTCAATCACGGATTTCAAAGCAATCGTCTGCTCCAGTTATATAATGAGGATATTAAATTGAACCAAAGAAGGGAAACAGATCAACAACCACAAATTAAATACCCATGTTAGTACATCTGGGCTTTTTCCCCCTTCTTACTTCAAAAAATCCTTCAAACTCAAATTCAATTCTGACCTTTGTCACACAGCAGTCCTCCCCAGTTGACGTCACACACACACTGCCAGGGCTCGGTGCAGCTTCCGTACACACAGCCAGGGAACGTCACACACTGGTCACACAGAGGGCCCTTCCAGCCGTAATGACACCTGAAGAGGAAGAGCAAAGAAACATCTGATCGTGTCATGTTTGTATATACTGATAATAACTGTTGTGAATCTGTGCTTTTAGTCACTTTATGTTCATACTGAAGCAGTACAAGCTAATATAAATGCTGAAGGGAGAGATGCTTTTCTATTCTAATGACTATTGCGGAATTTAACCTGTTGATGCTTTGGAAATGTCAACTTATATTGACATTATATAACATAATGTCACTGTTTATATGCAGCTTTCAATGTACAACAAGACCGTGCTTCTCTCTCCCACTAAATCAATTACCTGCGCCTTGCTAATTCAACCTCTGCCTCATAAATTGAACCACCTGCTCTGATCTATATAGGTGTGTCTAACCCTTTCTCCTGTTTGTCTCAGTTCTCACGACCCCTCCCCCCAAACCCCGTTCTTCTCCTCTCTTCCTTCTCAGCAGGGTGGCATGGTGGCTCAGCCGCTAGCACTGTTGTCTCAGAACAAGAAAAACCTGGATATGAACCCGGGGGATGACAAAGCCTGAAGCCTGAATTGACTCAGTTCAACGCCTTTTCATTCCTCTCTTCAACCCCCTATCGTCCCATTGAACTGGACCCTCACCCCATGTTTCCCTCATCCTGTAGTCATTCCAAATAAAACTACGTTCATAGCGTACATATCTTTGTTAGTGAAAATTTAGTAGTTCTATTTGTGAAGAGAGTGTCCATCGCTCTAGTGGAAATAGCCCATCAGTGCAAACCAGCAGCACCTGCTTGCTGCTGCAGGGTTTCAGACACTTGGGATTCAAACTCCAGACATGTAATCCAGGCTAAAGTTTAAAAACAACATCATATGAAAATTGCATTTGGCTACACTGGAAATACAGGGCATCATCTGTGAGGAAGAGAGCATCCAGAAAAGGTTGAGGAAATTACAGCAGGCTTCATAACCCTGTCATAAGTTTAAAGTGGAAATAGACAAGTTTGCTTCTTTAAATTATCATTATGAAGAAGATGCTGATACATAATGTAAGGGCTTCACTATTCAACACTGTCTGCCACTGATCACTGACACATGATCTCCTCACTACTCATCTTATTTTGATGCTTTGGTGTCAAAATATGGTGACCTTTGTGTTGTATCTTGATGCAGAAGGGGTCAGTGGTTAGGTTTAAGGGTCAAAACTACTTGGTTAAGATTAGAAAAAGACCAAACTAGACTTTGTGAGTTGACTCACGTGACAAACAACTGACTTTTAGTTTCACACGTGACATGAATACACATCTTATGGGTCAAAGTCCTGTGCTTGTTGGACCAGTCCACCTGAACAGACTTTTTCTGACCACTAATTATGAAAGCTCAGTGTGTTTCATAGAGATGTTAACGGGTGACCCAAAGTTATAATAATGATGCTAGCGACACTGCCCAAGAGGTGTATTTTGACGCCCTGATCTCCCGGGAAAATAAAGGCTCAATTTATGGCACAAAGGAAGTGCACGAACCACTGCGCAATCAAAACAGGAAGAGGATAGTGCTTTTGTTTTCCCTGGTGACTATTAGTAGCTATCCCCAGAAAGTATCAGTGTAGGTTCATTGCAGTTACTGTCCCGGTAGTGGAAATGGTGGATGGTGAACAACTGAATTGTGAAAAGCAAAATGTAGTGTATCCTGAAGTTGTTGGTAGTTGCTAGGCTCTGAGGATATAGGAAAGCGATCTGGTTGTCTCTGTGAAAGCGGTCTGCTTCATAAGTGCCGACGGTGGAAATAATTCAGTTATCAATTATTAAATTTAATTTTCTTAAGTGTTCCTCTGACTCACTTGCATTCTCCAGGTGCAGTACATGAGCCGTGGGCCTGATGACACCCCTGCCTGCATACCGCTGTGAACGAAACATGCACAAAAAAAGAGAGCTATTAGATAAAACAGTAACCATGAAACAGAGATGACACTCAGTTGAGGGCGTTAAAATCTGCCATCTACACTGAATACATCGAGATCACCGCCAGTCAACACAAAACAAGCCCAGATATCATCAGATATGCAAAACACACACATAGCTGTGCAACATAACACAAGTGATGTAAAGGAGACGACACATGTGGGTAGGCTACTGTCACCTCAACAAAACCTCAGTTAACCCTGATATTTGTTTGTGAGATTATATACATCAGCAATCAGCTCAAAGTTTCCAGAAGGACACTGAAAATTCCCGAACTTCATCATGGTCAGTAACCTGCAGGGGGTAACAGAGGGATCTTTGCTAATTTTTCACACTTCCTGCTTCTCTGCAGTCCAATCAGCAACCTGCTGAGGAGGAAGTCAGATTTAGTGAGACACGGGCGGGATGGGCAAGGCTGCAGGATGTCTGTAAACTAGCTGCGTGTCCTTCAGGGTTCCCATGGTTTCCACTCTGGTTTCCTCCATTCACTTTTACCAGTGCAACACGATGGCAGCGCTCCGAGGTCACGCAGCGAGGTCATCCAGCTGATGAGTCACAGACAGACGGAGTATGATCCCATACACACACACAAACACACACACACTGTCCACTGAAGCTCACTGACATGTATTAACTGATGTAAAGCAGCATGTCAGTGTGATGAGTCCTAAAGGTTATCGGAAGTGATATTATCAGGAGCAGATATGTATTTATTCTTCTTCTCTGTGAAAATCGTCCTGAGGTTTTCGGCTGCCAAAGGGGTTTTGGAAAGCGAGGACACTCATAAAGTTGATTCTAACTTGGTCACGTGGCTGTTTGAGAACTACAATCTGCTAAAAGTGTTAGTACATACGTGCGTTTGCGTGAATCTAAAACAACACATTGCCAATTAAAGCTGATGACAGTGGTTTGTGGGTCAAGTTTATTTTAACAGCCCTTAATCACAATAACAGTTTCGAAGTCCTTCGGAGGCCAACATTAGGAAGGAAAACAACCCTCATGGAAAAACCTTTTAAGAAACCGGGAAAGGATCACTATGGAGGAAACCCCCGTCCAGGATTAGTGGGAAAATAAACGGAAAGCAATAACATTTTCTATTCCTTCTCACCAGTAGTCTTAAATCACCCCGAGGAAAATATTAGCAGAATGTTCTCTAGTTTTTCCAAAATATGTGTGTGCCATTTTGAAGTGAATCAAAAAATATGAAGCTGAGCAGGTAAACGAGGATTGGATGAAGAACCATTACAGTGGTTTTACTTTTTTTCTTTTACTATAAATTACACACACTTTCAGACTGTGGAACAGGTCACTTTCCACTATCAGGTCCTCACCACATATGAAAACTTTTAAAATCTTGGGACCCACTTTTTTATTGCTTTAACTGCTTTTAATTATTAGTATGACGACACAATGACTTCATTTTTATCTGTGACACCTATTTATTTTCACTTTGGTATGTTTAATTGTTTTGTAAATTGATCTGTGAAGCGCTTCAGTCAACATTTTATGTTTTTCCAATCTGCTAAAGTCTATTAAAAACCAAAATAAATTCTTTCTGAGTTTGTCACACAACACAAAAAAAAGTGTTTTTAACCACCCTGCCAAATTTGAATGATTAAAAAATCGTATTAAAATTACTGTTCACAATCGTGACTAAAAAGAAGCAATATTCTCTGCTCTTAAATGCTGGGGAGCTGGAGCTGAAACAAGATTGAGCCGCTAACACTGACACTCCTTAGCAGCTAACCCAGTAGCACACACAGTCTGTGGTAGACAGCACACACACGCTGAACAGAAGACTGAATGCAGCCCCACAGCAACAGACTCTCTTGGTTAGCTTAGCTTAGCATAAAGACTGGAAACAGGGGGAGAGAGCTAGCCTTGCTCTGTCCAAAGGTAACACCTCTATAGCTCTTTAGTTAATACTTTATATCACAGTTATGGTTTTATGGAGTTACACAGGACCTCTGGTGTCATGTACTCTAACACACCACAGATTTAAGTTTCATCTCTCACCCTCTTTGCACTCTGGTCCCGTCCAGCCCTCCATGCAGACCTTGGAGCCGTTGGGGTCACAGTTGAAGTGACCAAAGAAGTCATCACGGGCCCTGCAGAACTTGTTGCAAAAAGGTCCGTAGTAGTTTGAATCACAGCGGAAGCGGAGTCGGTAATCCAGGCTGAGAGGCCGTCCGTGGTGACGGTACGACTGCCACTGTTCACCAGGGTTCAACATGGAGGAGAGGAGGACTCGCTCAATCAACTGACCTGAGGGAGGAGGGAAGAAGGCCAGGCTTTTTTTAGGGTTTCAAGTTTAAATTAGAGCACTTGACCCACCATTATTTGATATTTTAAAAGAAACGATGCTTAAACCTGAGGCAGAACCGGCTGCAAACACAACACTGACATCTCATCACCATTAAATTGTTATGGTGACCACGTTATGCACACATCCAGCAGACAAGGAGCAACATTAATTCATTTTGAGTTGAGTTTGAGCCACCTGGCAAAAGTAAGCGGAGGTAAATATCTGCCTGTTTAGTTGCCAAATGCTCGACTGTGTTCACCAGCTACTCTCTCACTGTGTCTGTCTGCTGTTGAGCAGGTAGTGTACAGCAGGGTTTTAGAGCAAACAGCTGCCTGCTGTGGGAAACAACACTGATGAGAGTGTTGAGACTGATAAACAGTAAAGTTGAGGACAATAAAATCAAAACAATAAAGTGAAAGATGCTGAAATCCTAGGCAGCGCTAAGAGTCAGGTGGTTATTTCTCTGTAGGTTTGTCACCTCTGACGTTTCATACAGTGCAGCTTCAAACTTCTTTGCTGCAGCTCTTTTAAGTAAGTGATCAGATCACGTGACAATCGAATGTCTACGATTTCCAAAATGTTTTCTTTCCCGTCCAGACATAATGTGTGCCTGGCATTTTGTGTTTGCAAAGTGAATATCTTTGGTACATCTGGCATCAGAGCACTTGACCAGACAGCGAGCAGGCTGAAAAACAATGTCAGTATAAATACTGAGACAAGAGGCAGACTATAGGATCAGAGGAAAGGGGTCAGCAGTCTGCAGAGAAGAGAGAGGGCGGCCTGAACACCAGAGAGGACCAGACGAGGCCCGGGGCAGCGGCTGCTGCTGCTGACCCCCGGAGGGGATTTCCCAGAGGCACTGTCATCACCAACTCAGTTATAATCTCCTCTGACAGGGTATTACCACACAAAGCACTGAGAATATGTGTGTGCGTGGGTATATCTGGGTGTCTCAATGTATGCATGAGTGTTTAACTAAGAGATGTTGGTGAGGATAAAGGGAAAGATGTAAGATAGAAAGGGTTGTTGGAAGTAAGTCAGCAATGAAGAGAGGAAGGGGGTACAGTGTGTGTGTGTGTGTGTGTGTGTGTGTGTGTGTGTGAGACAGACAGAGGCAAACACAGCCAAAGAGGAAGGGAGGCAGCTATTAGCGCACACAGATAGCAAACCGCCTGATGGAGAGATGAGATCACCATGGTTTGACACAAAGGAATGAAAACAGAGGCACATATTGGCCAGTGTGTGTGCGTGTATGTGTGTGTCTGCCCAATGTGTGTGCGCATTAGTGTGCGTTTAAGAGAGTGAAAGAGGAATTGGACCAGAGCGGACGCTGAGCACCCTGTTAGCCCGTCCGTTGCGCTTGTTCCTCCACCGGCCTCCGCCTGTCGTCTCATTACACTACTGCAGTGCTTTGTGGGTTTTTCATTATTTTATGGCATGTCAAAGGGCTAATTTCATCTTCACCATTTTCCTGCCAGAAAAGAAGAACAGCAGACATGAGGAGAGAAGAAGGAGAGGAAGAAAATAACCACATTATCAGCCAGCACAGCAGGGAAGGTGTACAACAGAGTGTGATTTCCCCTCTAATGTGATTAGATGAGATGGCACAATAACAAGTGAGCACAAGTAAAGAGAAAGACGGAGAAAACAAGAAAGAGAGAAGTTCAAATATTAGATGACAAACACCTAGCAGCACCAAGAATCTCTAAGCTGCTTTTGAAATGGCACCACACAGAAAAGCAAACAGAATATAAGCATTGGACACACAGGGATTGTGTCTGCAGGTAGCAAGAACACTTAAATCACTTTCTCTGGCCTCCGGTGATTGTCCCCCACTGCCTGCTGCTAGCTGTGAAGTGCCTGCCCTGGGCTGTGGCTGAGAAAACACCGCAGGAGAGAAAACGCCTCCTTTTGACTTGCTATTCCACATCACCAGAACCGACAAATCAATACAGCAGACCTAAGGAACCCAATAGATCAGGTGGAGGGTGTCCAATGTTTGATTTATGTGGATAATTCTCGAGCAGTCTTGTTTTTGTGTTTTGATTCTCATGCAGGATGTCCTGGTGAAATGATTCTCATCTGGATGAAAGCAATAAGTCTAAACATGTGTCTTCAATTTAACAGACAAGCTGGTCTCGATTATGATGCTTCTTATATTGAATTTCACTTTCTCTCCAGCGGGGGTGGCAATTTTGGGGCTGTGAGTGCTACGTCAATACAGCTGAATCACGGTGGAGCACAGCAGCAAATCTGCACTCACAATGACCCAGTAAATATGTAAACGGAAGGAAGAACATACAGAAAATTAAAGTGGCGGCATTTTAAAATAATTGTGGTTTATAACAACACTGTATCGGCAAAATTAAAAGTAACCTGTGTGAAGTTTTTGACCACTGGTGGCACTAGAGAGCAATGACTGTATCTTGTGCACACACTAAGCAGTAACCTCCGAGGCTGCAGTTCATCAAACAGCTGCTTGAGGCTGGCTCCAAAACAGAGTAGATCACCATAGACATACATATTAAAAGGCTCAACTGTAACAGCAGAAATACAGGGGTGTACAGGGGCGAATTTTTATATAAGTCATCCATTTACATTTTATCAAGGCCCAAAGCTACGCATATTCAAGGGCAGGGCCACTTGAGTGACAGTCTGCAAGGTGTTGCTGCATCTACCCCTCACTCCTCCACAGCTCCTCTCGTCCAAATAAGGTCCTGTCTGGCTCCAAAAAAAAACAAGATGGCGACATGTTTGTGCCAAATTTAAAGAATTTCCCAATGGTTGACGTCACAAAAGCTACATCCATTAGTTATACAGTCTATGGCACACACGCATGCACAGGCATCCTTGCACATGGCAATTAGTGATTTATTGTTAATGCACTTATCAACAGCTGGTGGTGTCAATGTGCAGAGAAATGTAGCAATGTGCAAAAAATTTAAAAAAGAAGAGGACTTCTAACAATGTAGGTTTCAAAGTCTTCAAAAAATCTGCTCCGCAAATATTCTATGATGAAGAGAGCCCACCCAATGCACTCTGATGATAAATAAAAAAAGAAAACCTATAAGAAAACTCTACATGGTACCTTTAAATACTGAGATCTGGGAATGTGGTGACAAAAATACAAGCGAACATATAAACTGAGGGGGGCCAATTTGCCACACGCAAGCTGCAATTTGCGACATGAATTATTTCCTCTTGCTCATTTTGACATTTCACTACTCAACACATCACAAGGGGAGTGCTTTGCATATACATGTTTTTGCCACTTTGTCTCATCTTTAAGTAACTTATTTTGTCCTCCCCATTTACATAAATGAGGATAAATAACACTTCTCTGTATAGTGCAATATAGTTCACCAGCACCACAAAGTACACAACAAATCTCCCAAATGGATCATGAATTTCAGAAACAATTTCTAGAAACAGTTTCAACAAAAACTGATCATTACAACCTCCGTGAAGGAAGATTTGGCGCAGGACTGCTCTATTATACCCTTTTCCCACCCATATTATCAAAGGTATGCAGGTTTTTAAGTAGGCGATAGACTCCTCTCCCGTTGCCAGTATACCAGAGCACCGTACATGGCTTTTTTAACTGGTGTCCCATTCATTGTCATGGACAGGCCGGAAAACAGGTTAGTAAAAAGGAGAAAGTAGCATGCATGCCAGTGAAAATGTTATGTACTATAGGTTACTTTTCTTTTAATATCTGCTATATATTCTATCTCTCAAATTCAGTTTCAACTAAATTTTGAACAGTGTTCGAGTGCTGCTTGGATGGAGACAAATCTTGTTTTGGGGCAGTGCATCATTGCATCACGTCAGCAAAGGGGATAAAATTACTATGTCCACCCAGGAGGTTATATCTTTATCACTATTGATCAAAGCTGATCAGAGCTGGAGTCAATAAATACCCGTGACCCTGCAGAGAAATAAGTTTCAGGAATGAATGCTGATTGTAATCTCTTCCACTATGCACAAAAGCCAGATGTTAGAGGGTTTTTTATGCAGTGGGAAAGGGGGTATAGACTTCATTATTTTAGCAAGGTACCTAATAAACCTGCAAATTACTGTACATACAAATACACTGTACACTCTGTTGTTTTTGTGAACTGGGTCTCAGTTTAGCCAAACTTTTATGAAAGAAAAAGAAAAAGTGATTTTATCGAACATGGCTCAACTTACCTACTTACAGTGACCCACTTACTGTAGCTTTGTACGCACACTCTTCCTGTACAATAGGAGATCATTACCAACATTTCAGGAACACCCACTTTCTGTTGTACTTCCAAATAAAGGGGTTTAGATAATCTGGTTCACCTGTTTACAATCTCTCTGACTGCTTGCATATCTGTTTTCCAAGATCCAGTAATTTCTTTGGTGAGTAAGATACCATCATAACCAATAAAAACGAGGACCAAAAATATGGAAGTTGCAATAAGCTAACCTTTAACAGACAAAGTACGCCCCACACATTAACACCAACTACATGTTATTAAAACACAACTCAGTGAAGGTCGTACTGTCGGTGCTCAAAGGACATCATATTTTCACACTATTTCCATAGACTGTATCAGAAGGTATCTATCTCTTGCACAGTAATCCTTTCTGATTAGTAGCAGGGCCTGATAAGTCCATTCAGACTGCTACAGGACGGCAGTGTTTGGGCTGAGCTAAGCTGCTGGCCTAGTGAACGGCTTTAGACCCAATGTAAAGGCTGTCAGGAGCTCAGGTGGAAACGGCAGATAATGCAAACAAGATGTAAGAGCGGCGGCGCTGGAGGGCAGAGGGAAGGAGAGATGGAAGAGGACGGGGAGACAAACACAGAGAAGAGGGAAGGACGGTTCCCAGTTTCTCATTATCGCTGCCATCTTTTGGATACGACTGGGATCCATCCACTGGCTGAGAGGGAGGTAGAGGACGGTGGGATGAAAGAGAGGACTGTGGCATGACAGGAATGAGGAAGGCACAGGAACATCTGTCTCCATCTGTGTGTGTGTATGTGTGTGTGTGTGTGTGTGTGTGTGTGTTTTGCTTTTTATAGCATGCAGCTCACATTCCCTGTCATGGAGCTTTTCCTGATTATGGGGAGAAACAACAAGAAGACAAGCAGGAAATTAAAGGGTCTGGATAAAAGACCTTCGAGGATATTTTCACATTGTTTCACCATGTTGAACCACTTGTAAACAAGCTCTTGTGAATTGTTTGCCTCGATGGTAATGATGCTTGTTGAAAACTAAACTTGCAGATAAAATAGATGTGTGGGAGAATACATCCCTACAAAGCCAAAACACAACTATAACAACAACTATATATTTAGTCAAAACTGGGTTAAGATCAGCATCTGACTTTTTGACGTCTGTTTAAGAGTTTACAATTTACATCCATGTCTGTTTGGACTCATAAAACATATGTAGTGAAGACCTTGAAGAAATCTAATGAATTGTATTCAGTGTATTTTTTGCCCAAACATGGATGCTTCACAAACATCTTCAACCCAGCAGCACAGAAGATCTACACAATCACCACATTTTCGAGGTAGACACCCAAGTTTAGGGTCACCAATTCAGTATCCGACCAAAGTCTTGAATTATGGGCTCACAGTGACCTTTTACCACAATCTTATCAGTTCATCCTTGTTTGTACTAAATGTAAAGAAATTCCCTCGAGGCGTTCTTGAGAAATTGCTTTCACGAGAATGGGACAGACACCCCAAAAACACAAAACCTCTGGCTATAGCTGTATGCATGCTTTCTATTTTAACTACTCAAAATGCAGTCAGAGCTAGCCTTAGTGAAAGCCTTCTTTAATGCCTCTGCACCGGTAAAAGCTGTGGTCAAAGGGAGGCATTATGTTTTTGAGTTGTCCATCAGCCAGATCCATTGTCGTTAATGCAACACATAAGAACAAGAGATGAGAATGGGACTGACGATAGACAACTCAAAAACATAATGTCTCCCTTTAGCAAAAGGAAATAATTCATGTCGCAAATTGCAGCTTGCGTGTGGCAAATTAAAGCAAAGTAGTTTAAAGGTAGAAAGATGCATACAGCTGTAGTCAGAGGGTTTGTGTTTTCAGGTTGCCTGTCCCATTCTCGTGAATGTGACATCCCAGAACACCTTGAGGGAAAGGCCAACTAAAGGCCAACTTCACTGTGACATCACAAAGTTCTGCAAAAACTGAGCATGACGTTAGTTCAGGCAGGACACGATGTCAAGCTCAGCTCACATCGCAGCTACATCAGCTAATCTCAAACAGCCCAGTCAGCTGATGGAGCAGCTGATGGATTCATTTCTATGCAACCAACTGGCGAATCTCATTCAGGCCACCCTATTTAAACTGCTCTGGCCTGCCTACTGTTGCTGCTTCCTCTGCAAGCTGCTTTGCAACCCGCCTCCACCCCAGCTCCTCCTTTTCATGCTGTGTCTGACTTATCAGTGTCATTTCTGTTTGTCACTGATGCTGCTCTGTTCCTGGGGTCTGCTGCTCTTTCTGCCTTTGGCTTTCCATGTAGGTGCATGGAAAGGCAGGGAGGTTTGCTTCTCTCTGCCTAAAGGCTTTGCAAGTAGGTAAGACTTGCATGGAAGAGGCTTTATGCATAGGCCCTAGGAAAGGCAGAGGGGCCCCAGAACAGAGCCATACCACCAAATATAATACTGCAAATGGAAATAAAGTTTTCTATGACTTAAGTGTTCCTGACTGAAACACTTTCCTGGCCATTACTCAGCACCATATCTCAGGAACAGAAGGGCAGACTTTTGGCCAGATACTGAATGTGTGACACTGATGTTGAAAATGTGCTGATTGTAAAGATGGTGTGCAGCTGGTTTGAAGACGTGTGTGATGCATCCACATTTTAGAATTTGTAGCTTTTCTGGTGCAACATCAACATTTGAAGCATTGTCTGTTGTCATGGCTGCATATAAGTCTGGACAGTCATGGATGTAGCCTTGACTGGTTCAGCTGTAATTCTATTTTTTTTTTTTTTTTTACCTGTTTTCCGTAATTGAAAGATGATTGATGCTCCAACATCTTTGCAGTAATCCAATTATAATAAGAGAAAAAGTAATCCCTACAAGCCATGCTTAAAGCTAAGTAGCTTAGCTTAGATGCTCTTTAGATCGACCAAACATGGATGGCAGTATCTAATTTCATCTGATGCAGAGGCGGGGAGTATAATTATTCAGAAAAAGCATGAAATTAAGGTTTGGAAATTTATAGGCTGTAACTGATACACATTTTGGCTCAGTAGCCTTCGAACGTTAAAGCAAGCTGCTTATGTCTGAGGAGGAGGAGAATCATACACATTCAAAACATCAGCACAAGTTGAAAGGCAGACACACACAAACACACACACTGCAGCTTTACCTGATTCTGCCGTGTCGTTGTCGTAGTCCAGAGCCTCCAACACCAGAGAGAAGGACTTCTGTGAAGAAATCATAGAGAAAACATCTGTTTAATATGTGCCATAAATAAACATATTTGAGTTTTATGTCAAATTGAATCACAATTCTCTCGTTGTGATTCAATTTGGTTTGTTGTTGAAGCCCAAAGAAAAAATCCTACAGACAAGCTGTGTTTTTGACCTGTACATAGATGAAGCTTTTTCTGATTCGCAAATATCAGCGTTCCAGCATATGAGTGTAGGTTAGTGATACAGATATTTGACTGCCTCGGGCATCTATTACAGTTAGTGGGTTACAATATGCAGGGTTACTGTGTGGCGCTGCTAGAGTTTTCTTTTAAGTGAAAATATATATGACCTCTGTAACTAATTAAAGCCTGTATACATAATGCATACTATCCTTAATACATAATGCAATAGGTGCATTCAAATAAATCATTGCAAATCAGTGGTGGAAGAAGCAGTAGTCACAGCACAATTATTCTTATGTAAAAATACACATGTATGATAAACTTATGTTATAAAAGTATTATATTACTGATGCATTAATGTGTGAGCAGCATTTTAATATTGTCAGGCAGGCTGTTCTCGTGCACTATTCATATGTATACCTATAAAAAGTAATGCACCAGAGTCCATATTACATATAACCCATGTAATCATGAGCCATCGATACCATACAGTCTGCTGTATGAGGATATGTAGTGCTAAGATAGAGCTTTATATACCCCTGGGTGGTTTTATCTCTGATTTACGAATCACATTTTATAAAGTGTTAATATGCTTTGCACATAAAATCTTGATCTCAAAGGTAGTAACCACAGTACAGCAATGAAATGAAGTGTAGTAGAAATATGAAATAGCATAAATGGGAATACTTAAGTAGAGGACAAGTAGGTCAAAACTGTACTTGAGTGCAGCACTTGAGTAAATATTCCTAGGTCAGTCCTACCGCTGTGGAAAACGTGTGTATGTTTCAATAGTTGCCCTAAGCCTTAAAAAAAGCAGAAATGATTCACTGCCTGAACAAGCCGAGGCTGCAGCTGGGTGCTGATTCAAGGAAACCTCGACCTGCAGCCATGCAGAGAGAGAGACAGGCCGTTAGATCAGTGTGGTGAGGGAGGACGTCCAAAAAAACTTGTGTTCAATTTAATGAACTCACTCTTGGAGCAGGTGTGGTGCTTTATGGAGCTCTTCTTATACTCTGTACCGCAGCATGCAGGTTAATCCTAGATAGACGGGGGCAGGTCGTAGCATTTACAGTCAATGTGACAAAATCTGAATATTTATTAAAATTCATAGCCTTATCTATTGGTACAGTCCAACATTCTGCAGTACACAAGCAGAGGACTCAGGCACAAGCTGGACGTCTTCAAATGATGACTTTGAGCTTACAGAGATATCACACACTGGAGAGATAACAGAGGACAGGTGTTTTTTCTTCTGCCTTTCTTTTTTCTGATGCATTCGTTCATCTTATAGACCAGCGATGAATAATTCAGACCGACACTTTCCTTTACAACTCTCTGTCTCCATCCGTCCATTCCTCCTTCTGTGTAACGCACCAGTGCCTGCCATGCAAATCGCTTCACCATGTGCATTGTGGGTAAGGTTTCTCCTAAAGGGCTACATGGATGTGCAGTCACGTCTTTGCTGCGAGAGCGTATTCTGCCAGAGGGGGGATGAGTGGGAGGAGAGGAAGCTGAGGGAGGGAGATACAGATACTGTAGGAGAGCAGGTGATGGGCACTGGAGGTAAGTGAGGGATTTGGAGGCAGGTTGAGGGTAGGAGGTCGCCGACAATGCTGCTGCTAGCTGGAGGCAAAAAGAGGCAACACGCCAGAAGGAGAGAAGATGAAAGGTAGCAGTGAAGGTGCAAAATGTTAGGGGAGAGAAAATTGGTGGTGCGGAAAACACTGAGTCAGGGATTTGCTTCAAGTGTAGGTACATCCAAGTATATCTGTATGCAGTGGGCGAGGAGATGAGGTGAGCAGACTGATTGTACAGAGAGAGAAAAGGGGTATAAAGGATAATTATGTGGGACGGATGTAAAGAAAAAGGGCAAAGAAAGGTAAAGGAGAAATGCAACTGTGGCAGCTGTGGTGGAATAACGATTTGTGGGACTCCTGGAGTTTTCAGTCAGATTTCCAGATATGTGATGGAGAACAAAGAGGTCAGAGGGAGGTGGAAAAAACGGGAGATAAGATAAAAGAGAGAGCACAAAAGAAAAGAGAGGTGATAAGATAAGAAAAAGAATATAGACAGGGAAGTGGAAGAACACCCACACACACAGTTCGAAGTCACAGAGCTAATGAGATGTGCCGGGTTCATTAAGGCCGGCAGATAGCAGGTAGCCCACAGATGGACCAGCTGGAGTCATTAAGCTTCGGCTTAAAATTCTCACCTGCAGTAATGTTTAGTATTCATGGTTTACATTTTTATACTGCAAGATCCTGCAGTCGATTATAGTCACATTAGATCTATACAGAGTTTATTAAGTATTCAGATACTTTACTCAAGTATACCTTATTAGAAACAGAAGTACCTGTTCGGCAGTAAAATGGCCCCTGTGCATACATGTATATCATTAATGATGATGTAACAATTTGTAAGCAGTATTTTACTGTTGTATTTTATTCAAGTTGGAGCTCATTTTATCACTGTATTTAATGTCAGTTATTTAATCCCTCACCTGGCTCATGAGATAAATCTGAGAGGTTGTGAGATTATTAATGAGGAAAGGGAAAAAAACTTAAATCTGCTCAAGAACTTTGTATTAAATTTTCAGACTTTAATCTTTATAATTTTACCTCTTTGGGTCTCAAACAATTATCAAATAAAGCAACAGGAAATGTTTAGAGGAAAAATATCTCTTCTAACTACTATTAACTACTATTATAGGCTTCAGTATAAGTGTATGCTATATTTACAACACTTTCACTGCTTCACTTTGCCATCAGACAGCTGTTTCCGACGGGGAACTGAAGCTGTTGTCTCAAAGCCACCAGACTCCACTGACAAACCAACAATTTTAGGACATGTAAATTGCTGGTCTACTGCTGCCTTCATCAGTTAGTGTGTAAGTTTAAGTGGAGAACATTTTCCGAATGTGGCCCACACTTAAACTGATACTGATTTCTTTTAGGTGGCTAATATACATCTTGCTGCAGCCCCTGTCCACAGCAGTACATTGTTTAGCTTCCATGCTGGTAGATTTTGTTTATCAAAGACGCTAGCAAAGCGACACAGTATATAAAATAAGCACAGCAGACCTCTGTCTTTAACTATATATCTTTAAACGTTACAGTTTCGGCTGATTCTGATTGGTTACAGCACTCTATGGTCTGTTATTTCTGACGAACAGACCGCTGGTATGGACACAGATCTGATCATACATACTTTGTGGAGGCAATAAAATCTTTTCAAATCCATATTTTATGTCACATGATTGATTTCTTTAGTTAATAGCATTGTAATAAGTGGGACAGTGTACTACTCTGCTTCACATTGGGGTCTTAGATCACGTGTCAGGGTTTATTTCACAGTAATTACCTGCTCACTGTACATTATGGTCTGACTGACTGCTACAATTCTGATTGGCTGCAGGGTGTCCCTTAAAACAATATAATGGACACCTGTTGAGCAGTTTTGGTGAAACAGATTGTTCATTGTTCTAATTTAATGTACTAGCTACGTAATACTAGTATCAGCCTGTATCTAATATTAGTAACTTAGCAACCAGGACGCTGTCAAAGCCTCCATTTACAATTGTTTTCCACCACTGGAAAAACATCACAGGATGGAGAGAGTAACACACAAGGTACAAGAAGTGCACTGGCCCTCTAAACTCACTGATACTTCACGTCCCATTCGCCATTCAACTCGCTACCTCAGGCTGCAGCTGACAGCAACATAGGCTACTGTTTGCTTGTGAAAATCTTGATTTGATTTGGAGACAATGACATGGCTGGAAAGTTAGCTGGTCTTCTTGTTAAACATACTGTCAAATAAGATTTACTGTCTGTCCACTGTACGCAACATTGACTCTAAATCTTGCTGGCATAACAGCTTTCTGGTTCATTGCTGAGCCAAAGGTTTCACTGAGCTGAGCGGACTTGAAATATCTCCTGTTTCAGGTCTTATCTAAGGTCATTTCTATTTACTGGAGCAGTGAACAATGAGATGAGGGGTTAAAGAGGTCTGGTAAACACTTCTTTCTAACTTCACACTTCTCAGCCTTTTATTTTCATTTTCAAACTTATAGTTTTCAACTCGACATGTTGATTTTTGAGGTCAGACTGGTTGTGATGAGCTGTCCACTACAACAAAATGCACACACAACATTACCTCACTGTTGGCTCGCTAGCAAACCTCTTAGCCTTCCCTCCCTCTTCCCTCACCCTATATGCACCTCTCCCTCCTCCAGCCCGTACCTCCTGCCAACTGTTACAGCAGGTTAAGACCTGTGGGAAGTCCAGCGCCTTTTTCTTTTCTTTTGTTCTCTCCTATTCCTCCCCCCTCACCGTCTCACCTCCTCACTCATATGTGCACACGGCCAGGTGAGTTATGATACTGTCATTGATACAGGAAGGGTGTATCTGCAGTAAGCCCCGTTGCCAAGGTTGGGGGTCCTGTACGGCAGCCAGGAGGGGTCAAACTAACCAGGGTTACCAAATTAAAATCACAACAACCACTGATAAGACCCGGAATATGTGCGTAAAAAGATTAAGAGAATCACCCACAATAAACCCTTCCTGACAACCTCTCCAAAACACACACACACACACACACACACATATACACACAATCTCATGGACATCATAGCAATTTGTTTTGCAATCACAAAGTCCGTGACGTCAGAGACCTGTTGTCATTACAGGCCGGGTGAAAGCAAAGCGGACACGCACAGAGGGGGAAATCAAACAGTAAACATCTCAAAGAAGGAGCAGATAAGATCATGTCCAATGATGAAGTGATATTTTTACCTCGTTCAGACTCAAACAACATCTCAGTGTTATGTTTGCCATATGTGGAGATAATGGCCAAAGTGATGACAGCAGGAAAATGACATAATGGGAAAGGTGTGTGTGTCTGTGAACTGAATGTGTGTGTGTTTGTGTGTGTGGGGGGTGATTATTGTAGAGGAGGTGGAGGATTAGCCCGGCAGAGGACAGTAGATCTTTTCAAAACAGTGATAAGAAACATATTAAAAATGTATTATTGTGTCTTCTTTCACAGTTCAGAGCTAAAAGAAGAAAAGAAACACCAATTTGTGACTTGATGCTGTCAAATCATCGAGGATGAATGCATCTGTTTATTCATACAGTGTACAATGTTAAAAATCTCCATTTGTTCATAGTTGTTCTCCAGCCAGCCTCAGCTGTACGTTGAACATACTAGAGTGTGCTAAATGCTATGCTTATTAATGTTTCTAATGATGCTATATCCGATCACTTCTGACTTTTGTTGACATGCTCACAAAAACTGGAATGAGCTTATGAAATGGAGCAGCAAAACTGTCAATTCATTTTATCCTCTGGAAGATGCTGAAAATATCTCGCCCAGCACTTGAAATGTAGATTGACTGCATTTTAATCAACATCACAGATCATAGATAAACATGATGCAGTGTCATTTTGGCTGGCTTACATGCTAGAAAATTTTCTGCGAGCTGGTGCCCTTTTTTAATTTTATTTTTTTGCTTCTGCACTCGGACAGCCTGAGTCCGCCAGTCTGTCAACACTTAGCCTGCCAATGGACCTTTTTCACAGCAGACATTCTGACTTGTCTTAGCAGAAAAAGCACAGGTGACATTGATAACATTGAGTTCCATTCAATGTCCCAGTAAGCTAGTAACAGTTAGCCAACATAGACAATACCAAGGTCTACCCTTAATGGAACACAGCTGTCATTAGTGAATACACCTGTGCTGCTCCTACTCTGACGTGTCAAAATGTCTGCCGTGAAAAATGTCTATACTTATTAATGGTATACTATGCAGGATTGATGGTTACTGTTTGTGTACACGCCTGCCAGGGAAAGTGAATGTAAAGCTGACACCAGATTCTCTTTCATTTGGTGTTTCGCCTTCCTATATTTGTGCTTTTTACGGTGCTGTGTAGCGGACATACCTGCTGCTTATGGTCTGGAACTTAGTCACTACCTTTTTATAAAGTCCTGACATCAACTGAGCACTGTGCTTGTACACATCCATAAATGTCCCAAGCACAGAAAATGAGAAGAAATAAAGACAATACAGGCAGAGGGCAGAGTCTCTGCAGATAAATTACAAAACCACACACCTCAAGTGGATCGTAAGTGACAAAACCGCTTCTGCTACACTGACAGGTGAATCACAGTGAGACAGACCTCTTCATATACTTTACATTTGACTGACATGTTTGCTAGATGACTATCATTTTCCTTTCCCTCTACATCCATTTTGTACATTAAATGTCATTTTACTCTCTGAATAATTCTTACCAACCTGAATCATGAAAGCTCTGCCACCATTAGAGCACTCTTGCTTCTTTATTGTTCCCAAATGAATGTGATTTATAGACCATTTCCACATTTTTGATTCGTCGCAGCAGGAAAGGCACAGGTGGTGGAACTAATAACATCACTGATGTGCTCTGTTCAAGCAATTAATGCAATGCATTAAGAATTATGGAATTAGTTACACCTGTGTTAAACAAAAGCAAAAGTCTGCTCTGGGAAAGGTCTAAATCAATTTCAGATTCATTCACTAAAACAAGCAGGAAGTGCAGACTGATTCTGGAGTGCATTTTGAGCTGCATCTTGGTTTGTTTAATTATTGAACGGGGAAATAAATAGTCTGGTGAACTTCCTGTTTAAACACATCACAGCCCCTTAAAAAGCTGTTTACAGTTCTATGTAATACTGTGTGAGACATATCACCATTTCAGTGTTTTTATAACATACATGAATCTGTAAACAAAATATCGGACATATGTAGTGTTGTACTACTCAAGATCTGTCTTGGTCTGGGGAAGGGTTAGGGGTTAGGAATTGGAATACTTAGACCTGCAGGGGTATCACTAAATGTGCAAAAAAAAAAGGCGTGTTGAATGAAGCTTGTTAAGTTAATTTCAGCTCTTTAGTGTTTGTTTGTATTTCTTTGCTTATAGAAAATAAAGGAAAATTCCCACACATAAAATTCATTGCTGAAATGCCTTTTGAATATTCTATCACGCCATTTCTCATGGTACACACACACACACATATCTACAAATGGTAACAAAAGAGGTGAGTGAAGAGGTAGCTTCATACCTTTTTTGTGGGTGTTTTTATGAGAATGAGGATCTTCTAAATCAATTTTGAGGAGTGCCTTTAGTTTGAATGTTCCTCATTTTATTGTAGTGTGTCATGTACTGTGCAACTCAAACTGGTCTGGTCTTGATCTTGACTTAGTCTCAATCCCTGAAAGTCTTGGTCTTGATACACTCTGGTCTTGCTCATCAATTGGTCTCGGTCAAAGTGGTCTGAGCTACAATGCTGGTTGTATGTTCTAGTTTCTAGAAGAACACACCTATAGCTGAACATTCATCCAATGAATTCTTTTCTGTCTATCTAATCTGTTTCCTCTCAGAAAGCTCCTGTACAGAACCAACTAATTTTCAGTCAGATCTCATTATGATTGTTGCCAGTCATGACATGTGCAGATGGTCTGAGCCTGGCATGGCCGCAGAGAACAGGAGTTCAAAAAAAAACCAAAAAAAAAAAAACCAAAAAACTGAGACATCAAACATCAGAGCAAGAGACTGAGTCCTGATGATAAATCGTCCCTTCCCTCCCCTCAGGCCTTCGGCTGTCTGTTTGTCTGGCCCTGTCCCTTCGCCTGCAGCCTCACGTCAGTCTAACAGCAGCAAAGCTCAGGATTAGAACAAACTATGCTAATTCAAACCACTGGACAGACATTTGTGACGGCATGTCAAATTCTATTTAATGAAGAAAATCAACCTCCATCCTCCAAACTGCCTCTGTCGCTGCTCCAGTTTCTCAGCCTGACCCCTTACTCTCCCTCCCTCCTCCCCATCAGTGCCCCTCTCTCCCCCGCCTCCCCGTGCCATCATTCCCTCCCTCCATCTCTCCCTCTCCCTCTCCCTCTCTCAGACATGGGCAGGGTAGGATATCCCGACAAAGCCAGGCTGTACAAACACAGCTCTACGACAGGAAGAACTCCCAGCCCTGAGAGAGGAATTTCCCCTCAGAGCTCACACACTAATGCATACACACTTGCACACGCACAACCACACACATGCAATTCAGAGGCACACTAGCATCCAATATTACCCCGGTAGATTGCTAATCTTTATTTTTCCATATACAATGCTTTCATTCAGCCCTGAAAATATTAGTCTACTTTCCACAATGGAGATCGCAGCAGACTAAATGTGTCATTTATCATTTTAGACAACAGGATTTGGTGCTTTAATCATTTAACAATAGCTGCCAGAGAAAGAGGCCCGAAACTGCCTGAGTAACATTTTATTTTATGGGTCTGTAGTTTTCCTGCTTCTAGAAAGAACTTTATGATGTGGTATAAAGTATAAAGAAAATACGCACAGTATTCTTTTGGTTCAGTTACTTGAGTGCAGCATGATTATGATTAGCTGTTGATTTTCAGAGGATACTTAAAGGGACAGCTCACCCCTAAATCACAAATACACATTTTTCCTCTTATCCGAAGTGCTGTTTATCAATCTAGATTTCTTTGTGAGAGTTGCAGAGTGTTGGAGATATTGACCATAGAGATGTCTGCCCTCTCTTAACCCTTTGAAACCTGACAGCAAATTGGCTTGATTTCTTTTAAAAACATGGGGAAAAGGCAACAAACAGCGAAAGACGAAATGACCCAAAAAATTGTTAAGAAATTAGTAAAAAGAGAAAAAAACAAACAAGAAAATTAGTAAAAAGAAGAAAAAAAGAAAGTTAAAAAAAATTAACAAACAAGGTAATGACCTGGAAAGGGTGTTTAAAAATTAAAATAACTCTGTAACATAATTTAAAAATGCAATAACAATAATTATAAAAATAGTTTTTCCCAATTTTTTTCCACAATTATTTAAAAAATATATATTCATTGATTTTATTTTGCAATTTATGGGACATTTCTCACCAAGTTTCTCATTGCCTTCTTTTCCATGTTTTTGAAAGATATCAATGTGCTCAGGGTTCAAAGGTTTAAATATAATGGAACTAGATGTCATTCGACTTGTGGTGCTCAGTGCACGCTCAAGATAATCCGCAGACCTTGTTGTGAGCAGTTTCATGTAGGAACTATTTTCTTTCTACCAAACAACACCCGCACACCGTATTACCACGCAGAGAGGTTTGTGCTCGTGACAGCACAAGCTGTACCCATTAATGGCATCCTCCTTGGCAAAGCTAATACGTTAGCTAGCTCAGTGGTGCTAGGTGAGCTAGCAACATGTGAATAAGCAGGTGTAGATCTGTAAAAAGAAAGTAATTCCTACACGAAACTGCTCACAACAAGGTCATGATCCCTGGAAAAGAGACATTGCTGTTGACAGCACAAGCCGAGTGCCATCTAGTGTCATTATATTCAAGAGAAGGCCGACATCTCTATGGCAGATGTCTCCAACACTCGGAGACTCACGCCAAAACAATCTACAATGATAAATAGCATGACAGGCAAGAGGAAAAATAAGTATTTTTGATTCTGGGGTGAACTGTATCTTAAAAATGTATTTGTAATTTAATCAAAAAGCCACACGCTTCTTTCATCTCACAGGTTTGAACTCATACGCATCAAGTAAAGCCTGCATACAGTAATTAAACAAATGCACTTAAGCCCTTAGGCACATACAAAACATCAGTGCAGTCAGACAGTACAATAAAAATCTTACGCACAAACACACATACAGGAGACTAATGGACTACTAAACATTCACTGTGTAGATGACAGAGAAAATTAAATTAACAGCAAATGTTTGACACAACTTTTAATATTCATAATCTGCAGCTGGACATTTGTTGCTTTCATGCACCTGCCAACTCTCACCCTTTGCATCAGAAAGCTGAAGTAATTACAGACTTGCACATTTACAAACAAAGGACAACTCGCATGGACACACACACACACACAAACATGCAAACGGTTGTCATAGCAGCAGCTGTGCCCGAGCCCGATTGGATGGCTGACACCTCACCTGCACTGCAAATTAGTAGTGGAGGTAACCACAGTAACAATGCCATTACTATTCCAGTGGCAAAGCTCATACAGTAAATATGGGGGTATACAGAACCATATTGTTTCATGTTATTTATATCTGAGAGCAAAGATAAAAAAAGGTAAGACTATAATGTGTTTCAGATTGATTTCCACTCTCCTGAAGAACAAAATAAAATGTTGTCCGTACATTGCGGCTCCCCACAGACCCATAATTAAAGCAGCCTCGTGTCAAACATGATTATTGTGTTATTGATTGATTCTAGGCTTAAAATAACAAAGCAAAAAAATCAATCTCTTTCGATCAAGGAGTGTCCGGTGCACAGAAGAGCGAGAGAGACGTGACGACATGGTGGCTAATTTGTGAATTTTCAAAAGTCTCTGTGGATATTAACCAATGCCAACCACATTCCTGCCCTCAGGTGGAGAAAACACACACACATACACACACACACACACACACACACACACACACACACAGAGCACGAGATGTGGTATTAGACCCCCGGTGTGCAGCCGTCCACCCCACCCTGCTCCCATGACCCCGTCCCTATAATTAAATGTCTCTGTTCTCCCGTTCTCGTCATCTCCTGTGTTTTTCTTTCATTCTAGACATAATTAGTAGTCGCCTTTATCTTCCCCTCCTCACCCTGACTCACTTTCCATTCACCCATCACCACCGGTAACATTTCCATCTTCATCATCCCTTCAAACTTTTTGCACCAGTGGTGGAAGACGTTCTCAGATTCTTTATTTAAGAATATGAGAGTTTAAAAATCTTCCATTACATGTCCTGCATTCAAAATCCTGAAGAAGTGAAAGTGCAGAAAGCAAAATATACCTTAAGTATTAAACATATTAAGTACTGTTTTTTGCAGTAAAATGTCCCCTTTGACTGACATATCATTATATATGACATAATTAGATTTTTAATACTGATGCATCAATGTGTAAGCAGCATTTTATTATTATAGGTGGTTACTTTAACTACTTTACTTAAAGTTAGGTGGTTTAGTCCCATTGTTTTCAATCCAGGGGTCAGGCCCCTTCAGGGGGTCACAGGATATATTTGTGGGATCATGACATAATTTTGAGTTGTAAAGAATAAAAAAAAAGTTCTGTTGTAGTATTGTTTTCTACTTTTCTTTCTGTCTTTCTTTGTTAAATATTAAATAATTTGACATCTTCTGGTCTTGAACTGTAATTTTAAGTGAAATTGCTTGTTCCCTGACCTTAACGGTGGGTATTACTTAGTGCTTTAGATTTTATATTTTTCTAATTCTGATATACATATATATATATATATATATATATATATATATATATATATATATATATATATATATATATATATATATATATCAGCCCCTTCAGGATGTTGCAATGTTGTGATCGCAGCACATAACGCAAATTCAACCAATCCCTGTGAGTTTTGCGTGATCTTATAATTTTGTCCAATCACCGCACTTTTTCTGCATTTGACCAGTTGTGGTAGTTTCCCACGAGTTTCATCAATCACTGCAGTCCCCTCAAACAGTGTCACTTAACTCACTTCCTTGTTTCTGGTTATGAAGATGCAGACATGTGCGCACAAATATAACACCTCTATCAACCAGAATAACTGCTTAAGACTGTGCAGGGCAAGTCCCTGATGTTCTGTACGACAGCAGGGGTATACTGTTGTAGTGGGACACCAACAACATCAATTAACAAACACTTCTCTACCCCCAAAAATGCTGGAAGAATGGCTGAGAAGTGTTTTCAGCAGATGAGACAAATTATCAAGACAGAAACTGTCGCATCAGATCTATTGCTTAAAGAATCAAGGTGAGTTAGACTAAAGGTGCATGGTTAGTGATAACGTTAGTGTAGTATAGTTCTTTCTGCAACAACCCCAAAAACAGCCCATAAAGATTATGTAGTGCACTAAAAGGAGCAATATTTCCCTCTGAAATGTGTCCGCATGTAATGGAAATACTTGTGTAAAGTACCTAAAACTGTATTTGAATAAATGTACTTAGTTGTTTTCCCCCACTGTCTGTCCCTCTCTATGTCCTCACTCTCTCTCTATCTGTCCGACAGTCACATTCCTGCAGAGTTAATTGACTTAAACTGAACTATGCGGCTGCTTCAAAAGCTGTGGAACAGAGGCCTCTCGACATGACGTGCCCTCATCCTCCATGTCGCCCTGCCCCATCTCCATCCTGTTCTCCCAGCCATCTCTCCCCTCCTTTACCTCCTGCTGCTTATGACTGTCTCAGTAGGGTGAGTAAGCCGTTATGACACACACGCACCTCCGTCTACATCTGCACCCCCACCCAAAACACCTGTGCCCCACACTGAGATCATCCGCTGACCACCCAACTCTCACTTCCTTCTTCTTCACTCCCCTACACAGCGCTTATATCAACTTTACCCTTTTGTTCATTAATCTCAACTCTTTGTACCAACTTCCACCCCTCCCTCTAATCACCCATCGCAACCCAGACCAGCTGCCCTCATCCCCTCCTAACCCCCCCTCCTCCTCCTCGTCTCCGACTTCCGCAGGAAATTACCTTGTCTGGATGCTTCACATCCACGGCTGCACTTACAGGGAGAGAAGTCAGGGAGTGGTGTGTGTCTGCAAAATGTGTTAACAGTGTGTGTGTGTGTGTGTGTGTGCTCAGATTTCTTAAGTCTTGACAAACAAATCTCCCCAAGTAAATAGAAAAATGAGTAAAGTGACCAGTGGGTCAAGGGAGGAACCTATATTTAAGGGATCTCATACAATCCAGCAAATTTCACATTTCTGGAAACATCTCCAGCTCAGGCACTGCCTCCTTGTGGGGCCCTGAAATCCAAACCTACAATGGCCGACACAAAAGGTCAAATTTCCATTCGGAGAGACATGCTAAAGCTTCAGCAATGACAGAAATGTGCTGCAAATTAAAAGATGTGCTGCACAAAGTCAAAACAAATACACAAACAGCAAACTCTGCCAATACAGACACAATGCAAAGTCAAATAAAGCAGCTTGATATTTGTCCCGAGAGAGAGAGACCAGACCAGAAAGTGTTTGTTTTTGATACGTATTCTTTTTTGCACTTGGCCTTTATCTTTATATGTTATGGAAGAACAACAGATTTATGTAGCCCCCATAGGTCTGGTGGACTTCCACTGTGGTGACTGGTTGGACAGCATTTTTTTCTATTACATTTGTTTTTTTTACTTTAAATTATTTCTGTATTTGCTGCATGTTTGCTGATTTTTGTTTGTTTGTTTTTGTTAATTTGCAGCATGTTTCCATTGTATTTATTTTGGATTTTCGTAAGTTTTTTTGAATTGTAATTGCTTCTGAAGCTGCAGCTCATAACGTGTTCACCCTTGCTGGCCACTGTACAAACCATAACCAACACATTCTTTCTCCCAACTTGTCAAATATTGACGCTTGGTCAATGGCAGTGGCTCTACACGTCAAACTATGACACTCTAGGTACCCCTCCAGCATGCAGTCTCTCATGTAGGTTTGGATTAAAATAAGTACGCTTGTTACAGTCATATTGTAACATCACGTCACATATGTCAAATCGCATACATGACTAGCGTGGTATGCTACACATACTAGTGCACTGCATTGTTATCTGAATAACAGGATAGAATTTTGGTTTCACATGGGACATAAACAGCGGGCTCCTGGGTGACAGCCCAGAGTTTGACCCATCCACCTCCCCTCCCAGCTGCCGTATGCAGACTGTCTTTATTCTATGTTAGTTGCTCAGAGTGTAAAAAAATTCTGCCACCCAGAGCATCTCATACCGCCACTAAAGGCATTTCACCCCGTTGACACCATGGATGAGGAGATATTAATCATGGAGGTGCACCACGATGTCTTCCAGCGGAGCTGTACCGCTGCGCACAGCAAACGCAGCCAGTAGGTGTTGATGGATGGTGGAGCACGCAGCGGATAACCAGTGCCAGACGCCAAGGGGAACTGACCAAATGTCAGTATTTGATGAATTGGGAGTGACACTGGGTTGCTACAACACTTATGCTATAAGAAATGTGGTGGTCAATATCCCACGACAACTCCCCTAAACTTAGGTGGGAGAAAGATAGTCAGAAAAATATTGAAGAACAATAGTGGAATGAAAGTTATGTGCATGCAAACACCACCCAGTTTAGATGGATGGATGGATGGATGACTGGCTGGCTGGCTGGCTGGCTGGCTGGCTGGATGGATAGATGTATTATTTACATAAAGTCAGCAACATATAGAGGATTAAATGGCTTTCCTGTTATGACGGGTGGAGTGAAGTGGGAATCATACACCCATCAGACGGACGGAAACAAGAGTGCAGGATTATAATGTGATAATGAGACACACTATGCAAGTTAAGTATACAGTAAGTGAGGACAATGTGTATGTCAGTGGACGGGAATGACAGACCAGAGCTGGAGAGGCATCGTGGGACTGGGTTGGGATCATTACTGAGGACTCTGGTCAGAATATGTTTCACAATGTGATGGCTCAAAAAATGTTTGTGGTTGCTCCCGTCAAGCTTCAGGCAACACAAGACGCCGCGGAGAGAAGAGGGAGGATTTATGACAGCTTTACTGTATCTCTGCCTGCTCTGTGTAATCCACCGGGACGTGATGTGGCTGAACATCACTGGAGGGCAGTGACACTGAGAACAAAAGGTTTACAATGAGAGAGACAGAGAGTGTTGGAGGGTGTGTGTGGGAGACAGTAAAGGAAAGAGGGTGAGGAGATATGACAGAAGAGAAAGAGATCAATGGCACAGACAGTCAACTATTTGCTGTGATTACACCTGGGTACAAACGATTGTACACCTGCGATCTGCATTCAATGACACACAATGACATCCACAAACTGTAATTTCACTGCGATCATGTAAATCAAGCTTCCTTTGCTTCTTTTCTCTCCTAATAAAGAGACTCCTACCCTCAATCCAATTTGCACACAAATGAAATCATTAAAACATGCTTCCCTTGAGACGTTTACCCCCGAGTTATTAACTTATCTCTAAAAAACACAAGCTCCACATCCCGGATGGAATTAACCTCCGTTGTGTTTTTTGTGTGTGTTGGCTGATGAATTTGTGATCTGTGTTTGGGTGAGTCACAAAGTGTGTGTGTGTGTGTCTATGTGCAAGCCTGCAGGTTTGTGTGTACAAACGATGTGCACAACAGTATCAGCGTACATGCAGGTATGCAAGGCTGCATAGGAGAGTCAATTAGGGGACAAAAGAGAGGAGAGGAACAAACGACAGCAGGAGAAAGAGTGAAAGAGAGACTCGGGAGAGAAAGAAAGCTCCAACTATTCTCCTCTCCTTTCGTTTCTCTTCACTGACTTCCCCCTGTTCGGCTCCCACACAGCAGGAATGCACAGGTTACAACCACATGTGTGTGTCAGAGTGTGTGTGTGTGTGTGTGTGTGTGTGTGTGTGTGTGTGTGTGTGTGTCCTTGCCTATATGATGGAATAGAGTCTCCTCTGATCTGTTTCAGTGATTAGAAGTTACTCAATCCAGTATTGAAATGTGCAGTCAGAGATTTTAATCCACTACACTTTGTGTCAAATGCAGTGAACATCTCCTCACAGCCTGCCCGCTGTCTGTTCTGTATGTGTGCTGAAAAGAAAATCTGATGTTCATACACAGCCCTGGCTCTGTAAATCAGAAACAAACAACTCTGTCATGCTGTGCTCGAGCACAGGACAGGGGAAAAGCCTTGGATACATTAAGAAAGGCAAAGGGAACAAGAGGGACAGTAAACCTGGCTCATGCTATCATGCTGAACTCCACAGGGAATATCTTTCTCCAGAATCACTGACTCCACCTTGAAGTGAAATTCAGAGGTACGTGAGTATTTTCATTTTATGCTACTTCATACTTCTACATCACTTAATTTCAGTGAGGGATATTAAATAAAAGTTTGACACTTTGGGAAATACACTTATTTGCTTTGTTGCCGAGAGTTAGATGATAAGATTGACACCACTCTGTGTGTATGCTAAATATTAAGCTACAGCCAGCAGACAGTTAGCCAAAGCCCCCTTTACACTCCTGTTCAAGGTGGGAAGGTGGCACAGCCTCATCATTTTTTATAAAAGGTACGGTCGTGTAAGGGGGGGGGGGGGGGGGGGGGGCAGAACCAAGGAGTGTATAGAAGGGACAGTCAGCAGGATGGGACCATGCATGAATTCCAATCCACCATTGGGAGATTTAAAAGTAGCTGGAAGCTGTTAGCAGCTAACTCAAAGAAGAACAGCAGCCAAAAATGTCTGCAAAATGGCCGGACAATAAGGTCCAGGAGCTCCTTAGCAACCGAGTGGAGGACGAGATCAACCGCCATGTAACAGGGATGCTAAATGATGTTATTGCCATGTTATGCCAAAGTTATTGTTTAAAAAGCTCTGCCAATGTATATGTTACAGATAAAACCAGACACTGCTGTGTTACACATCACACCCGTCGTGCTTCTTTTGCTTCCAAGACGCCAGCATACTATCTAAAATCACGCTGGCGTGGATGTAGTGGCCCTATTGGCAATCTTTGGCTTAGCATGAAGGCTGGAACCAGGGGAGCCCAGGTCTGTTCAAAGGTAACAAAATCCTTCAACTTGCATACCTAAAGCTCACTAACTTACACATTAGCTCTGAGTGTGTGCACTCGGGGGCTATTGTCATAGTTCAGATGTTATTGAATTGTTTGTAGTTTCACCAAAGAGACATTTTACCCCCTGAACATCTCAGATGGTTTAATTCAAATCACTGTTTGAGGCCTAATTAAGAAAAAATATTCATTTTTTTAATACAAACAGCAAAGACTAAAGAATGAATATAAAGAAGAACTTAATCTTCTCAGGCCCCCTCAGATTTATCTTTTGACACTCTGGACTGAACCACTGAACCATGTAAAGTAATTAAAAATGCTCTACCTCAACCACCTACAGAAATAAAATACTCCATATATGCACTGATGCATGAGTATCAACTATCTCATAATATATAATAATATATCAGCCACAGAGGCAAGTTTAAGTTTGATACTGTAAGTGTATCATCCTGATGATACTTCTGTGCTATTACTTTAAATATGATATTGTTTTATATTGTTGTATTGGTGCTTTTACTGAAATGAAGGCTCTGGGCACTTCCTCCACCATTGTTTAGTTTAAATGAGGTCACTTCAGCTTTTCTACATAATAAAAAAGGAAGATAAAGGCAGTAGAATAACAGTAGAGCAGACAGAGACTGATGGGAGGCTCACAGCAGCTAGACCTGAACATATTTGCATGACGGCCACACTTTGCATGTTGACTGAAAAAATTTCACTGAAGAGGAAGTGCTTTGTTAACCTAAATGCAAGTGCAGATAGCTTCTACGAAATTACAAGAAAAAAAAATGTTGTTTTTTTTCATTCACTCCTCCTGCTGCGGAGCCAGGCACTGCTTGATTTAGATTTTATGTGTCGAGGTTTTCAGTTATCTGCCTCTAACACGTCTGCCAATACGAGTCAGAGGAATGTAATTTGTGGTGTTCAGAGCTTCAACAAACGACACTTGAAGAAACCCAACAACAATACGCCTTTTCAGAAACAATGTCACGATTATTGTGGATACTCTGCAGACCTCACTCTGAACAATTATCTTCACTTATCTATTGCTATATTGTATTTCTTTGGTAAAACAGTTAAGTGCTTCCAGTGAAAACTGACCACTTTTTCTTGAAAAGCCACTATTTGTGGAGTTTAATCTGAGTTTAATATTATGGGTTGCAGCTTTTATTTTAAGTTGTCTTTGTTGCATTATTGTCTTCACTGACTCATTGTCAGTGAAGACAGACAGACACAGACATGCGAAAAATCCCAGCCAGTGATGGAAAAGTACATTTACTCAAGTATTTCAAGGTATTTATAATGTCACTTGTTTTTTTGTTTGTTTGTTGTTATAAATTACCAAGATATGGAGTCTTCCCATCTACGTATCTATCTATCTATCTATCTATCTATCTATCTATCTATATCCATGCATCTCCAGATGATCACTTGTGTTCAGATTTTGTTTCTGCCCCGTGCACAGTTATTATGTCCACACTTCTGCTAGCTGCACTGTACACAGCATGCTTGCTACTCATGTTAGCAGTTGTGTCAACACAGCTGGCGATATCGCTGTCAGCAGAATTCAACATGTTTCCATAAGGCAAAACAATGGATGGTCACACAGTTACAGAGCATTAGCACGCTGTCCCCAAAACAGCTACCCCATTTTGCACCGATGACGTTGTCCTTGTCAGGGATATCAGGACAGCGTTAGTGTTTATACTACAAAAGATATGTGGTCAAATGCGTCCCTGACCATCTCCCCAAGTGGTCTGAGTAATCACATCACAATGTGTATATAGCTCTACCCACCTGAGATCAGATCACTTGAGACGCATGTTAATACCAGGTGTTAAGCCCGGTTTTCTGTTCCACTGTGAAATGTTGTGGATGGTCCCTATTTTTGGTCCCCCCTCTTTTGGGGTACCTAGCACACAGATCTGGTACTAAAGGGTGGAGCTGTGAAAGTATATGTTTTTGTTGATTTGTCACAAGGTAGGAACTATAAACAATTTTGTCTGTGGCATAACTAAAAACAGTATGGTTAGAAGACAATAGTTTGCTTACACGCTATAAATATTAGAACTGTGAATGAAATATGAGGAATAGTCAGAAGATCTCCATTTCAGAAAAAAGAATCTGAGTATTCTGGCTCCCACTCCTCTTTGAGTATGGATACTAAACATCAGAACAAAATGAGATGTCTATGGACTGTGTTTCTCTTCCTCCTGCTCTGTATGTGCTTCCTGGATTAGCATTTTGCTCAGTTTGTGATAATGAAACATATATATCAGAGTCATATCTATGCAAACGTACACGATACATTAAACAGGAGTGACAAGAGACAAGGCAATGTGAGTCTTTCCCAGGAACAGTCAGCTATGGCCTCTGGCAGCGAACCTGACCATGAATGAGCTTTAACACTTGACATGAGGATTATAAACAGTGGGGACTTCACTCCATTCACTTCACGTTAACAGTATTTCTATAGCACCTGTCATATTGTCATTTGTCACAGGTCGTTTTCACAAAAGAGTAGACCTTAACCAGACCCTGATGAAATACTTCTGGGTGACAAAGGTCAGGAAACATCAGATTCAGTTCCCACAATGTCTGGTAAGCAGCAGCATTATGGTGTATCTATACATATAGAGGAATAAGCACCACCTGATCTTTACTTTTGGGTACCAGCCAGCTTTGCCGTCTCTTTAGCTTTTCATTCATCCTCCTGATCCATTCACCGACTTGTTCCCACTTACATCAGACAGACAGATTCATCAGGGACAAACTCTCTGTGGGTAATTCGCTCTGTTTCCCATCGTCATCCAAACAGATTCAACAGTGAAACCACCAACAGAGAGACGGCTTAAAGAAATGACCTTGTATTTATGAAGTCTTTGAACTTTTCCCATCTCAGCAGAGGCGCCGCAGCTAAAACATCCCAGACCGCTGAGTGTCTGCAATTCTAACGCTGGGGTCAAAATGAAGCCACGTCCCTAAGACAATCCACAAGATTAGTGATGACCAGGAGGCAAAGCAAAAATCTGGACAAGGAAAGCAGCAGAGACATGGTGAAATATCCTCTGTCATTCTAGTTTTCATATGAATCCATTGACAGCATGATTTACCTGCATTTAAGTGCGGAGCTCGAGCTGAGCACAAAGACACCCACAAAGCTTAATTAACACGATGTATCTTTTTGTTTATTCTGTGCACAAACAGAAGTCTAAAGATGACAATATGTGGTTTAGAGGCAGTGACAAAAACACCCTCCCGAGCATGTCTTCCCTGACACAAAGGCCTAACTCCCAACCCAATCACCACAAAAAAATGTTGACATTGGACGTTTCAGCAAACCACAGATATGTTACATGTGCACATTTTTATGTACCGTACACGTTAAAACTTCACATTTCAGAAACACTGTGGATAATGTGCAGCACAGTTACTCAAGTTAGCTGCGGGGGGGGGGGGGGGGGGGGGGTTAGTGTTTCAGTTGCGGCACTGTTTGAGTCTGTACTGTGGCCCCTTACTGCATGTTGTCCCATTCTAATCTAATAAGGGCCAACAAAGTCTAAAAATTCATCTTAAAAAAGGTAGAGATCTGGTGTAAAATGCCCCATTTGGAGAGTGCAATAATGGCTGGAAAAGCAGCGGTGTCGCAATAAAAAACAACTGCTTTTTGGGCCTGTTTCGTAGTGCCACAAAATACCCACATTTAGCGCCTAATAAGCTGCTGCGAATAAAGCAGTGACTTACTGAATAAACCCTTTTTTGTTTTTATTTTTTCAGTTGGTCTCAAACAATGATCTACAGCCTGGCAGGTACCTTGGCTAGGTGACATATCATCCACCATCCTCTTCACCTCCCGCTGACATAGATGGCTCCTATACTACTGTAAAACTTCAATTAGTAGCCCAGGCTATTATTTGCTTAAAGCACTGAAGCTTATATTTGGGACATATCTATATTGGAGAGGCCTTAAATTCTTTTTACGCAAAACTGTTGCTTAGCAAAGATGGGAAAAGACAATCAGATTGTTTATTTGAAATAGTATGAATGATACTTGAATAAAAAATAGCCTAGCTCTGACAGACGGCATCAGAGAGAGGGAGTGTTTTGGCACTTTTTACAGTGCTTGCCTTGAGGATAACGGCACCCAACATGCCAACCCAACATCACTTTATCCTGTCAAAACAATATTGACAACTTGGATTCATTTTTATGAAAAACCCCTTTGATTCTTTTGATCAGTGGAACCTTGCGGACTAACGGAGTATAAATAACTTGCCAGGTTATCAAGGAATTAATCAGATTCAGAGGAAGGGAGTTGCCATTTCTTTTATCGTCATGCCAGTAAATCTAAATGAATTACGGTCTTCCCTGGTGCTCATGGTTTTCGTAAAATGAAAGTTTACAAACAATGATATGATACGTACAAAGCATTTAAATGTAACGTATCTGTGGTTTGGAGACACGTTCAATGCCAACATTTTTTTATGGCAACTGGGTTGGGAGCTCAGCCTATGTGTCAGGGAAGACATGACTTCATGAATTGTTCCAAATTGTTTTTACATGTGTTTTTTATGGATCAAACAGACAAAGTAGCCCAAAACATGTTAATTTGTGTGGCGAATGTTTAAACCTTGGACAGAGCTACGCAAGCTTTTTCTTAGCTGCAGGCTGTAGCTTCATACTAGATGCACAGACATAAGAGTGGTGCCAATCTTCTCATACAACATCTAACATGTCTAACAAGAAGTAGTCGTGATGGAGAGGTAGAAAAATGTGTGTGGCTTAATTTCACGAAGACAAATGACAACAGCCTGTAAAATTATAAAACAAGTGAGGACAGAAACACCAGCAATATGCTGAAACATCTTTCTCCACAACATGGGCCTAAAGACCAGGAATGGCATGTATTTGACTCTCTACACGAGTGCCACTGCTTTCCAACCAATTAGCACATCCATAACTGAGGGTAAATATCCTGAATATCCTAAATATCACGTGCATGCCTTCTCTCTACTCAGTTTCATCACTGTGTTCAGATGCTGAAAAACCTTTCTGGGGCTACTGTTTTCCCCACACAGAAAATTGATCAGGAGTTAATAAGGGAATCAATAAAGAGTCGGACCAATGAGCAGATTCAATAATGGCATTGGTGTCAACAAAATCTTACCAATTCCCAGCTCTATACATTTCTAATTTTCAAAATAAAGTACTTCTACATGCACAAATTAGTACCATTATCTGTCATTAGTACAACGCTCCTTTGCGCCTCCTGTCCTTCCCCTGTTGTCTTAGACAAGGTCCTGGATCTTTTGTTTGGTATTTAATCCTATTTTATCTGTACTAGATGTCACGGAAACTTGGATAAAATCAGTCGTTTAAAAAAAGTGAGACATCAGCAGACGGCCAGAGCTTTAACCAGAGCAATCACTGCACAGACTTACAGGGATGAAACCCCCTCCCTGCAATCTTGATAACATTATACGCAAAACAAACACAACACAACAAATTACAACTTTGTTCGCATTCATAAGCAAACACAGAAACACACACATTCGACTGCACACATCTCCCCGAGGAGATTAGCGGGAGAAAGAAAGAAAGACCAAGCGAGGGAGGGCAGGGGACAGAGAGAGCTCACCTTTCCTCATAATGACTACGCTCACCTGTTCATCCCCTCACCTGGGGCAGGGGGATCACTCTCCCTCTCTCCCTCCCTCCCTCCCCTTCCTCCACCTCCTCCCTCCACCTCCTCCCTCCACCTCCCAGAGATGGCCAGATAAAGCGAGCCTTTCAGCCCCAAATGCACTGATGCTGCCACTGTGTGTCCCAGCTCCCTCCCTCTCTCCCTGCAGCCCAGCCCTGAAACTGATCCAGGTAGGCTTTCTGACGGAGAACTTTCTCACACTCCTGTACCTGCCAATCACACACCTCCCCAACACACAGGAGGAAAAAGTGTGACACACACACGCATTACATACACAGCACACACAGAAGCGCACACAAAAGTAAACTGTACACAGATAAGGGAAGATAATTGGCTCTGGGACAGAGAGTCTCACAGGTAAATGGGCTGATACTAATCAAGAAGAAACCTAAGCCAACTGCATGTTACATTCTTGTGAGTGTGTGCTCAGGTCAGCGTGGATACATAAGGTGTGTGTGTGTCACGCTGGAGCTTCACCTGGGTTTTGTGTCATATTAGAAACATTATCATAACATGAAATTAATCAAATTACAGCCATAAGGTCTTTTGTTGCCATTTCTGTTATCCTTTCATTATGAGACAGACGGCAGCCATGCTGAGAGCGATCAAAGGCTAAAAGAAAGGAAGAAAAGACCACAGGAGGAAAAACGAAGAAACCATCAAAACCTCTGCAATCCCTTGAAAAATCGTGGCTCACTCCTTGGTGTCCTTGCCAAGCCGCTCTTAAAGGGATTTTCTCTAACTCTGGTTTTATTGATAAACACACATTAATTGCTGAAATAAAGACTCAAGGAAAGATGCGACTAATGTGTGATAATGGAGGGATGGACTGATGGATTTTTAGACTTTAAGAGCTCTGCTTTAAGAGTATATTTGTTACTGCTTCTCACTTTCCTGACCTTGTGGGTATTTCAGGGCTCAAAGAAACCCCGAGGCGTGTGAAATGATGGGATACACATATTAGGGTCGCACCTTATTTTGATCGCAATTCACCCACATAATGACCATTTGTAAATCATTTCAGCATAATGATGAGCCAGTAATCCGTGCATAGCCCACCTATTTTGGAAGGCTGTGATCATGTGACCAATGCACTGATGGGAGTAAAGAATAAAGCAGGAAGAGGTCCCACAGGGAAGAAGGTTGGGGCCATGAATGGATCATAAAGACATTCCCCCGTGACCTTCCAAAGGAGACCGGTGTTCGGAACCAGACTTTGAATGGACTTTGAGTCATTTTAAGGTACGTTGTCACCACGTTTCTTTTCCTGAACCTAATTACAATAACTTTACTCTCCTAAACCTAACCTCTGAAAGTGCATAACTTTACGTTGAGTACATAAGCCATTCATGGGGCGCCAATTCGTAGGATATCATATGAACCATTTAGTGTCCATTTTCATAGGATATCATATGAACTGTTGTATGAGGGTACGTTGCTAACAACAGTGAAACTATACCAAAAGATCCATAATCCAAGTCTCATTTATCCAGTTGTATGATCATTTCGTCTCAAACACATGTGACACTGAACTAAAAGTGGGGCGTTTTTGCCTAAACCTTAAAAGATTATCAAAATACTTACTCGACTGATGATTTCCAATCTAATGCATCATAATGTGTGTTAATTATACATATTTAAGAGTAAAACACGATTTATAGTAGACAAATAGTCAATTATAGGGGTTAACACACATTAATTTGTGTGGTGAGGGGGAAAAACTCCTTTAATCCTGCTTACTAATCTTTGAGGGTTTTTTCAGTTTTTTTCCTACATAATTGGAAAAGAAATAAAGAAAGGGAGAGAGAGGGAGGAATGGAGGAGGAAAGAGTAAGGTGGATTGAATAATCGATATCTCCTCCTCGGCCACACTCGCCCACTGTTGTGTTAATGGCAGATTAATTGGTCTGCTCTTTAATGAGGACGCAAGATGGAGCAGCCGGCAGCGTGATGTGTGATCGAGACGCAGGTTGTTCGATACACCCCAAAGGAGGAAACGAAAAGACCAAAAGTCTGAGTGCAGAAAGTTCAGGATGGATGCAGGAAAGGAGGGAGAAAGAGGGCAGAAAGGTGCAGAGGAAAGAAAAGATGTGACTCTGTGGAAGGAGGGAGAAACATTATTGTGTAGTAGCACATAGTGAGTATCAAACTATAAATGAGACTCTATAATATAGTTGTGGCGTAATGTCTTTTATCATCTATTGCTGTATGTGATTGTCGAAACAGTTTCCAACCTTTATGGCTTCTGACATTTTATATTAAAGTCTACCTGATAACAGTTCTGGTCTCAGTCTAAAAAAAAGATAGTTTCCCTTCTCAAATTGTTTAATTTGAAGGGTTTTAGAGACCAACGATATGAAAATGCATCATTGTAATGGCACAGTGTTGCCTTGAGCTATATGCTATAGTCCCTGACACACCAAGCTGGTGGTTGTCCATTGGCTAATGTTGGGCCGCAGATGAGTGTCTGTTGCTCTTGTTTTTGTGGTGTGTCTTTCACTGTTGGCACTAGTCTGCCCTTGTCGACTTATTTTTGGCCAATTCGGCATGTTAAATCGGGGTCTGACCAGGCAGAGGTGCTGTGGCAGTTTTGTTCAGTGGACAGGAAGAGAAAGACAAGTGAGGAAAGCAAACAAATGACTTAAGTCAAGAGGGGGTGAGGTAAAAAGAAACTTGTTCTTTTAGCCTTAGATTTCTTTAGCAGAAAAATTTTGTAATCGTAATTGTTCGCTAGTTTACAGTAAACATTCTTTGTTCTTTCAACATCAGCTTGTGTTGTTAATGTGCTAACTGGTTAACTAGCGTCCTTAATCTGTCCTGTCCGTCTTATGGTTTCTCTTTTTGAACGATAAATTCAGGTTGTTCAAGTGCAACTTCCTAGCTGTGACAAAGACCACGTGAGGTGACACAATAGTTGGGATGCTAACATGTAGCTCATAATATTTACCACCATCTTAGTTAACGTGTGTTGACATTTGCTAATTAACACTAAACACAAAGTACAGCTGAAGTTGGAAATGTATTTAGATTTAAGGGTATTTGGTTGTTAATCAAAGTTTTGGTCAAAGTAAAATTTCAGTTCAAACATAGCCAGCCTTGTTAAATATATGGTGAATGCTGTGTGAAATAGTGCCTCTGTTTTCTCCCCAGTAGGATTGGGACAAATTGTATTGATTCTTTGTGAAGTTACTCTTTGTTTAGGGCAAGTTGTCCCACCTCTGCTATAATTTCATTGTCTGGATTAACACTACGAATCAAAGCAGTCACTTAAAAATAAAATGTCTCCATAAAGGATTACTGAAATTCACTGTGATGTACATTAACTAGTTAGTTTAACAGGGGGATATTCCCATACCTAAACAAATACTGTGATTATAAAATTATACCATGTAGTATTTTTTAAAAGGGGTTTTTGTTATTGTGTTTAATTTGTCGCCCAGCCCTCCAGTACTTTCAGCCGCACACAAGAGGAGAGAAAAGGTGTAAAAGCATGTGACTCTGAACTCATCATTGTTATTCCACTCTAGCCTCAGTTTGAGTGTATTGTTGTACTTGAAGCTTAGCCTGTTCCCTTGGTAACCATACTGATCACCAGCACTGCCCCTGTACTTACTGGCCATGCGTATTTGAAGGGAATGACAATGTGTCCATTAGTCCCATCCTCTCCTCCTCCTCCTCCTCCTCCTGCATCGTGTCCTCGGTGGCGAAGCGACTGGGAGTTTCCACCCAGGATCCCTGTGCTGCCCGATCCGAAGGTGCAGGCTCCGGTTGGGACAACCCGGGCCTGGTACTCCTTAAGGCAGGCTTGGAAGAAAGTGTCACATTGGTCCCTGGCAGAGCAGCGCTGCCCCCCACTGGCCTGGAGGTCGCAGCAGTCTCCAGTCTGCAGAAGTCCAAGCGGGTTTTGGAAGTGATGGATCTGAAGCTCAAACATCCCGACTGCACACACAGCCTGAGTCCAGAGAGAGGAGAAGGGTGGGAAAGAGAGAGTTAACATTGCTGGTTACTAAACAGGCACAGTGCATGGAAAGATGAGCAGTTATATGCTTTACTAGCCTGGTTCCAGACCATAGACCCCGCCCACTCAACTGAGTAGGCTTGCATCTCTGGTCTGGCATACTGCAATGAATTTGCGATTTATCTCGTCCAAACAATGGAAGGACCAATGAACGCTGGGGGTGGGGGCGGGTCTAGCGATTAGCCAATCAGCGCCACACTGATGTCAAGCTGTGCGCCGGTGGGTAACTGGTGAGGATAGCAACAATGGCGACCGCTACAGATCCTACAGACACATTAACGATGCTATCGAGGTATTTCGCCACTATTCGCTTAATGGAGGACCAAATTAAGGAAGCTGCTAAACTGGATTTAACGGTGATGCAGCTGGGCGTGCACGACGACGGAGACATTTTAAACGGGCAATGCTCGCTTGTTTTCGGCACCCCCGAGGCATGGATACTAATGACGTCAGATTCTGGGTGAGTCGTTGATCTCTACTGATTGGTTAGGGAAAAATCAAATTCCCTCCCCCTTGTAAATCGCCTTCAATGGAGGCGATGTCAGACTGAAGGTTTTGGGAGCTTCAGTTTGACACTCAGGCTAATGCTTCACAGCAGTATGCAGAAAGTCAACAGGTAGGGTAATTTAAATTTGTGTGAACATTCAGGTCACAGCATGCTGCCTGCTGCATGCTGCATGCTGCACGCTGCACGCTTTAAAGGCCTAGTGTGTTGGATTTAGTGGCATCTAGCGGATGAGGTTGCAAATTGAAACCTCCCCTGTATGCCAAGCTTGTAGGAGAACTATGGTGGCTGACGTGAATACATGAACGGCCCTATCAAGAGCCAGTGTTTGGTTTTTCTGTTCTGGGCTACTGTAGAAACATGACAGTGCAACATAGCGAACTCTGTGGAGGGGAATCCGCTCCATATGTAGATTTAAACAGCTCATTCTAAGGTAACAAAAACACAACAATTCTTATTTTCATGTGAATCTACACTAAGAAAATATACTTATTATCTTAAATTAAATTTCAGCCAATACACCCCCCTAAATCCTTCACAGTGGGCCTTTAAAGTCAGGTGGCCTCATGGTGGAGGAAGCAGAGGCTGCAGGTCACTGAGATTGTTGCTAAGTTAAAGATGATGTGGCTTTTAAAATGAGGACGTGTTTGAGTCATCACATGAGGTCAAAGTTTAAGGGTCAGGGGCAGTACGTTAAACTCAAAGAGAAATTTGCAGTAGCAGCCAACTGAACTGAACTGACTAAGACAGACCAGAAATGTGCCAGGACAGTTTTTGGGCTGCTTTTCAGAGCCATAAAATATCTTGGACAGGAAGGACTTCCACTGTGGGGGCACATCTATTGGGATGGAGTTTTATGGGAGCTAATAATGAGCGGACGTAACATTATGATCTGCCTTGGGGAAGTGAGTGGTTTCAGTCAGCAGAACACTGATGTCCGCCACCATTGAAAGGGAAATATTACAAATTTTGGCACATGCAGTCCAAAGATGAATTGTGTCTGAGGCGAGAGAGCGCAGATACTTTGGAATAATGAAACCACTGATGATGAGTACGTCTGAGAAGCAGTCCTGTAGCTCCTCAACCAAATCATCAGAATGAATGTACGAAATGTAGACTTCTGCAAACCACAGATGTGTAACGTTTGAACCTTATTGTTCTAGCTTAAAGTAACTGCTTATGGTGGCACAATCATGGCTTGAATTGTCACCAATGTCTTAAAAAACCCACCAGATTAGTGGCACCATTGCTGCTTGAATTGTCACCAATGTTTTCTTTGTTTTTTGTTGGTCTAGAATGGCTGTCTGCAGCTGGCAACCGTCTCACCTAAGTGGGTGCGTTTACACTGCGCAGCACCCTTCAGAAAAAATATGTTCCCGCGCACATGGTTGTAGATACCAATTAAATTACAAAAATGGACAGGAAGTATTTCAGCAAGACAGATGAAAGAAGCCTTCAGTGAAAAATGAAAGCATGTGTAACAGAGGCTAGACGAGACCAGAGATTTCTTGCAGAGAGGCAGATGTGAAGACTTTCAGCAGTGATTAAAGAAAATATCAGACACAACTATAAATTGTTGTTTTTACCCTCTGGTTTTTGTACAACAAATGAGATATAACATGGTAATTAGTGAGCTTTAGGCGTGCTACTGGAGAGATTTTTTAAACAGAGCCAGGCTAGCTGTTTTCCCCAGTTTCCAGTCTTTATGCTAAGCTACGCTGATCATCTCCTGGCTGTAGCTCCATATTTACTGTACAGACATGTGAGTGGTGTCAATGTTCTCATCTGACTCTCCACAAGAAAGCGATTGAGCATATTTCTACAGACTATTCTTCTAACTTCCTCAATTGTTGTCAGATTGTTCCTGACATCAAACATTTAGACCACAAAAATATGAAGACAGCAAAGATGAAGGTTCACCATGTCTTCTTCATTTATTGTTAATGGTCATCATCAGAAATAACTGATGACCACTGTAAGGACACACAAACCTCCAGCTTTTGCAGGAAATTAAAGGCCATTTTGGGGATGATGGTTTGGCAACTTTTGTGCAGAACCACCATTTTTAAAATGAACGTGACTCTAAAGGAACTAATTCAGCAAAACTATTAATGACAGACGGCTGCATAGGACCAAACACTAACTGTAAACTGAGAACAGAACCAGAATCCCTTCACTCTGTCGGTCAGTTTAGACATCTTCTCCTTAAAAGTAAGATATAGATAGCCTAACAAGACATAACTTTGATCACCACAACTCTGTCTGACCTCCAGTAGAGGCCACATCATATTTTTCCATCCGAATCATGCAGACACCACAACACTACTGCCACTTAATGTTGTTAATCTCTCAACTTTCTCATCTTTCTTTCTTTCTTCACTCCACCTTTGTGTCACCACCACCACTCCCTTCTTATTTCTCACTCTCTCTTCCCTGGGGACAGTAACACTAAGGGTACTCCTCCTCCTCCTCCTCCTCCCTCCCTTCTTTCTCTATCAGAGAACAAGCTGTAACAACCCTGTCATTTCTTTTTCTTTGGTTATCAACTCTTCTCTGCATTGTTGCCGTGCTCCTTTTCATCTGTCTCCCTTTCTTTTCTCTGTGTTCCCTCCCTCTGTTTAAAGATGGGTGGAGAGGACACACAGATACACACAGACATACACACACTACCGTTAACAAGACCCCCTGGGATTCTCAGAGCACCGGGGTCAGGTATGTGCGTGCATGTTTGTTTGTGTGTGTGTGCTCCTGTCTGTCTGTCTGTGTGTCACTGTAGCAGAATAAAACAATGGCTTTGGCTTCTTACAACAACTGCAGACACAAAAACATGAAGCCTCTGTTATCTCAGTTTGCCATGAAACCCCCACTGATGAATAAATCTGAATAATTCACAGCCCCTTTTTGGCATTCTCGCACAAACACCGAACTTAACGATCGCTCATTAAGTCCGAGAATCAGAGTTATATATCCCCCGCGGTGCTGTGCGCTTCATCATGGACAGAAATCACCACGGCCAACACGCTCTCATGTCTCTGCTGCCCAGCACATGGGCCAGGATCTCAGTCGCCCCATTGTGTTTGGTTTGCGTGTCCCTCTCCTGCCCCTGTCCCTGAGCTGAGCGGGGGTGAGGGGGTGAGGTGGGAGGGGTCAGTGAGATGGAGAGGGGGGTGAACTGGTCTACATCAAAAGGCTTGTGGAGATACAGTGGCGCTCATCACTCTACATCCTCCTTTCTTCCTCTCCTCCTCTTGCTGCCCGAGCCATTCCCTGCATACCAGCATTTCAGCGCTCAGGCTGACCAGAGAGAGAGAGACAGAGAGGGAGAGGGACAGTCGGGGCTCAGACCATGTCTGCAGGAGAGCTTTGGGCAGTTAAAGGATTGCTACACCCAAAACTCAGGGTGGCTTATAACAAATCCTCTCCATCTAAAGACATCTAAGGCTCGGTAACTGAACTCTGTTTAACTGTGAAAGACAGGTGAGACCGTTATAAGGTAGTCCAGCAGTTTGAGAAAGAGCGCAGGGTTGAAGGAAAAGAAAAGAAGTTAAAGAAAGTTAAAGAAAATTACAATAATTCAGTAAAATGTTTTTCCTTGTATCAAGCGCTGCAGTTTGAGTAAGACAACTGTAGTTCACCCTGTAACGACACCATCCAAAGGCACAAAACAAACTCACAGAATGACAAACATCAAATATTTGAACTATGTCAGGATGACTCACAATAATCGACACAACTTTGCTCTCAGTATACCTGAGAGTTTCTTTGTGCCTAAACATCACAAGTTAAACAATGCATACTTCATGTAAAATTCTGCTTCAGAGGCTTTTCCACCCTGATCAGAATACAGTTCTCTGATATATCGATGAATATCTACTGTGACCATGTTTAAAGATAGTGAACGTTGTGCAAAATATTCTCAATCAGCGGCTTCAGTTCAAAAGAATCTGTATTAGGAAATGTGTGGATAAGTGCACGTGAAATGACAGTGTGAAGTAGACTGACTGGGTGTGGAAAAACTGAGACATACTGATGAAATTGCACTTATTTTACTTTAGACACCTCAGGCTGTTTATCTGTTTTGCAAAAGGATGAACATCTACAGAATCTACTTGAAGCTGATGGTACTTACAGGTTGGTTACATTGGTCCGGCCCATCTGAGATCAAATTGGGCTGTATGAGTCCCAGAAACTAAAATGAGTTTGACACCCCTGCTTTAAAATACAAGTTTTGTGTCACTGCAAATGCTCAGTTCATCTATTATATGATCAACAGAAAACTTATGGGAAACACTTTTGATAATAATCGATTAATCATTTAAGTTAATTTTCAGTAAAAATGAATGGATGGTTGGGAGTGAGATGGTGGTTCTTAAAGACATCACAGAACCCTGTTTCTTTCACTGTTTTTGTGACTACAGTTTACTTACGTGTAGAAACTAATAAAGATAGTTGGAAAAAAGTGCCAAACGAGAAGACTTCCTGTTTTACGTTGTCTGTTATGATAATAAACTGAGTATCTTTGGGTTTAGAATTATTGTTCGGCCAAAACAAGCTTTTGATAGAAGTCACTTTAGACTTGTAAACTTGTGTCAGCATTTAAACTATTTTCTGACATATTACAGACCAAACTAGGAAAACACTCGGAGAGCGCAGACCTCCGCTAGGCAGCTCGGATTTCCTGCCATCTAATTATTTTATCCACTTCGCTTCAACTGATCACCACCAAAATTTTATCATCTGTTCCTTGTCCCATTATCAACCTTTCCTGAAAATTAAATCAAAATCCATTCAGAACTTTTTGAGTTATTTTGCAGACAAACAAACAGACAGACAAATAGACTAACGCCGGCGAAAACATAACCTCCTTGGCAGAGGTAATAATGGACAGTATTTAGCAGATTAACTGATAATGAAAATATTTCTTGATTGCAGCCCTGTATTATTGTACGTCAATCAGCATCTCTACACCTTGTCAAGTCACACTGAAACTGATCTGGAGGCAAGGGCACAGGTTTTGTTTCAACATTGAGGGGGGACATATATGAGGTAGAAGGTTTGGGGCATCCTCTACAAGAACATTTTTGGCATCAACACTTAAATTCTAGTGGATTCTTATGCACCAATTTGTGCCCTCTCTGCACAAATTTATGGTATACGTGTCTTAACTTTTGTTGAGATAAAGGTCCTCTGCTCCTTTCATGTTTTCATTTTGGGGGACAAATGCATGTGTTCTAAATACTGACCCCCATCCCCTGAAATCTACCCCTACATCTGGAGGGATCTGTTGAACTCTTGTTAGAGGAACAGGTTTTCTTTTTAGAAAAAATTTACTTACAATTGATTTTCTTTGGAAAATTGATTTTCTTCAGTTCTAAGATCTTTTGCTTATCAAGACTCCAACAAATACACGCTCTGTTTTGTGGGAAACAGTTTATGCCACTGAAGCGAGACACATATTAGAGAAATCTAATGACGGAGTGTGAACTAATCAAATTTTACCTTTTGGATCTGGCAAACTGAAAATGATTTTGCAAAGCTAAAATTTACATTGTCACAGTATCTGCTCACACTACGCTACAGTGTGAGACCTGGGAATGATAAAGTGGACAACAGACAACATGAAGTGACCACTGGACAGTCAATAAGCTTCACTTATGAACCACTAATTTCTAAGCAGCTCTGGGTACCTCCTCATGAACATGGCCTCCTGCCTCCTGCATTAATAAATAGTCACCAGCAGCAGCAGTGGATCCAGAGTGTGTGTTTCTCACTGCAGTGCAGTCAGAGAATGGAGGGAGTGGAGTGTGTTGTTCTTCAGCTGTGAAGAGGTTGCAGAGGTGCGGAGAGAGACATGCAGAGCTGCCCGAACGTTCAACATTCACACGCCCTGGAGTTTACTCGGCTGTGGCCCCCAGGCTCTACACACACCCAAGACACAGATGCTGGATGTGAGCTCAGTGTTTAGAAAAAACACGCGCACACACTCACAGACACACACATGTGCACACTGAAGAGCACCTCTGGGCCTGTTCTTGCTACTGCTGGGTCCTGTCACACATCCTGATCAGGCCAGCAGCTTCTTGACAGCTCGCAGGGCAAAGAAAGGGAAAAATATTTTGTGGTTTTGCACCTTCATGCCCGATATGATGTTGGCATAGAAACAAAAGCTTTCCATGCTGCCACAATAATGCCCACAATACCATGAGCAGCTTGCCAGATGCATTTATACAAGTTGCTGCAGTGACCATGCTGTAATCTATAAAGCTTTATAACACACAAAAGAAAGTCTGCATCCATGCAACCATGGGATATAATGACAGAGGTGATAAGGAACAGTCAGAAAGTGGCTGATAATTGTAAAATAAATATATAAATATATATATAGACAATGCACCAGTGGGCAAATGTGCTAAAGATGGAGATGCAGAGAAATGCAGATGCAGTCACTCCTTTATTAACCAGCGAACAAGAAGTGGAAGCTGTAATAAGGGGGTGTGGTGCGTAATTAAGGTGCTTTTGATTCTCCATTATTTCACTGAGGAGCCATCACAGTCCCTCAAGAAGACTTTAGGGTTTTATTCAGCACTGAATACCCAAAATTAAATCAGCTTTAACCTCTTATCATGCTTGATTAATGTTCTCTGCCTCATTATATTCTGTTTGGCATAGGCTATAATAATAAATAGTGACTTATTTATAATGATGAAAATGTGATTTAGCTGTAATATTTGTATGCAAACACATATTTTGCTGTGACATTTGCACCCCATGCTTCTAAAACACGACCACAGTAGTTTTCAGTTGCGTGGGATAATAGGCACCAGCGGGCTGAAACAACAGGTGGGCACAGCGCCATGTAGGAGCAGAATGAGGGCAGCACAAAGAGGGAAGGGACAGTGTGTATGGACTCCATTATTGACCGTTTTCACGCAGCTGTGATGAGAAATACAGGCTTAACCACAGTTAAAAGTCCGCCACGAGGGTTTAAGGGCATGCCGCCCGAAATAGCACTTAATCGGTGGCTTACCTGTGGTTGTATCGTGAGCGCGGCGAGAAAAATCACAGTCCGCTGCAGGTGGAGGTGTTCACGGTGTCGGTCACTCCTCATGTCTGGCTTCCCGGTGATCTTTCCGCTCCCGTTCCTGGGATCCACCCGAGTCAGCCTGTGCGCTCTTGTGCTCTCCATCCCTGCGTCAGTGGATTGGGGACCGTGTTGTGCGCTTTGGCGGCGGCGGTGCTGGTGATGGTGGTGTCCCCCTCCTCCTCCCTCGCTGCGTCCGTCCGTCCGCCCAGCTCTCCTACTCTCCGGTCTTAAACCCTGAAACTCCCGCAGAGTCACTTCATCGCGTCCAGGTCAGAGAAACCATAACTACCTCTGCCTTGGAACCAGCTTGGATTTATTACCAACCCACAGACCCACAAACACACACACCTGATCACCCCCTTGCCGCTGTGTCCAGGGTGGATTTCCACTGGGAATGACACATGCACACAAACACCTACAGGGCACACAAACACACTCCCCTTGCGCTGTATTCCTCCCACCACCTGCGTTAAGAGGCTTTAAAGGTCCAATCTGCCGGCTCACTTCACTTGAACTCTCATCCCAATTAGCTCACACTCTCTCTTCTCCTTCTTCTGTCTCTCTCCAAGCCTGATCAAGCCACACAGAAAAACTGAAAAAGAAACCTAATAACATCCCACGTCGTGATGAGTGCGTGAAAGCAGGCACCAAAGTTGCGTCTCTCCAGCGGAATGATTTCACTTTGCGCCCTTCTCATCTGTGCGGCTGGTTGGTCATTTGTTAACCCGATACGAAGCCCGGCGGCAACACAGTCAGTGTGGGAAACAATGAGAGAGAGAGACAGAGAGAGGGAGAGCATGGAGGGTGTGTCCTGAGGCAGGGAATATCCGTCTTTCAGCCCTTGTCCGGATGGTTCCCAGCGCGCACCAATGCGCTCATCCCTCTCCCTGTCTGTACACTTTGCGCAACCTGCGGACCAACCCAAAACTTTTTTTCCTCACTTTTTTGTCACATTTACACATGGGATTAACCTGAACGGTTTCAGTTCCCCTCCGTGGGTTTTCTATTTCCTCTTTACCTATTGTAGAACCTCGCAGGTCCCTCTCCTCCAGTTTCAGGCCTTTGCTCGCTTCAAAGCTCCGCCGCTCCAATTAACTGTTTTTCACAGTTTTGCTCGGGCGGCCTCTGAATGGGAAAGTTTCTATAGGCGTTTGAAGCCGTAGCACCCCATAATTAAAATGCCGCTCTCCTGTGGATGGTGACATTGAAGTTATTCAGAAGTATATTGACCAAAACAGACAAGAAAAGACACGAAACTGGCAACTTTGGAGAGTCTTTTTTCTTAAAGGTGACTGGCTGATGCGCGCACGGTCAGAGCACACGTGACGCAGGTGCCTAACGCCCTCCTGCACACCTTATTTCTTATTAAATGTGACCAGCAAGCTCGCATTTGTGATCAGACTTGTTTCAACAGCTGCCGGTCTGAACTGTGCTCACATGCCGCTGCTTAATGATGCCGCCGGCTGCAATAAATACTAACCGGCTGAGCGCATTAATATAAAAGAGAATTGTAGGGTGTATAGGCATCTTTTTGAATACTGGCACCGGTCACATGGCATATTTTCCACGTCTGACTTCCAGGGCTCGTCTTGTCGGATCCAGGACCTCCAAACAATGTACCTTCTTCATCGGAGGAAATCTAATGAGATTCTGCCTCCCTCCTCCAAGGCCCTGTTGCTCAAGAGCTTCCCTGACAACCGCTGGTGTTTCCGCGGCCTGGCACTCTGCATTGACCCCCGGAGCAGAACAGAGGGCTCTTAAGGAGCAGAGGGGTTGATTTGCATAGCGGAGCAGTGACCTCCAAACACGAGCTGAATTCTAACCAACCATCCGGAAACACGAAGACATCAGTGGGTCTGCTCCGGGGCTGCAGTGTGAGGTTCACCTGAGGAAGAAGAGTCACCAAACACCTGGAACTTCTTCACTCTGTGCGTCTCGTTACCGCCAGGGAAGTGTTGTGAGTTGTGTATTTGGCACCATCTAATGGTCACACGTGTCATTTTGTGAAGAAACTTAAGATGCACAATTTATTGATCCCCACTGAGTCCACAGAAGACAGTTAGACCTTAATGAGAGCATGGACAGGTTGCGAGAAAGTTCGGCCCTGGGCTCAGACATGCAAAAGGCCCCACCACCTCTCCACACAGGGGCAAGATGCTGTTTAGCCTCTTGCTGTTGTTTTGCGCCTCTTTGTAGTTACACATCCATTTTTTTGTCTCTTTGTAGTCATTTGTGTCTCTTTAAGGCTATTTGGTTTGCACCTTTTTGTAGGCCTGCTTTTTGGGCCTCTTCTTGGTCAGTGCGTGTTAATTCAAGTGACGTTTTGCAAAATCACCACCACGTCATCCCGTGTCAGTTGTCTTTGTACATCCATGATCTACATAGGGAGTCTGACACGTTGTTCTAAAGTAGCTCCGAACTGATGAACCAAACACTGTCTCTAGACAGGACCATCCACGTTATCCAACATAGTTCTCCTACAGCCTTGGCACAAGAGAGAAGTCTCAGTTAGGTGCAATCTGTAACCTCACAGCCTTATGCCACTAAATCCTACACAGTAGACTAAATATCAAAGAGTGCCCGTGGATGCAAGTATGCAACATCACAAGCGGATTTTTGATCTCACACCCAGATACATCTCTAACGATTAGCTCCCAGGATAAGTAGAAGTTGCCTTTCAGTCCCTGCAACTGAAAGATCACTGTGTTGGTGAATGGGAAGGCACTAGGCATGTTGCCAAGAGCATGCAACACACACACACACACACACACACACACACTACTCTCTCTCTCTCTCTCTCCCTCACTCACTCACACATGGCGCCCTGGTGGCTAAGGTCAGTGCTTTCTCAAGGCAAAATAAGGGAGTGTGGAAAGGCTTGGGAAACTACAGAAGAATGTGCATTTCTGCGTACGCTGTTGAACTGACCTGAAGACAATTACTCCGGCCACAGTTTAAGTCCACAACAGGGAGGCCCTGTGTTCACGGGGCACAGTCGATAGCATGGGTCTAAATTAAGCTTTTCAGGCCTAAATCACACATCACTCTGCCCCACACTCATCAATCCAGCCTCTGAGAGGAGGTGGTGGTCCTTATTGGCCTGTAATTACTACAGTGTGCAGAGGCCTCTGAGGGTGTGCTGCAAAACACACAGCAGGCATTTACTAATTGGCAACCTCCAGACAATTGTAACCATTTGCATTCATTAGATATTTGTTCAGATTACTCACAAACACTGTGTACAAAGGAGGCCTACAACACAAGAATTCTGAGGTACTTTTACTTTACGTAAGAACCTATATGTAACTTTTCCACACTGAAATGTCTAAAAACAACTAAACCAGTGTTATATATTTGGCAAAGTCGTAATACTCACATTATCCCAAATGTTTCCAACAATTTTCAAACCCCAAGAAATCTGTCAGTTTAATTAAGGACATGGCCTGTGTCATTTGGTCGCTGTTGACTGTCAGTGGCTTCATTATTGTCATATCCCCCTTTGTGCCTGTGTCTGGGCTGCGGTTGTCTGCAAGCTGCTGTCATAAATGGACTTTTTATCCAGTTTTAAGCCACATTTTTATGATACACTTTGTAGATCTTGGTCTTTTTTAGCTTTGTATATATTTTAACCAGATGAAGGATTTTAAGTAATTGGGCGTCTGGATCTTAAGTTAGCAGAGAAACAAGCTGAGCAAACGTTTCCAGCCCCTGCTGTGCCGAACAGCACCAAAGAAAACACTACTTTTCAATGTGAAACTGCTTTATTTAGTGTTTTTATTAGTTTAAATCACATGGTCAATTGGTTTTGTGGCGGAAGAATCTTTGGTGAATTACTTTGTTTCCTCTAAATAGCTCCTGAATGTCCGGGTTTTCAGTTATCAGAGAAAATAAGTGAGCAAACAGTAGCAGATGCTGGGCTAGCAGCCCCTCCATGATGTGCCGAAATGAGTCGGAGAAACACCTGTTTGTAACGTGAAACTGCTTTATTCAATGTTTTTACAGGTTTAACCTCTGCGGATATTTCAGCTCCTTTTAAAAAATGTCTCAACGGTAAACACTGAAGGAATCCTAACCGGGAGAAATTGATTGCAATGCAATTGCTCCCTCTTTTGATTTGTTTTGATTGAAAGCGGAAAAAAATTGCATATTATGCGTTTTTAGTATTTAAATTTTATGCCACATTTTAGTTTTACTCCACATTACAAAGACAAATACACCTAAGGTTCTTTTAACTTTACTACATTCATCTGACATCTTGAATTAAAAGTTGTGTTGCAGATTATAATTGTGAATTCCGCTGCCAGGCTTTTATCCAGACCCAAGAGACGGGATCACATCACTCCAGTTTTAGCCTCTTTACACTGGCTCCCAGTATGTTTTAGAACAGATTTTAAGATATTATTGATGCTTTTCAAGGCTCTTTATGGTCTCTCTCACAGCTATACCTCCAACCTCTTAGTGCTGTGCATACCAGGATGTACTTTGAGGTCCTTTGTCTGTTCCAGGGGCCTGGCTAAAAACTAAGGGGACAGAGCATTTGCTGTCAGGGCTCTTGAACAGTCTGCCCAAGAAAATCAGGTCAGCCAAGTCAGTGATATCTTATGAGCCCCTTCTTAAAATAAACTTTCATTGTAGAGCTTTTCCTGATTTTAAATGAATTTAAATTTAAGTTAACTTAGACTGTCTTTATTTCCTCAGTTTTATACACTGAAGTGTTTTTATCAGTTCTTTTAAAAGTTGTTTTCATGTCTTCTGTTTTAATTATTGACATGTAAGGCACTTTCTTAGTCTGTTTTGAAAAGTGCTTTAGAAATAAAGATCATTATTATTATATTATTATCATTATTTAGAATGGACCCAAGACCCGCTTTTGGACCGCGACCCACCAGTTGGGAAGCATTGCTTTACAGGAACAACTCTCAAAACTAGAAACCACAGAGGTCTCAGATAGCAGAATTAGGATTTTCTGCACACATCAGCCCTAAAGCTATAGGTGTGTTCCCTGGGCTCAGTGATTAAATTCATAATAAAATCATATCATTTCACATTTAATTTGGTGTCAGTGAGACCCCCCTTTTTATATTTGCACTCTTTCCACTTTGTATAGCAGCTGCTGCACAGCAATTTCCCTCAGGATAAATACAGATTCATCTTATCTTACAACCCAACCTTTATGTTCTCTGGTTCCTGAATTACTGTCACAGAGACAGATGAAGCAAATGCTACGATACACACAAAAAAAGGGCAAATCATGATGGCCGAAGACCAGCTGGTAAATGATGCAATCTAATTGATTTTTCAAATAAGTAATCCGTCTCAAAAGCACAAAGGACAAATAAAGATCAGATTAGTTTGGACATGTACTGTGTACTTCGAAGCACAAATTAAAAGACTATTACAAGCAGGAGGGATATAATGATTTGTATGGAGACCACAAATCCTCTGAACAAAGTGATTAGAGTTTCTAATAAATATAGGACTAATGGATTTTTTTTGTCTGAGGCTTAAGAATCCAATTTTCTAGGAAGTCTCATTTTTGTAGAAAATATGTGCAGCTGGCAGTCCTGAGATTGAGCCCAGCCCAGGACTTTTGTTGCATGACATGGATGCCCTTCTCTCCTGCTCTCCACCCTCTTCTGAACTGCTCTGCTGGCTAATAGACAATTATTATGGTGAGTCAAGTTAGGGCATTTTTAAGGGAGAGCAAAACGTAGAGGAGGGGGTTGGAAAAAACAAGAGGAAGGTCAGCAGAACTGCCTGGATCAGAAGTATTTAAAACTTTTCAATTATATATTTATCTTAGAAATCTTGTATCTCTAATGCATGTAGCATACTGCCTGAGCAGGCATTAGCATGTGTATTAGTCTGCATCACCTGGGGCTCAAACTCACAACCCTGAACACCAAGGGCAAGTCATGACCTTGCTGAGCTACCTGCCAAGTGAGAAAACATCAACCGCCTTCCCAGTATGACTTGGACACTCAGCAGAATTGCATGTGAAGGCAAATTTAAAAATGGAGTTAAAAACTGAGGTAACAAAATGAACATTTTTGCTCTTCATCTACTGAGATGTCTATAATTTATTTTTCAACAAAGACTGATGACTGCATAAGTGACAAACTGCTTTGAGATGCTCGCATTTCCACTGACTGCTATAGTTTACGTGATAGAATTCAAATTTTGTCAGAAACTCAGACTTTAAGATACAACTCTGAAATTTGCCACACTAATTCAACCATAAAATTTTTGTCCTTTTGTCAGGAATATTGGGGATTCATTCAGCAAAAAACTGCAGATGTTGTTTACAGTACTGTTTACATTAAAGCATTTGATGCACTGTGGACTCAACTTTAAATATTTCAAAAATCTAGCTAGTTTGTTTGTGCAGGACTGTACGAAGACAGTGTATAGCAAGTTTGGTGTCAACTGAGCAAAAAATGTGTGAGGGGAAAGGTTTAATTAGTTTAACAGTTTTTGAGAAAACAATAACAGACATCTTGACTGCTGCAGCTCAGATCCATTTGAGGATTTCCGCTCAATTGAGGCTACTGCTTGGTGAAAGTTGCAAAGTCGTAGCAACGTTTTAAACTTTCGACGGTGGTTGTAGTGCCAACGTCATGACTATAATTAGTCCACAATTTTAGGTGGGACAGTTTTGCTCAGGACTGGATGTATGTGCAAAGTTTGGTTTACTTTCATACATGGGAAGGCAGATTTTATGGTAGGGAGAAGAACATAGGCAAAAACAAGAGGAGACCTGCCCGGCCCCTAATAAATGTGATAATTAACTTAATCCTACTGGGGACTGAGAACTGTTCCAAGAAAAGCTGCATGTCATTTCCCCAAATTATTCAAACATTACATCTTGTGTTCTTGTCTATGGTTGTAATAATCTTCCATATCACCCCTCGCATAACAGATTATGGCTAAATACTCTGAGTTTAAGCAAAATGGACAAGACCATGGAAGAGGCCAAAATAATGTGCACAAGTAAGAATAAATTATCAGTTGGGTTGCTCAAAAAACTATTTACTGTTTAAGATGTTTAGTCCATGCATCCCTTTAACCATCTACCCCTGTGCTTCACACCTCAACATCAGAAATAGAAGAAAGTAGGTTTGTAGCACCATCTGTTGGCCTGAGACAAACTCCCACTGCAACACACAGTGAATACACATGGAAAAAGTGAGGCAGAGCACAGTCTCAGATAAAAGTTTTAATTAAAAAAAGAAAAAAGCTCCAGGTACAATGTCTGGTAGACCAGACCCTGGGTGCAATGCTTTGTGACAAAACAAAAAACAAAACAGATGACACATCAAGTTGCTTGTGATTTTGAATATAAATCCAAAAAAGGGGGAATGCGCAGCGACACTGATCAGTAGGATGAAGAACTCCACTATAAATTTACCTGAATGTTATTTCATGAAGTGTTCCGTCGGGGTGGAACAATAAAAAACAGCAACTTGATGCAACAAATGTATACTTACATGTGATCCTGGAGGAAGGGTGAAAGAAACAAACAAACAAACAAAAAAAACACTGTCCACCGCTGCACTGATCAGGAATCGTCAATTTCAAAAAATGTTTCAGTTTGGGCCACTGCTGTACATTTATAAAAAGATTTGTGTGTGTGTTTATGTAAGAAAAAGACCAGCTTTGAGGTGTTATTTCTTGGCGAATGAGATCTTCATGGCGTTCGTTTGTGTGATCTTAAAGCCTTGTAGTGCGTCTCGTGCAGCGCCAGCCTGCACTTCATTCTCAAACTCCACAAAGGCGATGTCGTGGCGACCAGGGACCAAACGCACCTCCTTGAATCCAGGGAACCTGAGTACACAACAATACGTTCACGTTCTGCCATTCCACAAATAGAAAAATATATAAATGCAAAATCAAATGCAGAGAAAGAGTTGGTACTGACTGGTTGAAGAGCATGGAGAGCATGAGTTCGTTTGTCTCCTCTGGAAGGTTGGTGAGGAAGAGGATGTGATTTGGAGGATTTTCTGCAACCTGTGAGGACAAAGGCAAAGAGATATTAGAATAAAAATACTAGGACAAAATTAAACATTTATTTTTTTCAAATGACAACATGCTCTGTCAGAACACACTACCTGTTGGGGCATTTGTCCTGGCATCTGTCCGGGCATCATCTGGCCAGGAGGCATGGCACCAGGGGGTATCTGACCAGGCGCCATTCCCGGAGGAGGCATCATACCAGGAGGGGGCATATAAGGTGGCTGGCCTGGCATGTGCATCATACGAGGAGCTTGGGTCATGGGAGGCATTCCCTGAAGAGTGAAGAACAACAGTGATGAGCATGTCAGCAGCTGTGGTGACATGTTTCCACCAACTTAAACATCTGTTTTCCCTTCCTAACACCACCAATGATCTCCACCCAAATCTGGGGAGCCCACATGCTACTGCTGCATGAAAGTCTGGTACGAGTTTTAGATTTAACTGTTCTCTATCCTATCTGTCAGCATAGCTCGATAATGACCAGTGTCAGTGAAAGAGAAAATATTTTTTGTTTGCCTCTTTTAGTGTCATTGTCCATAGTCTTACAATGTTAGTCCAAATCACACCGGAACTGTGTGATTTCGCAATTTCTTCGGGACAGAAAAGAGTAATACATCTCCATACAGTCACCCGGATTTCGCAAGAGTTTGCTACCCTGTCTACATTTATATGTAGGGTCACTAATAACGACTTGGGCGTCACAATAGTTTACATGCCAGCAAAGATACTGGATTACTACAAGATGGCCCACCTACAATATACTCCCATTGTATGAAATGGTATACATTTTCGGTCTCCTAAGTAGGCGTTGTCCCCTTACCCCAATCAAAGACGATGGAGAACCGCCAATCAAAGTCGAGTATCCCCAACCTTGCTTCAGTCAACGTGTGTACCCTTACTGGCCGTAAGCTAAATAAATAAACGGTCCATGAAAAACATATTTTTTTCCAGCGGATGTCTTAGTTACAGCATGATTGAGCTAACTGGAGTAGTTTCATGTCGTATCCAACAACGGGAGGCTTTTAACAGATGACGTCCTGATGTTAGCTTTGCTGCTAGTGTTAGCTGTCCCTGTCAGCTGCAGCCACTGATGCTTTCTAGACATCGTGATTTCCCAAAACTGAACAAATACCACACACAGCAACACAAAACTGCTTTGCTAGCTCAGTCATGTTGTAACTAAGATATCCGCTGGAAAAAAATATTTTTTAATCCAGTATCTTTGGTGAAACTGTACTGATTTCAGCACCAGTGAGGAGATATCTGTTGCCAGATCTCGCGAGTGTGTTTTTGAAACTGAGACAGGTCTTGAAGAAAGTACATTTTCTCCTGATTTGTCCGTCTGAAATTTGCCATTTTGGTGTCGGAATGTTCTGAAGATATGTGGCTTGTGATAGATGTGTCCAATACCGTGACTATGGGGCAAACGAATCGGCCATAATCTGTAATCACGTTCAATTCTCCCACTGAAGTCAATGGACTCAGGACCTGCTATTAGTCTCCTAAAGGGGCGTGGTGGTCGCGAACCCCACGTGACACTGATACAGGAAACTGACCCGCAGTGGACCGTCTTGGTTTATCCACCATCTTTGATACCAGTAATTAAATCCGTTACCAACGTTATTCCTACAGAGTAACAATAAAACACCCATTACTTACAGGCATGGCAGCCGGTACTCCAGCAACCATGGGTGCAGCAGCGCCCGGTACACCCTTCTTAGCCCCGGCTGTGTCAGCTCCTTTGATCTTCTTCTTCTCCTTTTTACGGTCACGCTCCACATAAGTCCCCTTCATTTTAGCTATGATGTCTGAGTCCGTCTTGGCATACTGGATACGCTGTAGGAACAGTAGGACAGTTGAATCTCGTTAGGCTACAGATTTTATGCCTCAAGAGTTGTTTAACTGTGTCAATCGTGTGTGTTATAGGAACTTTTACTCTCTGTAAAGCCTCTCAGTGATCTTGTCTACACTGTGATTCACCTACCATGGGTTTGTCGTAGAAAGGAAATCCCTGCATCGACCTCAGAGCATTAGAAGCGCTGTTAACCTCCTTGAAAATAACAAAGGCCTGACCCTTCATCTTTATGTTTCGTGCGACCAAGATGTCCAAAATCTGTCCAAACTGTGAGAAGATGGCGTACAGCGACTTTTTCAACTCTGCAGAAACACAAAACACAAAAACACACAACACAAAAAGAAAGCATGAGTTTGATTAGATGGGCCATCTGTTTGCTGTGTGCATTCAACCGAAGCTAATAAGGCGAGTGTAAACTTACCATCTTTCTTAATTTTCTCATTCAAGTTGTTAATGTAGATTGTATGGTTGAGCCGTACATCGGGAGTGGCCATTTTCTACTCTGTAGATGAGTGGCTGGAGAGAAAACAACTGATTATTTAACAGGTAAGAAGCACAATTCTTGATTAGCCGCTAGGCAGCTAACTAACGTGTGGTGAACGTTAGGCTAAAAGCTAACTGCTAGCTATAGCTAACATTATTTAGTGTACAAAAGCCATTTATCGCTAACACCATTGTCACAAAAAACGACTAAAGAGGCAACATAAGTCCACAAATGCTTTGCAAAAGAGCTTAAAACCAAAAACAAACGATTTAACTGTTTACCTCGATGGGGAAAGAAGACCGAAGGATCCTCACCTCGAAGTAATGAATGAAAACCCCTGCCAAAGACGGTCTTTGCCCCAGCCTTCACAAATCCCGTACTCCGTGTTCTCGCGTTATTAACAAACAACACAGGGAGGCATTTCCGGTTTCACGCTCAATTGTTTTTTTAAGCATACTTTCGGTATTTTAATAGCTGCTGTTACCAAACACGGTGACATGGAGATATTTAGATATCACCACATATTTTGACAAATCAGTCTTTTTTTTTCCTTTTTTTTTTTTTTTTTTACTTTAAAGTCAGTAAATGCAGTGGAGGGCGGTGTGGCCTTTTAACGTACGTGTGTGAACCGACAATACACACGAAGAAGAAGAGCAAACTTGCCATGCCATATATGGGTAAAACACCGGGCTGTTAGCTAGCTGTGCTACTCTGGAAAGTGAGTACAGGAACTAAGGTTAGTGTGTGTAAAATATGGCAAGCTAATTACTTTACGTGAACGACAACCGAGAAGACTGTCGTACTTAGGTTTCTACCCAAAACAGCTTTCACCGCCTAATGGATAACTAACTTTCCCCCACCGAGCTTGTTGGCAACAAAGCTAGCTAAGTTGTAAGAGGTAGGAGAGACTGAAGAGTGTGTTACAGTGTTGATGATGAGTGTCATGAGCTGCTGTAACTTACCCCCTTACAAAGATGCACAAAATATTGACTAAGCTATCACTTCTGTCAGGGTCAATGCTAAAAGAGCTCAGACAAGATGTCAATGGAGTGTCCCTCATTACCTCCACCACCACCACCTCCTCCTCCTCCACCTGCTCCAGGTCCTCCACCTCCTCCAGCCTCAACACCCAAGAAGAAGCTGTATCAGACTATAGCCAGTAACAGGAGTGCTGTGGAGGGGGACTACACAGAGGCCTGCTTATTGCTCAGTCAAAGGGAGAGCAGGTGAGATTTTCAATGAAAAGACCAACTTTATTTGCACATTTAATCTAAAAATGTTTATTTTGACCATCAGATGTTATAACAAAATATTCCCTGATTTCACATTTGAGCACAAACACTCAGTTACCAGATTATTAGATACACATGTGCAATCTGATCCAAATTTACTGCAGTAAGCCCTACCTGTGTGAAGGTTATAATGCTTACTTTTCTGTTGACATTGTCCTAGAGATTAATGTAAACTCTACTGAAGTCATAGATAATGCTAAGAATTTATTAAAAACCTGCCACTATTGTTATAATCATGCAAGTAATTTTTTAAGGACAAATGCCAAATATTCTCTTGCTCAAGCTTATCACTTGTGAGACTTTCTTACTTTTCTTTGTCTTCTGTGATAGTTAATTGAATGTCTTCAGGTTTTCAACCGTTGATTGGCCAAAACCAACAATTTGAAAAGGTCATCTAGGGCTTTCGGAAATTGTGATGGATATTTTACATCATGCCGTGACACTTCATAAACCAATGATTAATCAAGTAATTGAGTTGTAGCTCTAGGAGTGTTTATACTGAAAGGTATTACGAATATTTTGCCCACACTATTTACATATTTAAGTTTGCCACAATATTGGTAACACCTTAATACAGCGTAATCCTGAATCAACACTAACTGCAGCCTCAAAAAAATAACAGTTGAATCAACATCTCTCTCAAAGTCAACAAAAATGGAGTAATATAAGCCTCTCAAAGAATTGATAAGTATGCCTTTTCACAGCAGACATTTTGACTTGTAATGGCAGGAAATGTGCAAGTGTTGCTAACAACATTAATGATGGCTCTGTTTTAGGAGACTGAAGCCAAAGTAGTTAAATAAAAGACAGAAGACTTGTGCTTTTCTTACTGTGACATGTGAAAGTGTCTCAGGTGAAGAATCTCCAATCAGGGCTGTTGAATTTGATTGTACTGGAATAATTTGTATTTATGATAGCTGTTTTTTTCATGCTTCAGATTTAGGAAGGACCTGCAGTGGTTGCTGGTGAACACATATGTGCCCTCCCTCATCCAAGATGGTCCACAGTAAGTCAGTACACTTTGGTGTATGTTTAGTAACACTGTGATCTTTATTTAACTGAGAAAGCATTTGTATAACACAAATAAAACTGTAACCACAATTGTTAAAGGTACAATGGGGCTTTGTGTTATTAGTGTGACCTCAATGCTTTTATGTTTAAATCATTAAACATGACATATTTGCCAGGGTGTGACTGCGTTAGAGTGTTATTCATTTACCTTTCAGGTGCGGTCTGGTGGCTTTGTGGATGTCCGCTCACCTTCGACAGCCACAGCTAAGTGTTGATATGGAAACTGTTGTTCAGACGGCACTGAGCAGGGGATACACGGCACAGGGTGAAATGTTTTCAGGTAACAAAGTTTGTTAACTGTAGAAAAAACAGAGTGGGAAACAAGAGCAAATAGGGGTGTTTTTTTGTTATAATGCTTCACCCATTTTTATTTATGATAACATGATTAAAAGTTGAATCCTCCCAAAGGGAAAACACATGCCTTGACATCACCAGGTGTCGTCAGAAGGGCAAATCTATTACATTAAAAACTCCAGATGTAGGATGTCATTAAAACGTGGACGGTATAAAAACAGTTTTGCAACTAAAATTGTTTTTTAGTAGTAATTCCATCTTTATGTATCACAAGCAACTAATATGCAGTTTCACCCTGTTTATGGTGTTTGGTTTTTTGATGTTCTCATTAAGATTTTTATTTTGCCAGCTGACAACATGGCCCTTCTGGCAGAGGAGGTTTGTGGCTGTAAGGCAGAGCTGCTGTCGGGGGGTTTAAGTGGTGATAATACTGCAGCCATTATCACTCACCTGTGGGGGAGACAGCCTGTCCTCATCCCGTATCCTGGACCAAAATAACACTGCCATGAGAGGTGTCCTGAAAGAAAAGATTTCATTTTGTGGTTGTTTTTGTTCTTTATTTTAATGCTACTTACATCATAAAAGAAAAGTTAATAATTCCAGGATAGAATTCCTTGACAGTATGTACAGATATGATGAGGACTTCAACCACGAGCCGTGCCAGCGGAGTGGCCACAGGGCGCATTGGGCAGTCGCTTCAGGTAAGACTGGAGAGCTCACTCTTTGAAGACCAATAGAGGTGGTCAGAATGTCTTGAATTAACTAAAGAAACAGAACCAGGATCAGTCTGTTTTATAAAGCTGGTTTGAGACATTAATTTGAGACATCAAGCACAGCTCAGTTCACAGTGAAGACAGTGAACATGTTAAGAAAAAACTGCCAATGTTCTCGGGCACAAAGCAACAAATCTGAAACATGATGTGGAGAGAAAAATGTTGCGGCAACACTAACACAATCGCTACAATGAACAGAGCCAAAAAGGACTATTGGCAGTAGTAGTAATTAATCAAAATATTATGTAAATCACAATATGGCCAAGTGCAATATAAAAATTGCAGGAGCTTCAAGTTTTTGATCAACATGCCATTACAAATGAAGCATTGTAGTGCTACAGAGATGCCCTGCTCTACAAATCAGATTCTGGATGTAAGGGAGAGAACTATTCTGGAGGGATATGTTTCCATGGTAACTGAGGTCAGACTACAGCGCTATAAGCATCAACTTGCCACACAATAACCACATCTGTTTGTTCCAGGTGTTCTCCTTGGTTTGGACCAGGGGACTGTGAGCAAAGAGCACTTTCAGCCTGACCCCTCTCTGCCCTGGCTCTACCTCGCCGTGGACGGCAGCTTTCCCTGTCCTGTCAGTAACGCAGCAGTCAAAGAGGTTTACATCCTGGCTAAGCAGGGTAAAAGCCTGAGCTACCAGCTGTGGAGTATGGACAGTGTGGCTCAGAGCAACGAGCAGCTGAAGACACTGGACCCTCGGAGAGCAAACGATGGGACCCCGTACGTCGTTCCTCAGGGAGGCGTGGAGGCCGGACTGGCTGGACAGGCGGTGTTGCTCCACACAAGGACCCAGAAAGAGTAATGAGTGTGACGGATACAGGGTGCCAAAACACTGATCCGTTAAAGAGGCATCACTGTGAACTCTCATGCTGCAATATGACTGATATCACAGTTTAACCCAAAGTCTTAAGAACAATCTGATGTCTGCGTGAATTGCACAAGTTTCTGAATTTATCCAAAAGTGTTTCAAAGTGTTGTGAATGTCTACATTACAGTATTAATACTGTATGTGCTACAGCTTTGATGCTGGGACATTTTGGATCCTATTAGGGGTAAATGGTGTAACAATATGAGATGATATTGAATCATTAAGTGTGTACATATTCTGATACACGGGTAGCTGTCTCTTTAAAGGTCTTGTTTGCAGCATTTAGTGGCATCTCACTGTGAGGTTGCAGAACTGAAATTTCTCCAGTGTGCTAAGTCTGTAGGAGAGCTACGGCGGCCGACGCAAAAACGAGAATGCAGCTATCTAGAGCCTATGTTAGATTTGTCTGCTCTGGGCTACTGTTGAACAATATGGCGGACTCTGTCAAGGAGGACCCGCTGTCTTTGTAGATATAAACTGCTCATTCTAAGATGACAAAAACACAATTCTTATTCTCAGGTGATTAATGAAAACACACTAATGATTATGACATACCATGTCTGCCAATAGATGCCCCTCAATCCTGCACACTGGACCTTTAATATCTTCAGATGTATGAGGCCTTTTGTTGGAACTGTTATGGGCAAATTTGTGCGTTATCAAAAATATTGGATCCACAGTGTTGTTACATCAATATGATGGGGAAAAAATACCTTTATTTAATTTAGAGAACAGAAATTATCATCTTATTTTTTATCCTTTAAGTTTCTGACTGAATTTCTGGAAAATATACTGCAATGCAGAATTATCCATGTCGCCCTTCCATGGATCACTGTTATTTAAACTGAGTGCTGTTTTTATGGAGAATTATATGTTCTGTCCTGCAGGTTTACAGTGTAACAAGTCTTCATTTACCTCTCGGTGCTGCATACAATAACGACTGAACGGATATTATATTTAACTTGTTTATATTCTCATAATGTTGTAGTACTCAAGTTTGGTCTCAAAAGCAGTCTCAAGACTACTACTGGTCATGTCTTGGTCTGGGACAAGGAGGACTCTGGATTACATTTTGAGATCTCAACTGTGTGAAAATTCTGACACATTAAGTTCAACTCTGCACTGCCTTTTGTTTGTTTTATAAAAATATTTCTCAAAGTACACGTGTACATGCACACATACATTACACATGGCAATAAAAGAGGTGAGTGACAGCGAATTGTCATGTTTTCTGTGGTTGTTTTTATGGAAATGTCGATGTTTGTGCCTATGATTTGCACTCAGTCATGCACCGTTGGCCTCACACTGGTCTGTGTTTAGTCTTGACTCGGTCTCAACCCCTGAAGTCTCTGTCTTGTCACAGTCTCAGTACACTCTGGTCCTGGTCATGACTTGGTTTCAGTTAAGGTGGTCGTAACTTATATTAATGGATATTCAGTAAAAGAAATAAAACACTCAAATCAAGTGTTTGATCTGAGTTGTGTGTTTGAAGAACAAAAAACTCTGAAAGTTCTTATTTCCAGTTTATTGCAATCCATGACTTGGACAAAGCAAGGAATTAATATCAATTTTAACCAGTCTGTGTGCTTTACAATTTTAAAATACGCTGCCTTTTTAAAATACAAAATGTGGTTATGAGCCCAGTTTTCTTACTTACAAAGCAGCACCTGGTTTGAAAACCTGATCATTTGCCATTTTACAAATATAGAGGATTTGTGGGCAAGACGTGTAATACTTTGTAAACACCATATCATACCTCTCTCCCAGCATGTTTACCTTTTAAGAAATGGAAAAAAAACTTAATTTGAATTCCAATTTCATGAGGTCAGATAACACATCCAAACAGTGCTGCCTGACACTGTCCAAGGACGTCTGTCTCAAGACTGTTACATTCACAGACCTGCTGCATTCCAGCCAAGGAACGGCAGATATGCTCAAAAGCAGTGACTTTAAATATAGCAATGTTGTTTCTTTGTAAACTCTCCATCCTCATACAAAAAGTCAACCCCACAAACCTTGTGTTTAGTGTAGTTAAATGCGAATGACAGCATTGCCTCGTGTTTAAAAGTGACACTGTTGTATTCGATTCGTCATCCGTTGAATCATAAGACACATTAAAAATTTCCAGTCCGAAGATCACATGTAAGCTCGAGTCACACAGACTTATCAGTTTAATCAGGTAATTCCAGTTATCATTTCACCAGTGACACTGCTGCTTTGCTGTGAAACTCCCTGCAAATCTGAAGCAACACTGACTTAAGAGAATGAAGTGATCACAACAAATTATATTCATGTTAGAAACGTCCGCATTTGTAAACCCAGTACTTGACTGCTGCTTCCCATCTTAAGACACACAGAGGCACCGCTTGATTTGTTCAATGGCTTTGTGAGGATCCATAGTGCAACAAATTCCAGACAAACATGGCTGCCAAGCTGCTTACTGCACAGATAAACGAGCAAAAAAACTGACTGCATATCATACAAAAAAAAAAAAAAAAAAAAATTTAGAAAACACTTTTCTGCAAGAAGTTAAACTTTGGGATTATTATATGTAGGGCGAACTCTTTGGAAGAAAAATAGCAGGAGTCCACTGCACTGGAATGATCAAACAGCTCTTTAAAAATGCTAGGCACAGAAATCGTACAAACAAGGTAAAGAGGTTATACCAAGGCCAAAAAAAATTAAATAAAATGGTATTTACACACTGAGTTAGTTAACACCTGGTCTGACCAGTGTTTTAGTGTTGCTGTATACTTAAACATCAAATGTAGTCCATCACAAAAATACAACCCAATGCTCCTGAAAGGCTGCGTCAAAAGGTTTCATACCTCTGGATCAAGTTCGTGGTTGTGAGAGTGCTGTGTGCGACTCTAACCAATAGAGGGCGATGTTGAGGAGGAAGATGAGCAACGTTAAGTGTGCCTTTGTAGGAAAACTGCCTGTCAGAGGTCTGTATGCTCCACAGTACATGAGATAAACGTTACAATTCTGCATTCAGTTCTCCCTCTTTGTCATCCTACTACTGTTTGCCTCAACTCATCGCAGGTCATCTGTCCCCACGAATGGAGCATTAATGCATGAAGTCGGCCTTTGGCATATTCCACTTTGCAATAGAAATCTTGCGCTTTTCTTGGTTCATCTCCTTCTCACACAGGTACAATAAGATAAAGACACTTGGATCATGGCGTGGGTCATAAACCGATGACCCTTTTCTAATCCTTCCTCTGTCAATCTTAGTTTGTGTAATCATCAGTCCTTTTCTTCAACCTCTCCCAATCTTGTATCTCTTCTACCATCTGGAGAATGTCTCATCGCAGTCGTCTGAGTCTCTCTCAAGGTGTCTGCGGGAGCATACTGCTGAAGATGTCTATGAGGTTGTCCAGTCCCCACAGGTAGCCGTCCTCCCTGTTGCCCTCCACCCAGGGAGTCCTGTGGTCCAGGGTCTGAGTGTCCGGCAGGAGTACCGTCTTCCCAAAGTCAATCATCCACACTCTGGCCTTCCCCGAGGCGTCGTGCACGAACAGCAGAGAGCTGCCCACAACCTGCAATCGGAGAAACCAGTGAGGCAGGTGAGTTTAGATGTGCAAGTGATTCGGTACAGGAGCTACTGATGGGATCCTATCACAATATCTTCAACCCGGCCAACGGGTTTGTTTAGAAATGATGAAACTGAGTGTGTGTGTGTGTGTGTGTGTGTGTCTCACCTCGTGTGACTTGAAGAAGTGCGACTGCTCAAGGACTGAACGTAGTTCCTCCAACCGCTTCAGGTAGAGTTTCTGAGAAAAAGAGATGAAGGGCATCAGAAAAATACATATTTTGTTGTACTTCTCTCCTCATTAATTATTAGTCTAAAACCTTTTATCCTTCCTTGATGCAGTTGCTGCTCAATAGATTTTAAGAAATGGCAGCACAGTAAATATGAAGCTACCACCAGCAGCCAGCTGGGAAAAAGGTAGCCTAGTTCCCTCGAACTTCACAACTTCCGTCTACCAGCACAAATATTAGGGCTGGGCGTTTAAACATTTTTGATACCAGGACCTTTAAAGCGATACCGATACCAAGAGAGTACTTCATTCAAGACCTATCATGGGAATGGAGTGGCGTGTAGTATAGCAATACTTTTGAATGTTTTGGTGGCATCTCGGCATACTGAACTGCTTCAAATACACTGCGCTTGACTTCACCTCACCACAGACTGTATGGGTTGTAGCTGCTGTGGCAGGAGTGTGAGCTCTGCCACGGAGACAGCTGGTGAGAGTTCGCCAGGCCACACACACAGTGACAGGGCTTACTGTTAGGAAATGTTAGCTGTGTGATGCTAACTGTTATTAACAGGTTTAACATCAGAGTTGAGCCGTCTCGGCATTGGTGGGACTCTTAAACTGCTGCTGCTGTGTTAGCTCATGCTAACCAGGCAGACGTTGAACCGACCATTAGTCGCAGAAAGTGGCTCCACTGATGGCTGCAACAGAAAGTTTGCTACTCCAGATGGGAGTCAGGACGTTCCAGAATCAGATCCCCGATTACAAAAAGGATTAAATGCAGTATCATTTGACTGGAAATGTTTTGATACTACTTGGCGCTGGCTTATTTCTGTCAATACCTAAAAGGCCCTTCCGTATATCAAAAAGTAACACATATCAGCACATATCTTTGTGTCTGTCAAGTATAAACAACAGTTAGCTGTTATGGGGGAGGTTACGCACCAAACCTAAGCAGGGAAAGATCAAACTTTTCCTTGGGAAAAAAGCCTCCTTGCTGAAAAACTGAGCAGTGACAGCAGCAGAACAAGTAACACAGTCACAAATAGTAACATACCAGAATCTGAGTGTTCCCAGCTACAAAGTCCTCCAAGGCCTGCATCACCTGCTCCCTGTGCTTTGTCTTCTTAAAGTTGGTGTTACAAGTTCCATCAGCTTTCTGTAGAAGTAAAAAAAATAAAACGTAAGACATCAAGTTTTGCTCTCCCCTGATTATTTTTTGACCTGCACAAGGACAATAATTAAGTAATTCATTTAAGCTTCCCGATTCATCTTGGCTGCAACAAATTGTTGCCTGCAGAGTGTTCAGTGCAGTATTATCAGTATTAGATTTGATCAAATTTTGTGTTTTGCGAAGGATGCAACAGGAAACAACAACAAATACCAACAAAAATATAAATTCCAATGCCACAGCTTAGATGCTGTACTTGTTCCACTGGAAAGTAAAGCAGCTGCTTTAAATGCTCGCTGAGTCATAAGATATTTCCATTCATGACAGACTTCATGCAAATCTCCAGTTATTGGTGCGGCCTGATAACCAGCCCTGGATTTATTTTTGAAAGAACAAACAGTCCCCTTTACGGCCACGCATTCAGACAAAAACTTTAATACACTGTTTTCCATTTCCTCTCCAGAGTGTGTGGTCCATCTAGTGAACAGGCTGATAAATATTTACTCCCACTGATTGATTTACATCTTGTAGAAGTATGTGTTTCTTCACTAGCACTCAGTACTAAAGCCAGGCAAGCTCATAGGACTGCGTGTCCAGGACAGCCTCTGACCTTAATGCCTTCGATGCGGAAGCCCAGGGTGGCTGTGGAGCTGAGCGTCTCCCTCCACTGCATGTATCTGGGTTTGAGGACTCCCTGCTGGGCCCTCTCCTGCTCTGTGGGGGCCCCGGGGTCCACTGCCACCATCTTCTCATACATGTCCTTTCGCAAGCGAGGACGCTCTCTGGCTTTGATCAGCTCCTCCTCCAAGTACGTCCTGAAAAAAAAAAAAAGCATTAATATTTAATTACAGTTTTTATTTCATTTTATCATTCTGTTATCCCCCCCCTTTCCTTTCTTTGCTGTTTTAGTAAGAGTTTTTCTGTATTCATTTTATGTCTTTGTTGTGCATATTTGTAATTTTCTGATTGATTTAGTCTTACTGTGCTCTTTAATCATGTGAAGCCCTTTGTTGACTACAAATACAGACATTATAAATATTCTTATATACTGTAAATATGATAAAGAAGCAAAAAACTAGTAGGGCTGTCCCCTGGAAGTCAAAGATACCAATCATCAGTTGGAGACCCCTCAGTCAACTGAGAGTCCTTCAGGTCAAGCAGTTTTCTTTCTTATTTTTTCAGTCAGTGTTCAGTGTACTTCTAAGGACGTTACAGTCCCCAGATTTAGCTGCAGAATGAGCGCTCCTCAGTTTCCCATTACAGGCAGCTGCAGACCCAGACCTAGGGTGAGTCTGAGCGAGATGGAGGCAGGTGCCCGGCGGAAAAGAGATAACATTATCTTCTACCTTCTGCTTAGAAGCAACTTAATACGGTACAGTCTGTGGCTTTCATTTGATATCTAGTGTCGGCAAAAAATGCTGCACATTTTCGTTTCTGACTAACTTGACTTGTTCACTATATTACGTTACTGTCACTGTCACACTGAACTTCCTGTTGAACCCTGTTCAAACTCTCAAACTCTATATGGAAAAAGGAACAAATAGTCTCGTATTGACCAGCAAAATATCATTAAACTGACATAATTCTGAGTTGGAAACAGTCCTAAAAACTAGTGTGTATAAAGCTCTGATAAAATCACCACTGCTGTCAACATGATCTTGGAAAATGTTTGCCACACAGTTATGTTTTTACACCCTGGATTAAGTCTTACCTGCTTCCCATCTTACAGTCCATGATGGAGGGCGAGTCAAAGTCAGCCAGCAGGTCATCCATCAGGTTATAGTCCTGCTCATCTCTCTTTACTACACCATAATAACCAGGCACGTAGGGGCGCAGTGTGTCCTCCATCAGCTTCTGTAGGCACTGCTGCTCGCACTCGCAGTATCGCTTCAACAAGCGTCCGTACTCCCCAGCCTGGAAGTTACCTTGGGGAAGGCCACAGACAAACTGAAGATTAAAGACTGAAAATAATGCATGTGTGAGGATGTTGTCCACAGCCGTGTATTTATGCTTACCTGCGTGGCCAGCTAGCTGCACCCATGGGTAACGCTTCTTGAAGGACACAACGAAGGGCGACCAGTGAACCATGGTCTTCAATTTCTGCCAGGACTTATTCTGGGAAAAGGAAATGGACAAAGAACGTCATCCTCCTTGTTACAAAAAGGTGTGGGTCGTCAAGCGAGTGACAAATCTGCAGCTGTGACTAAGCAGTACGAGGGTTTCTTTTCTGGTCACAACAAAAGCACTGAGCTAAATACAGGCAGGAGAATGATTACTCATTAAAGGAAAACATACCCTGTAGTGTGCGCACACACACACTGACACACACACCTCAGTAGACATTGGACAGCTTCTCCCCTTTAGCCAAGGCCAGGTGCACAACGTACGTGCACAGCCCATTCATAAAACATTTACCAAAGCCACCAGTGTAGTGTCGTAAAACAGAGCCTTACTGTCTGAAACTGTGTATGAAACTGTGTGTGTGTCCTGGTTATCTGCGTTGGGAAACACCAGAGTGGGGACAGTGTGCAACTGGGGCTTTGACGCAAGCACTCTGAGAGGAACATACCATCACTTGATTAGAACATGTGTGTGTGGGAAATCACAACAAACACACAGCCAGGTTAGGATGGGAATGTATGTGTGTGTGTGTGTGTGTGTGTGTGTGTGTGTGTGTGTGTGTAATCTTGTCCTTGGCTCCTTCTTTGCAGTCTTTCTAATCACACCATCCATCTGTTTTTGTGTGGTACATTCAAACATACTTTATATTTAACACAGAAAACAGTAAGTGTGGCAGCGCAAACGGGTTAATGTGAGTAATAAAACATTGGAACAAGAGGCTATAACAATAAAAGTAATCTTTTTATAACTAAATGACTAGTATGAATGGCTGTGCTGCTCCCTGCCAAGCCTATCTCTGCCATGTTTACATGTCAGCCTATCTCTGCTCTCCTCACATGCATTCTTTCCACAGCTGCTCTGTTGAAACTCTGTCACAATAAAACAGTCTTAATGCAACAGAAACGGCAGGCTCTGTGTTTAACTTAGTAGAAGAAGAAAAAACAGACGTTATTTGAGTTTGAGGAGTGCTGCTTTGTCAACTCCTGCTGTTTTAAGACCCAGGAATTGAGCCTCTCAATCAGCTTCTTACTATAAGCAAAGGAGTTCTAAAAGTTTCTTATTTAGTAAGCATTACGTCATATGTTATTGAGAAAAACCATTTAGTGTTGATTCCTTGTGATGGGAAACTGTGCAACATGCTCGCGCTCCGTCAGACAGCTGGTCAGCGTCAGGATTTCAAAGAGACACGAGGCAGAGAGGAGAGAGTGAGTACGAGACACCTGTGACCTGAGACTTTTAATCCCATCAACAGATTAACCCCAGCATAACCTCTACCACTGCCAGCGCACTGGATGGTGATGAAACATGGGAACGCCAACTGCACTTCGTCACCACGTTTGAAATATGACATAATTTCCTCTCACTCATTTTGACATGTTGCACTGAATTAACAGGACGCTGTACTTGTGATCCATGCATAAGCATGCCAGGGCATTGAAGGACTTGCAAATTGATCTGCAATTTGCCTGTAGAGCTGCAACGATTAGCCAATTAATCGATAAGCGATTGAAAGAAAATTAATCACCAACTATTTTGATAATCGAATGTCATTTTTCAAGTGAAAATGTCAAACATTTGCTGGTTCCTGCTCCTTAGATGTGAGAATTTTATGATAGTAAATGAAGAGTTTTGGGGTTTTAGACTGCTGGTTGGACAATTTTTTCACAATTTATAAATGAAACAGTGAATTGATAACCGTGAAAATTATCGGCAGATTAGTCAGTAATGAAAATAATCTTTAGTTACAGCCCTATTTGAAATTCTTAAATGAAAATCAGTAGGTTTTCCATGGTAGGCAGTATGAGTGGGAATCACCAGAGGCCCCATGATACGATATTATCAAGATACACAAGTCACGATACAATATTATTGCGATTTTAAATGTGTTGTGATGAAATATATTGCGATATACTGCGATTTATTACCTTTTTCGGTGGCAAATTACATCCCCAAAGGAAAACTTTTTCAACATCAACAGTTTTATCGAATGAAATAAAGTCATTCAGTCATGTTTATTGCAGCAAAATGTATCGAGTAGACGAGTGTTTTTTTTTTATGCATACCTTCCTTCTCACCTTTAGATCCAGCTGTATGACGATGCAACCTTGACTTTAAACTCTTGAAAGACTGAATATAGTCTTCAGAAAAAAATATATAAATGTCTTTGCCTTGCCAGCTTGTATCATTTGTTCCCTGCCTAACCCTGTTCCACCTAAAGGTCAACATGCAATCCACCTTCAGACACTCCACCCGGTCAGTACAGTAAAACTGTCGTCAGCGCTTGGCCTCCAAAGTGCTGCAGTAAGGGATAATGATGAACCTGTTATGTAAAGTTCATAACACAAGAGTCTATAGGACAGTGAGGACACTCCTCGCCCTCTTCTCACCCCTGTGTAGAGGGGGCGAAATACTTACATGTACTGTAGATATGTTTATGTGGGGGTGATTTTCCAGTTTATCGTACTTGAATATTTAAGACATGTTTAAGTAGTATTTGGTTCTGAATTAACAAACATATTTTAGCTTTGATCAGTGTGTTTAAATTTGAGGTCTTCTGGGGGGGTGCTGGATTTATGCAACTATCAATGAACGTCATATTACTGCATCAGACTGATGCTTCCTGCCTGCTGGACCAACACACTGCACAAGATCAGTTATTAGAAACCGCCAACACTGTAGTCTAAAAATAATCTTCGAAGGTAACATCTGTTTGTGGACAAAACACAAACTGTGTTTACCCATCAGACCACAGTAACCTGTGTTTCTCTTCCTATTTTTACTATTATTAAGCTCCATTTCTCCTCCTCAGGGACAGATGAAAGTCCAGCGGGGGCTGACAGGAGAGGAGGGTGAAGCTGACACCCTAAATCTACAGCCTCTCCTCTTTCACTTCTCTTATCTTCATGCCATCAGGCCCTCTCTCTCTAATTGCTTTGAGTTGACAGCTTAATGTGTTGCCTCTGTGGGGTCAAATGTATCCGACTAAAATTACCAGTCACAGCCAGAGCTAATGTTGCTCATGGAGGTGTTTGGACAAGAGACAACCCTGGAAATGAAGTGTAAAAAAGCCAGGACTGTTGTTTCACTTCGAACAGAACAAACTGTGTACCAGTACTGCTGTCTCATCCTGCCTTCTCATCCCACACGGCCCAGCTTTTTAAAACACTGAGGTCATATTTCACCTCTCACAGTTCATCCTACACCATTTCTTTTTCTGTTATATAACTCAGGGATATATAACACAGAGATCATTTCATCATTCTTTGTTTTATAAGCTTCTTCTTCACTTCCCAAAGATGTTCCTCCATCGCAGTATTTATATTCCCACCACTGCTGCATGTCGCCACCACTTACTCTCAGTCAATCATCATTTTATCCTCCCAGCGGAATTCTCTAGTATTATCTTCACTGTTATCACACTCTAATCCCCTTTGATATCAATCTGGGAAATGTCTCTGGTGTTCTGGTAGGATCCCAGTGTGGTGCAACAATGGTCATGGAGGACGTCAGGCTGACCACAAGAATGTCTCTTTACAGTGTCCCTTTCTTCACCTTCACTAACACACGCATAGACTCATGATCAAGTAGGAGTAGGAGGTTTGAGTAATGAGCTTTGGTGGGAAAGTAAGAATCATTACTGAAAGTATATACTATGTTATTTGCCCCCAAAACTGCTCTAACTAGTGCTCATGCTAGTTTTTGGTAGCAGTCATTATTAGCTGAAGCTAATCTTTCAAACTAAAAAACTGCTTAATAACTTGGCAGCTCAACATAAATACAGTGGATTTTTTTCTTTCTTCTAAATTAGTTTTCATTACAAGTAACTCATTTCTTAGTCTGTAACCAAACAACACTGAATATTAAATGTAATATTTTTGGTACAATCATCTTAAAATTACGTTTTATATTTGAGGACAAAAGCTAAAGCCTTCAACAACAACATAACTCCACATTACTGACAAGTACTGTTGCCAAATTTAGCAATTAATCGCTTCAGAATACCTGAACCTGCTTCTGCAGTATCGATATGCTGGTACCAACTGCGCTTTCTCACTTTCTCTTATTGTTAATGTTGGTTACAGTCATTAACTGTTAGCTGGTCCCTGCTACTGTCCAAGAAAAGAAAAGTCGGCATTGTCATGATATACTACTATACTAGGGCTGCAACGATTAGTCGACTAATCGATGACTAATTGACTATTAAAATAACCGGTGACTATTTTAGTAGTTGACTAATCGGTTTGAGTCATTTTCAAAGAAAAGTACTATAAAAGTACCCCAAAATACTCTTACTGCAGCTTCTTACGTTCAGATATTGTTAGCTTTACACACTCTCCCATGACGATGAACTAAAACCCTTTGGCGTGTGTACGAAACAAGACATTAGATTTGGGGTTTGGGAGAGACAGACTGACATTTTTCAACATTTTAACACATTTTTCGATAAAATGATTAGTCAGCTAATCGAAGAAATAATCAACAGATTAGTCGACAATGAAAATAATCGTTAGTTGCAGCCCTACACTATACTATTAATATATAAATCAATGTTATGCCCTCAATGTTTAATCTTTTTCCTGTGGTAATTTACCCTCTGGAGTCCACGGACGCGCCGGTGTGTCAAAATCACATGACCAATTTAAAATGATGTAGCAGCAAGACGCAGCCTCGCTGAGTCACCTTGTGTCGAACTTCAAACTATATACCAGTTTTAGATTGTGTTGATAGGCCAAGTAAAACCAGACCTGATAGGCCAAGTAAAACCAACCCTGATAAATAATTTACGCCATACTTTTTCCTGAATTTTGTCGCCATGTTTGGTGCAGGAACAAATGGTAAAAACGGGCTTTTAAGGTATTTTGAGATGTTGCACTCGGAGGTTGTGGACACAGACCTCTGAAATGTACCTAATAAGCTCTGTCATTGATCAGCTGGCTGGTTTTGTAAACTTAAGGAAGGACTATACTCGGTTGCCAGTTTATTAGGTACACCTACCAACTTGTAAATTTCAAGTTTGAGAATTTGACTGTTTGCATAAAGTATTACATACAGCCTGAAGCATGTTGATCCTGCTGGCTGGCTTATTGGCTTCTTAACCCAGATAGAGAGATCACCACAGTCACACAGCACTACCTCCATACTGCGTGCTTAACAACAATGACATACTGTCACAGCCACGAGGGACTGGAATATCTATCACATTTACATTTGAATACCAAAACTGCTCACCCACGTTTGATATAATCTGCACTCATCATCATGAGTGTATGCACTCGACAGTCTGCATCACTGCTCTGGATAAAATGTGCCACTTTCTATTTCTTACCTGGCAGACAGAGCAGTAGTGTAGGAGGAGGCAGGCACAGACACAAGCACACACAGCCCCGGAGACGAAGCGGGAACGTAGCCAGCACAAAATACTCGGCACCATCAGCCCAGGGTCTCCCCAGACGAGCTCGTCCAGGACCGTGTGCCTCTCTGTCAGCCTGAGATCCTTCACAGTCATCTATAACCTTCTTTGCCGCTAGCTCTGAGCTAATGCTGCGTCTTACTCCAGGTATTCAGCTTCAGTCAAGTCTGTAAACCCTTGCTGTAAACCGAGGCTTGTGTCGCCTGGTAAATAATCCTCCTCTGTTATGAGCTCACACTAATTTCTCACACTGACCCCCTTCTCCCTCACACAGCTTCGTTTTGTCATCCCAATTCACTATTTCTCCCGTTTCGACATCCTATCACTCCTCCACTTCCTCTCTTGACTTTCTCAATGTATCTCCTCCGCTGTCATCGAGTGTATCCACACACCTAAAGCTGTCATGTCACTCTCTCATTCCACCGTCTGCCTGCTTGAACTAGTTCGCTTTCCTTATACTCCCTGCCCTAAATCACTCACTCACTCTCCCTGGGGGTACAACCTCCACACAATGAACTGTCTTCTCTTTCCCTTCAGTCTCACCTTTGTTCTTCTCCTCTCTCTCTCATCCCCTAATCCCCACGGGGCCTAGTCTGAGCCCCACGCTGAGCCAATCTCCTGCCAGAATCGTGGGGGTAGGGACAACAGGCCTTCCCATACCCTCCCAGTGCTCTCCTTTTGTCTCCATGTCAAATTCCACAGGACTATGTAACCTACAGAGGTGTGCGTGTGTGTGTGTGCGTGTGTGTGTAGAACCTGTCAGACGACTATCATCGGCTACAGGAGTGACTACATGTGCATACACTGAGGGTGTTTTCAGGTACTGTCAGAGCTCTATTTTCAAAACTACTTCGCTGCTTTAAAACCACTTCCCGTTCCCTTGATTCAAGTCTCCAGCGTTAAAACAGCTCGGCTGTGGTGGGCCACTGAGCTAACAGAGGGTGGCATGACTTTAAAACACACCTTCAGAAAAGACACTTAAAATACAAGTGTATATTTATCTCCTCTGAGCTTGTCCACGTGTGTCGTCTCTGTCTAATCCTGTATGTGTATAAGTGCTGAAACAATTAATCGGTTCATCAGAGTAATGATTTGTGTCATTTATCAAGGAAACACATGACATTTGCTGTAAATAAAATAATTTGGGGTTTACAGCTGGTCAGACAAATAAAAGAAGGCATTTCATGATGTCACCTTGACCTCTCAGAACTCCTGATGGCCGTTTATCATTTCTAGAAATTATTTTATACTATTATTTATGGATTAAATGATTAATTTTATAAATAACTCACCAAATAATGATAATCCAATGATAAAATATATGATAGTATAACACTCTCAGGGTCTACAAACTGCATTGAGTACCATTAATTTTGATAGAAGTACACTTTGCTAATGTTACCTACATACTTTTACTTAAATTATATTTTGAATGCAGGACTATTGCTTCTAAGTCAAGTATCTGAATACTTCCTCCACCAGTGATTCACGCTGTCACGCTGTAAAAATACAGTTGTTTATAAATATAATGGAATTCTTTTTTTTTTCTTTTGCTTTGTATCACGGATTTTGTGTAAGTGCCGACTGTGGGAGTGATGTGTGGGACTCTGTATAATGCGTGACACGGAAAACAAGTCTGCGATTGTGGCTCATGTGAATAAGCACGCATAAATAAGGAGAATCATCATCACGTGTAGGCTACATGTTCAAAGTTTCAGTGCATGTTTTTGTCTTGTTTTTGTGTCCGCTTACCCTCATTTTCCTCTTGTTTTCTGTTCCGCTGTGAGTCTCACAGGGTTTCGGGGCAAAAAATATCAAGGGGGCAGAAAAAGTGTCTCATAATATGACATTTATTTATAAAATAATATGTGCTTTGTTGGCTGAGCAGACATTTGTAGGGAATTAACATCTAATAACATTCAAATGTCAGGGACAGAGTAGATACTGTGTGTGTGTGAGAGAAAGAGAGAACAAGACAAGGAGAGAAAAAAAGTACCATATATGGCAACGATGTTGCCTAGCAACCGGCTCTGCCTTCAGCCCAATTTTCCATGACACACACTGAACTCTGAATGCAACACGGCATCGCTGTAAGTGTGTGCGTCTCTTAGAGTATGCATGTTTGAGCAAGTATCTGCTCACCTCACCGAGCCTACAAAATGTAACTGGTTTGGCTGGGAGCTTACAGCAACGTGGCCACGGCTCACCTCAAGCCAGTAACAACAAACACACACCCTCCGCCTGTTAATTACTGTATGACGGACAACACAGCTTTTACTCAACTGTGAGAGGACAAAACGTGCCCATTAAAACACAGTTCTTATCAGAAACCACAGGCTAACGTCATTCTGTTTGTTACAAAAGCTCAAGTGCAACTCCTGGGGTTGCTCATTTCCTGGCTGACGGTGTAATAGCCAGGAACTGACACTGTCCACTGACCTGCTGGTTCAGATGATCATTACTGTAACCGGCAGCCGATCTATAAGTCTGGCATGTGGAGGAATGTTATGGTGATAGACAACATGATAGACTGATCCAGGGGAGACATTTCGAATGTTATAATGGGAGATGGATTCTTACTGTTTTTATCTATTATAATTTCCCCTGATACTCTCTGGCACGACAAAGCTGGGATAGAAATGGCATCTTTATTTGAATAAGGAAAAGACAGTAGCCTTCAAAACCACAGGGTGAAGTATCACAATATGTACAAAGCTGAAACTATTCGTCAGTTAATAAATTAATGGGGAGCTCAATTATTTTGGGGTTTTTAAAAGTTTATATATTATTCTGTAATTTCCAGTCGTGTTCCTGATGATTCAAATCTGAAAATTCAAGTTTTGGTTTAAGTGTACGTCTTCTTCTTAAATGCTGTTTCCAAGCCCTTCTCAAAACTTCTTCCCACAAGACCTGACGTAGGTTTCAGCACAGTGTCGATGCTATGTATAAACCCACGTATTGCTGGAGACATCACGTTAGTTCGATCTGAAATTCACACTGTAACAAGCAAACAATTGAGTTGGCAGTAGACCAGCAAGTCCCGTGTGCTGTGAGGTAAAAGGTAAGGTAGGGATCAGCGCTATAGCCTACATCACCACTTACTGGTTACAGCTAAGTGGGTGTTTCCATTTGAATAACAATGTTGATGCTACATGTAAGCCCACGTACTGCTGAGGAGGCCACGTTAGTTTGGTACTGAAATTCACACTATAACAAGCAAACAATCAAGTCAGTGGTAGACCAGTAAGTCCTGTGTGGTGGGGCAAAAGGTAAGGTAAGGATTAGTGCTATAATACGTCACTGAACCATTTGGTTGGCTTGGCACCATTTGAATAACAAAGAAAATAACACAGACAGACCTGCCCTGTCACAGAGAAATATTCAGCAGCTATGTTAATAATTGGATGTTTGTTTCAATAACTTTTAAAGCAAAAACTCCAAATGCTCTCAGCTTCTTTAAGGTGATGATTTGCTTATTTTCTCTGTTTTTATAACATTATAGACTGAATCTTTTTGTGTTTTAGACTGGTGGATGGACAAAACAAGACATCTGAAGAGGAGAATGTCACCTCAGGCTCTGGGAAATAATAATGGGCACTTTTCCAATATTTGCTTCTTTAACACATAATAAGCAGAATAATCAGGAATGATAAGACGTTAAAAATAATGAGGCCAGAATCGAAATTATCCAAATGTTTAAATGTCAATTGGTTAAGGTGTTCTGACTACACACTCTAAAAAAGACTTATAACAAACTTTTAAAAAAATTAAGTTAACAATGTGCATTCATCTTCTTAAGTATATCCTATGAGTCTTTTAAATCTGACAAACTCAAATAGCTTAGTACAACCAACATGATTTGCTTGCACTCCAAAACATTTAATCCAGTTGAATCAACTTAATATTCATCCAAAGGTTGTGTTGATATTTAGTTGTTAAACTAACTTATTTATTTTAATTCCACCGTACTGAAAATAAGCTGTCAACTGACTAAAACACATTTATGAAACAAACTTAATTTTTTTAATACTGAAAAACCTGTTTATTTTAAGTGTCAATAATGTAAGATTTATGTTTAATTTATGTTTTAACTATGCCAACTGTGCTAACATAATATTAAGAGAATGAAGTTTAGCCTGTTTGTTGTTAGAGTAGAATATTTTTTGATGATATGTGATATATTTATGTTTTGCCTGTTATGTCTGCGTTATAAGTGTTTAAATTTTACATGTAGACAAGAGAATAATGCTGATCAAAGTGCATTGTCCCTTTAAAAATAAATAAAACATTGATTTGGGATATTTAAATAAATGTGTATTTTGAATTTGGGGGCTTTTTCCACCCCACAATGATATTTAAGTGTTCGGTGCAGCTGCCAGTTATAGCATAACGGTGAAAATATGTAAGAGCGGGGGTTCTGGGTGGTCTGAACTGCACTGAAATTAGACTGAAGTCACTTTTTCTCTGTGTCATGTCTTCCTCTTTCTCTGGAAAAAAAGAAATAAAATACCAGATGAGGGTGGAGTGTCTACTGTGGAAACATAACTGTGGCTTCATTATTAAAAAATATGAGCACAGCTTCTGCCAGGTTCGTATGATTTGAGCAGCGCAGTATGAATGGCATGCTGACGGTTGAACATCTTTCAAGATGCCTGCCTGGTGACGTATCCTGTACAGAAAACCTGGACATTCAGGATTCACACGCTGCGGAGAAGAGAAGCGGAGATACTGGAAAACTGAAGTGGAGACATCCTGTTTTTAAGACTTGTCTCATTCCAAGCATTTCGAGTTGACATCAAAGCCTCCTGACTCAGGGGGGAAACAGCACAACTTCCTACTTGGAAACTTTAAACTCTCCGGCTGATGTCTGGAGGAAAGGAAACCCCAAAGCCTCTGACGCTGCAAACTAATTTCTAAATTGCCATGACAGCATCTTTATTCATACACTGTACAGTGCTGAAGTGGTGGCTGTAATGGGATGACAAATAATTCAAATATGTATCTAGATAGTGTCTAAATGGTCCTCGCTCTGAGCTCAACAGAGCCATGTGACCATGAGCCATGGTACTAAAAGCACAGAGAAGTGGGGGTTGGAGATAAGAGGCGGTTTCCTCTCCCCTGGTTTAAATTTGTTATATTGTGGGTTATTATCAGGGTTTTGCGTGAGTCCAACCTTTCAGGCTTTGATGCACACGTTAGAAAAACTAAAAGCTATTTAATGTCATCACTGACATTTCAAACCATGAGACACACACTGTGCAGCAAAGCTCCTGACTGGGGCCACTTTTTTTTGGCATTTGCAGAACAGCAATAAACTACCCTAAAACATCAGTATGACATATTTGAGCAGCTTTCATGTATCTGACCACTGATTTTTTGACCAAGAACAGTGTGGCTAAGGTGACATCTGGCAGCCTATATCAACACACAGTGACTGATGTGACTGACACTGTGCATGTGCATCTGAGCACAGCAGCCGCGCATCAGTAGATAAGGAAATACATGTTTGTGGAGTGTGTCTTGGTTGTTGGCCTGCATGTGTCCTGCATGCTGTGTGTGCAATGTGCATGGAGCTGCACACACTACTTTCTGTTCCATTGTTTATCTCATACCAGCTCCTTTGTAACAGTGGTAGTCATGCTCCTGACGCCATGGCTTGTACAGCTGAGGAATGGTCACGCACTGTATACCTGTCATGATGGTCAATTGTGCAATATTTGCATTTGTAATTTTTTGGTAGCCAGAGCTGTAAAACCTGTTTGCTGCACAGACAGCGGCTCATATTGTCACTCCTGTTAGTTGTGTAACTGCACACTAAATTTGAGGGTTTGTTGTTGAAAACACTTGGAAAAGACACTCACCCCTGTCCCATCGTCCGGGCTGCACATGGACCGGGCAGGAGACAGACTGGACTCGATGTCGCTCCCGGTGAAGTCGTCCTCGGACTCCTCGAAGGATGAGGCGGAGGACAGGCCGATGGAAGAGGAGTTGGACAGCTTTCTAGGTGAGCGCATGAGCGCAGGAGACCCTCCGCAGCCGCTGTCCGAGCAAGGGGACTCATCGTCGGGGTGGGGATCCAGACACGAGCCGGTGCTGAGCTCCGTGCGGACGGTCAGCTGGGTGGGTGTCACCTGAGGACGGGTCGGACTGGGGTCTCTGGTTATGATGAGTTTGGGTATGGTTCCTGGATAACTTTGGCCCCCTGTGGGACCCCGAGGGGCCTCATTAGAGTCCTTACTTTCAATAGGACAACAGTTGTTGCTGTCACCAGCCGCTTTGGGCCGACATGACACGGTACTACAGTCACTTTTTGTCATCTTAACCTCCGCGTGGTCGTCCGTTCGCGACAGCCCCGTGTCCAACGGTTGATCCGGGGCCAGGCGAGAGAAAGTCCGCTTAGAGTCCGGGACAGAGGTGAGCAGCGGGGCTGCACTCACACTAGTCCCCGTTAAATCCTCAGATACAAAGCGACCCTGGCTGTTTCCCCCCAGAGGCTGATCATCCATGGCCCTCGTCGGGGGATCCGAGGCATTGTCCTCCCGCCCGGTTTTCGGCTCCTCGCAGCCCGCTCCGCTGACTTCGCTGGTCCGCGTTTCCAAGCCAGACGCATCGGACGAGCCAGCCGCTGCCTCTCGGTTCACGACGCCTTGGACAGCCTCGACATTACCATCCAGGCCAGGTGGGGTCTCGAAACAACCCGGGGATGCTCGATGTTCCCCAACCGTCGATACAACCTCGTCCCTGGGCAACTTTCCTACTCTGTGATCGCGGCGCGTTGCTGGATCTCCGGCTCCGTTTCCGCACCCTAGATCCGCTTCAGTTTGACTGGAGTCTCGCTTTCTCCTTCCCAGACACGATAACACTTTATTTTTCATCGGATTCCTGTTTAGCTGCTCACCCCGTCGCTTCTCTCCGCTCCCAAAGCCGCAGATACCGAGTCGCTGCTGGGCTGTGTCTCCTGCTCTCCACTTCGCTCTGCCGGGGGTGGCGGTGCTGTGCGATAGATCCGAGCGAGTTTGGCCCATCCTGCATGCCGTAGCCTGGTAGTAACGCTGAGTACCTGACACACCCTCAGTGCTTCAATTTGAAAAGAATTGAAACCACTTAAACCGTGACTCCTACAGTGAACAGTAAGCCATTAGTCACACAATCCATGTATTACGCCTGGGAAAACTTCAATTGTTCCATCCTCTTTTTCCACCTTGTTCAAATCTGTGAGAACAAACAGATGAATAATTTATCACACACTGACTTCATGCACAGTTTCATACCACAACAAACACACCCTCTTAGTCTACAAGTCCATTAATCAGACTGATAGTGTAATCATTAACAGCTCACATAAAGGCACCTGCATATTCTTAACAGACACAGTAAACACTGTCTGTCATTAATCAGAGTTTCTGACCAAAGAATGCCAATTAATCTGTGATTTATGATATCAGTTTTGATAAAAATCAGATATTATTTCCTGGAGCAGGACATAGAAAATGGCAGGGGGAAAATCAAATCACATGCACTGGCACATAAAGTATATTCACAGGAAAATACGACAAGAGGAGTGATTTAAATGTGACAGAAATTCAAGATGTTCAGGAGTTTCAGGCTCAGTTTTACCAGAATTAGTCAGAGTAACACTGCCCTCCTGTGTCTGGACACTATGTCAGAGTAGGCTTGTATCACCACAGCATTTTATTTAGAGCCTAATGGCTATCTGTTAAGTGTATTGTCTTATAAAAGTGCAAAAAAGTACATTAAATATGATGAAAAAGCTGTGGAACAAAGCATTAATGTGAACAAGTTAAACTACAGAGGCAACGTTGACTCAATTATACATGGCATGTATAATTGAGTCAACGCCTATGATAGGCCTATTTCTTTTCAGCCAATTCTGTATTTCAGAACAACTAAGGATTCTCATTATTGATTGAACTTTATCGATAAATGTTTTACTTTTACATATTTGTTCCAGTAATAGATGAATCATTAGCTGAAGAAGATGGCAGAAAAAAGAAAATATGTCTATCGCCGAGCCCAAGGTGATGCCTTCAAGTCTTCCAAAACAACTTTATATTCTAGATGCTTTTTTAAAAAGAAAATCCTCACAGTTAAATACCTGGAACTAGCAAATATTTGGGTGTTTTTGCTTAATAAACTACTTCAATCAGCACTGAACAAGTGTCAAACACAGGCAGGCATGTCAAAACACAGCAATACAAACAGCAGGTGGGGTTAACATCTATTATTTGGTCCTAATTTACAGTGAAATACTGTCTGTAAAATGGAAAACATCAAGGTGAATGACACATTCCTCTATGCATGGTCACAAATTCCAGCCTACGGACACCTATTTCCAAACTGCTGTTTTCACACCACATTAGATTCCAGCTTTTCTCCTATTAAAACACACGTCATCATTTTATATGACATACAGTCCAGCTGCTGAGTGTTACACACTGTCATTTACTGTGACGGCACGACAGTCACCCTGCTGTCAGGAAGGAATGCTCAAAGAAAGGAAACAAGACAGGAAGGATAACAATGGAAAGAACAGCTCATAGCGAACCACACATTCAATAACATTCTTGTGCAATGTAAATCATAAATAATCATACAGAATGACTCACGACGGGAGCAATGACTGACTGAGAGCCTTGAGCCATGCTGACACTTAACAGATTCTTTTAAACACCAAGGGTGTGCATACATGCACACACACATGCTCCAACAGTGACACACAATTTATGGGAAGATGGTCCCTCCCTGGCACACATATAAAACAATAAAAAGATCTGTGATGACTTAACGGTTGAATCAATGAGTCACACAGTGCCTATCTTGTTATCTCAAAGACACACTTTGTAGCCACAGTCAAAATAGTTTTGTTTTGCTTTACTCTAGAAATTAACTTTAAAGAAAATACATGCAATAAGGGTAGGTTAGTGGGCAGCAAAGTAAGCACTAAGATATTTCGAGGACGGAAATGTTGTCCAATAACTTTTGACTTAATCTAGCCTATATGTTTAGTGACATGTAAGCCTGTGGCAATACAGTGACACCCAACACGACTTCCTTAAACTCATTTTAAAGTGGCTACAGATCAAACAAAACAGACTAAGTTTCTGTATTAACTGTGATTAAGTTCAATAAATAAATAAAATGTGAGCTGGTAGACAGCTAAAACCACATTACACATTAAAAACTATCAGTCAAAACTTACCAGACGGATCCCGAGTTCCTCCTGAGGTGTGTGTGAAGCTGTGTGTGAAGTGTGTGAAGCAGCTGTTAAAGTCTCTGACGGAGATGTGGAGGTTTATAACGTTACAGCAGGGTGAAGGGGATGTGTCTGTGGCTTATCTATGTGTGTGTGTGTGTGTGTGTGTGTGTGTGTGTGTAGTATCAGCATGTGGTTAGAGTGAAAGAGGAAACGCTCGTCAAAACAGGAGCAGGTCTATGTAACGTTCAGACTCCGAAATACGTTAACTCACCTGAACTGACATAAGACTTTAGATTTATTCTGTGGCTAACAACACGTCTGGTGACTACTTGACAGTACTACACATGAGGGTGTCACAGTGCTGCCTTCAAATGCTCCCCGAAATTTCCGATTGAGGTTCACAAAATGCGTGTTTGATGCCTTAAAATGTAATTACTAAATCGAAAAAGTTACCTGTAAAGTTAGCAAATTTACATAAATAAGCTCTGCTGGCTTGGAAAAATGATTTACAAACCTTATTTTCACCCACTATTTACTACATTTGGAACAACAAGAATATTCAATATAACATGAAATCTCTCTATTATGGGAAATGGGTTGACAGTGATATTGTAGCTATTGGTTAGACAACTTGTTGATACTGATGAGGGAGAAATTAATGTGTAAAATTAATTCCTCTTCAAATTCAACTTACCAGTTTCGCCCACAGAATAAGCAGTCGTTTTTGAGGCTTTAACTGCGGTCATGCCATCTACACTTCGAAGAGTCGATTTAAATTTTAAAAATCCATTGCGCGTCTACATTATGCTGTATGGTAACTTGAACAAAAACTTAATGGTGCGTTCAAATACCCCATCTCAATGGCCACGAAAGTGGAACAGGGAGTTTCATTTTTTCCCTTTGTTGAAATACATATATTAGACATTACTTTATTATACTTTTAATACATAATTTCAATGATTATATGCGAAAATTATTACAGTATCCCACTGATATACATATCAACAATCAGATGCTAAAATCATATTAATATCCAACCAACTACATGAGAAATTAAAAAAAAAAAAATCATAAAAAATTATGCCTATTATCAAAGGCTTGACTGCACTCTTTGACAAGGGGGATGCTGCAGCTTTTGAGAGGTTCAGTAATCGAGAATGCAATCATCGACACATCTAACAGAGGTGTATTCCTTGGAGAAGTTGACGCTACCAATAATAGATATTCAAATAAATACACCAAGAATCACATACAAGTTGTAACTCTGCCCCCAGTAAGATTCATTTGGGGGCTTCGCTGTATGGGGAAATTAATTCAATGACAAATTCTGCCTTAATAATGAAGTTAAAGAGGTTTCTGTTACAATTTTGCATCTAATATAGCCAGCATATAAGACACTGGAGAGGTTTTGACTTGATATTGAATATTCTTGGACCTTCTATGAACTACAAGAAGAAATAAACAGCCATTTGTTTAATCACTGTATAAATACCAGAATGTGCTGGGTGGGTGTTCAGCTTTATATAAAGGAGAAACTCTGGGTAAAAATTCAGTTACAGGATAAATACATTTTTATGTGTTTTGAAGGTAATGAGGTGGGGAAAGTGATTATTATTAGTAGTAGTAGTAGTACTACTACTAATAATAATAATAATAAATGTATTTTCTACAGTTAATTTTATCATTGGTGAAATTCCATATGAACAGATGGTACATTATTCTGGCTTTATATTACATTTTCTTTATTTTCCTTAGTTGTTATTATTATTGTATTATGTATACAATTTCTTATCTAATTTTGTCTTTTTCTTTTTGTATGTACCGCTGGCAGGACAGTTGTATGTATATAATCTTAATGTACCTGTTTGTTCAATGTATTAAATAAAATGTTAGCGGCCTCAATGTGTTTCGAGTTCTCTGACAGCACTTGAAGGCATCATGAGACTTTTTTTTTTTGTCCATGCGCGTTTTCTCGTATATTTTTAATTTGTGATTCAATGTTTTTGACTTTAAATTGCAAAGTCAAGAAAATGAAATCATCCATAAATTATATATACATTTTAATTGTTCGACTGGTGTTTTTTTAAGTGGCGTCATTTATGTTCAATAAACGCAAACAGTTGCTATTTTGGTACATCTGGTTTTCCGTAGAGGCGGAAGTAGCGTTTCACAACCACCAGCAGCAGGGCACCGGCGTGACATTCACTGGGCACTCAGGGTTGTGTAAAGAAGAAATACGAGTACCCTGTGCCCGAGCCAGTAGTTGTCAAAATGAGAGTATTACAGGCGAGTCTGTCTTTGGCTAAAACGCATATTTTGGCACCAGGAAGCGTCACTCTTAAAAAGGTAACCGGAGCAGTCTGCAGTTTAACCGTTCTGACATCATTCCTCTTCATGCTGCTCTGCCATGACCCTGCTGTGTTTCACAATCGGTAAACAGACAGTAAGAGCTTTGAATATTGACCTTCCTCTGTTACAGGTGCTCATCAACAGCTGTCGGACATGTTCCTCTGGGATCATTCCCAACGAGAGGATCCGCAACATCGGCATCTCTGCTCACATCGACTCGGGGAAGACCACTCTGACCGAGCGTGTCCTTTATTACACCGGCAGGATAGCAGAGATCCATGAGGTGAGCTCCGGGACGGAGCTGCTGGTGTCAGATGAGGTCAACAGCTGTACCGTTTGCATTCATGTGCGGTTTCCTCTCCTGCTGTGTGTAGGTGAAGGGGAAGGACGGTGTTGGAGCCACTATGGACTCTATGGAGCTGGAGAGGCAGAGAGGCATCACCATCCAGTCAGCTGCTACATACACCATGTGGAAGGATCATAACATCAACATCATTGACACACCAGGTACTGAGAGACCATCTGGGGTCGTAGGGGTCAAATGATTTGCATATGGGCCCCTGTTTGTGGTGATTTGGTTACACACACTCAGCCGATAATGCAGGACTTTTCTTAAAGGGCTACTGAATGGTTTAGTGTTGCACATCAGTAGAGTTTGGAGATATGCGAGGGTACATTTAACACAATAATGGTCAAAATCTGAGCAACAGAGGCTGAGATACCCTGACCTTAAGTCTCTAGTATGGGTCAACCTCCAACAGCATTGGATTGGACATTTCCCATGATCCTACCTGATAGTGTCTTTCTATTACACCCTACCTGCCTGGTAAATGTACATGTCCTTCAAACCAAATGTTTGTAATGCAGGATCTCTGGTACAAATTTGTAGTCTTAAAGCCCAAGCCAAGATAACACTGATGATCGCAGTTCTCAGGCTTTGAAAGTAATCAGTAAAAAACATAGATGGAGGGCCCTTTTAAAGGTCCATTCCATCCAAGGTAATACTGTGTTGGTGTAGAAGTATTACAGTGTCTAATACAGTGCTGCAGGGATGACATTTATTTGTAGGCCTACCTGGAAGTTAGCATCACCCTAATTACCTTGACAAAAAGCGGGATTTTGCAAAACTTTTGCAGAAGATAACCTCTGTCGCAAGCAAAAGTTTAAGATACTTACATTTTTTGTTCAGTAAGATCATCTTTACAAATCAACACCACTTTTACAATTTCTTTGTGAAGTGTAACTTCAGTTGGCTTAAGTAAAAAGCTAACACTATAAACAAACTACATCAATGTTGCATGACTTCAACATCGCCGCCACAATGAGGCTGTAAAGCTGTGTTCAGTGTGATGACGCTCTGTTGTCTCTCTGTAGAAGCGCTTAAATGATAACTAAAAGAGTGCCCCAGGAATGAGTCCTAAGTATGAAAATAAATTAGCATTTAACACTCACGGTTCTTTGTTTCCAAATCAGTGGGTTTTTTGAATGGCTTTTTGGTGAGATGCCTGAAATATGGTCTGTGGTTAACGCAAGCTTAAGAGACTCCTGTGTTTTGTTCTACGACACAAAATTCGTCAGTAAATACCCTATTTGTGAACTTCTATGTGTGTTAAAAAAGGCCGTTGCTAACAAGTGGCTAAATGAGACTACAGAGTGTCATCACACTGAGTCACACTTCCGCGTTGGCCTACACAAAAACATTATCCCTGGGGCACTCTATTTTAAGGTTTTAGGATTCATTCACTCTGTTGTACCAGAGCTGCTTTGGTTTCCCTGACTTAATTTAAGTAGAAGTAATTGCACTTAGTTTAAACCTTTAATAGAGGGAAAACAAAAAGTTTTTAGTAAAATAACTCTTTCCTTTTGAAAGGAGAACATTGCATGACGTGTACGTCATGACTTACAAAGGCAGAGAAGTCCCATTTCAAAATAAGTTGTTCTAAATCTTAAAGAGGAAGCAACAAAATAAAGTGAAAAACAAAGTAAAATGCAGGTTTCATGTCTTTTCTTTACTGACTGTCCGTTCACTGTGAGTGGTCTCACATTATCCAGTCCAAACTGTAAGGGAAAGCTGTCAACATTTCTACCTTGTAATGTATGAATGTGCAGCTGCAGTAAATCAGGTATAAGTAAAAAAAAAAAAATGCTGCAGAATGTGGAGCGTCGTGGTGCTGCTCACCATGTTATTGCAGCATCCTCGGTTTGACCCTATCTGCCTCAGTTTTTGTTTTTTCAACTCTTTGCTGTTTGTTAACAGCAGAAAACATTTCCACAGAAGCATGTTGAAATGCTACAGAAAGTAAAAGAATAGACAAAATTACTCAACAGCAATTACGGCTGTAAATATAAATAGTTCATCTGAACTTTTTATCAAGGTATCTGTGAATGCCGAGACACAGACAGCTTATCTTCTGATGATTTAGATGTAGAGATCCGGTGCTAGCTGCCATGGCAGGAAGGATTGGCCCTGCTGAAGTGTCTAAAATGTTGAATCTCCACCAGCTCCAGGACTTTAACCTCACAAGTCAAAAGTATCATTTTCATGTTTATTTTCAAGTCTGTTATCTCTAACCGTCCCTGTCCCTGTCGTTTCTCCAGGTCACGTGGACTTTACCATTGAAGTGGAGCGAGCGCTGCGTGTGCTGGACGGAGCCGTGCTGGTGTTGTGTGCGGTGGGGGGAGTGCAGTGTCAGACCATGACCGTGAACAGGCAGATGAAACGCTACAACGTCCCCTTCCTCACCTTCATCAACAAGCTGGACCGCATGGGAGCCAACCCTAGCAGAGCCCTGCAGCAGATGAGGTACATTACACTAACAGGGCACATGTACTGTCATGCATACGTACCAAAGTGCTCCTGATCAGCTACACATAGAGTCATCAGACACAGTCAGAAGTACAATGTACACCAATCAGCCAAAACATTAAAACCAATGTTTCAACAACAATTCAGTGTTCTGCTGGGAAACTTTTGGTCCTGGCATTCATGTGGATGCTCCTTGACATGTTCCACCTACCTAAACACTGTTGCAGACCAAGTACATCCCCTCATGGCAACAGGACTCCCCCATGCAGGACACTGCGCCATGCCAAAGAGCTCAAGGCATTTACCTCGCCCCCAAAGTCCCCAGATCCCAATCTGATCGAGCACTCGTGGGATGTACCCGTGCCAATTCGGTACCACCAATCCACAACAGGGCCTCCTTGGATCATTCTTGTCTCTGACATGTCAAGGCATGGACACAGGACCTCTGGGGTGTGTCCTGTAGTCGCTGGCACCAGGGTGTCGGCAGCAGATCCTTTGAGACCTGCAGATTGTGAGATTTGTGCCACCATGTTCCACGGATGCTCTATCAGAATGGGATCTTGGGAATTTGGAGGCCAGGTCAACACCTTGAGATCGTTGTCATGACCCTAAAGCCACCTCTGAGTAGTTTTTGCAGTGTGACATGGTGCATTGTCTTACTGTGAGAGGCACTGCCATGAAGGGGAGGGGTACTTGGTCTGTGATGGTGTTTGGGTGGGTGGAGCATGTCAAGTGGCATCCACATGAATGCTAAGACCCAAGGTTTCCCAGGAGAACATTGCACTGTAACAAAATGATTAATGTTATTCACTTAATCGCCATGGTTTTAATGTTTTGGCTGATTGGTGTATCTCTCAGCTTTTTAATGTAACTTCTGCATGTGTCCTGTGTGCCTCTCCTAATCTTTTGCTAATTTACTAGACCAAACAAAAGATGTGGATGCAAGAAAAGTAGCAGGGAGCCTGGCTTCAGACTCATGCAGCTGTGTTTTACAAACAGTAACAGACTGAAGCTGACATGAAATCATTGTTCCACAAACAATGTTACAGTCAGCAGTGGTTTTCCTTCCTGTATTTTGTTCTCACCTCATCACCTCAGACTTCTTCTTTGCCTTCCTCAGAACCAAACTAAACCACAATGCAGCCTTTGTGAGCATCCCCATTGGCCTGGAGGATAACATGCGTGGCATCATCGACCTTGTGGAGGAGCGGAGCATGTATTTCGAGGGGCCTTTTGGGTGAGGGATTCCCCTTGTGGTAGCTTTATCATAAAGAGATCTGTTTCTGTTTAAGTGTAAATTGGTCATTTTCATCTGCACTGTAATTGATGATGTAAGTGATTCTTGAGCAGAGAGAATAATTTGCCATAAATGAGACTAACTGAAGCTTGGTGGCAAAAATCCTCAAGTTAATTTCTATCCCTGTTTCACAACTTCCAAGATTCTGTTCCTGATCAAAATGAAGCTGATTCACACCGTTTCTTCCTCTCTGCAGTCAAACTCTCCGCTATGATGAGATCCCGGCAGATTTCCGCGCTGAGGCTGCAGACCGCAGGGAGGAGCTGGTGGAGTGTGTGGCTAACGCCGATGAAATCCTGGGAGAGATGTTTTTGGAGGAAAAGATTCCAACTACAGAGGAGCTGAAGGTTTGTGTCTTTAAAGAAAGAGAACGTGTGTTTTCAGATAATTATAAAACAGCTTTCAGTGTTTATGGAGAAGTGCTTGTGTTTTTGTTTTCAGTGACAACACTGAGCCAAACGAATCTCTCTCAGTACAAGGATTAGCACTTCACTTCCTGTCATGACTCATAGTTGACACATCATAAGTATAAAAAAGCTTTTCACAATAATTTCTTGGCATCCCAAGTAAACAAGATGAAAGACTCTGCAGCCACGCTTGAGCTAAGTGCTAACGTCAGCATGCTAACAGCTGGTATAATGTTAACCAGGTTCACCATTTTAAGCCCCTTTTACACTGCCTCATCTAGGCAGCAATTTTACATGTAATTTTGCCTCGCCGTGCTGTGTTAACTGTAGAGAGATATCTGTATAAAAATGCATAGAAGGCAAGTTCTTGGCAATCTGTCTCATAGTTGTCAAGACATTTCATTAAAAGCCAAAAGTATTAACTAATCCAATCAAAACTGAAACGGCAATCCGTCACTACTCTCTGAGATATAACAGTCTGGACCAAAGTAGTGACCCTAGCCATGCTAATAAAGATAAGGCATCTGTTAGGGCGACCTCTGCCTCATCAGGTAGAGTGTGCGCCCCATGTAGGCTGCGTCCTTTGTAGCGGCCTGGGTTCAGTTCCAACCTGTGGCCCTTTGCTGCGTGTCATCCCCACTCTGGCACCCCCTTTCCTGTCACCTGCTAGCTGTTGTGTGATAGAGGCAAAAGCCCTGAAATTAATCTTAAAAAAAAAAGGCATCTGTGAGATTTAATTTTGACGAATATTTTCTTAAAACATGGCATTGAGCCTCATTCACAAATCTGTGCTTTAACCATGCGTCTGAATGTTTACCACTCAAATTTGGGATTCATTAGTATTTTCTTACCTGAATTTGTTCATGCTTTGCAAACAAATTTAGACTTGCCTCATAACATGTGTGCGCACAGATGATAAAAGCCTGGCTGTCTGTGAAAAGAAATATACCTTTTAGTTAGATGCACAACATATTGAAACAGCATTCATTAAAAAAAAAAAGCTTTAATAGACAGCAATATTTAAAGCTTTCAATTTCCTAACCCATCAGTCAAATGTATTAAATAACTATGAAATTAAGTTTAATTTCTAAAAAATTAATCCTCATCTGTTATTATCATATAATGAGGTATATGGAAATGTCTGTATTAAAATGTAACACCTTTGGTTTTCATTATTTTTATTTACTTGGCCTATAATGATTGGCTGGTCCCACCAATTTCTAGTGTCATGAAATTATTATTATTATTATTATTATTGTTGTTAACAGACATCTAGGTTATGTAATAGATTCTGATCAACCTCATGCACCAATCGTATTTTCTTGTGTAGAGAAATAGGGATGTGGCGGTATGCTGATTGCAAATAATGGCCAGGTGTCTGTCAACATACAGATGGCGGTAATAACAGAATTGCCCCGTGCGCATGTATCATGAATTTGATTGAATTTGTATTTTTGACGTGCTCACTCATTTTATGTGCAAAATTAGATCACTTCTACGCACTTATTATTGAATGAGGCCCAATGTCTTTTCATTTACAGGTCCAGTGTGTAGGAGATAAAATGACTATGATTTCATTAGTTTATAATCACCTGAAAATGGGAATCATTGTCATTGTGGAAAATGAACCCAATATTTACTTTAGTGACTACAGGGCGAAAGAATTGACCATAAATTGTGATCACGTTCATTTTCCTCATTGACGACAATACATTCAGAGCTGCCGCAAGTCTCCTACGGGGGCGTGGCGCTGATGTCACTGAATCAGGAAGTGAGCTGAGTTGGGTATCTTGCTTCAGAGTCCGCCATGGTCTTCTACAGTAGCCCAGAACAGCCAAACCAAACACTGGCCTCAAAGGTCACACATGTTGAGACCTTAATTTCAACAGTGGAGACCTTCAAAAACCATTTAAGTTCTTTTATCAAATATGTCTAAATTGGGACATGAACGCTGTGTATGAATAAAGAATAAACATAATTTTGTTGCCCAACACTCAATCTCTCGTTATGTCACTGTCTTCCAGGCTGCGATCCGCAGGGTCACAGTGCAGCGTCTCTTCACTCCAGTGTTGGTGGGCACAGCGTTGAAAAATAAGGGGGTCCAGCCTCTACTGGACGCTGTCCTGGATTACCTGCCGAACCCCACTGAAGTCAAAAACTATGCTATCCTCAATGAAGAGTGAGTATTGCCCAAAGTTACTCTATATTATCTATCATGGGGATTTTTTTTTGCACTAATGCCGGTGTGTTTGTGACTGTGTTAGAGATGGCAGTGAAACATCAAAGATTCAAATGGACCCGACAAGAGACTCCTCAAACCCCTTTGTTGGTCTGGCCTTCAAACTGGAGGTACGATACTATTCCTTTTCTTTAATTCTGCATTTTAGCTTAACAGGAAGGTCTTAATCTGCTTTGTTGTTTCCTGTTGTGTTTCTCATTATCAGGCGGGGCGGTTTGGCCAGCTGACATACGTGCGGGTGTACCAGGGCTGTCTGAAGAAGGGGGAGTACATCTACAACACACGCTCGAGCAAGAAAGTTAGAGTTCAGAGGCTCGTGCGCCTTCACGCCGACCAGATGGAGGTGAGAACAAGCCGTACGTCAGCTGGCTGTCAGAGGTCACAGTTTTCCATCCGCGGTTTGCAGTTTAAGCAGCAGAGGAGCATGACTGGTCAGAATGGTTAGGTTCCTCTTTTGGCGCCAGTCAAGTGTGCAGATAACAAACCACATCCCCCATGGCACCAAAGTTTCCATTCTTCTTATATCAAAACAAAACATGAAGCTGTTTATTATTCAGGCCAATATTTCAGTCATCAAGTATGACTTTTAAATCAACCTAGTCTTGAAACATAAGCATCTTGTCCTCTTATATATTTTTTTTTATCTGTGCTGTTTTCAGGATGTGGATCAAGTTTATGCAGGAGATATTTGTGCTCTGTTTGGGATTGACTGTGCCAGCGGAGACACTTTTACATCCAGGACCAGCGCCAATCTCTCAATGGTGTGTAACTTAATAGAAATTATTCTTCTTTTCTTCTTCCCTCTAAGATATGAGGAGAATCTTGTGTTCAATTGTTATTGTGTCTCCAGGAGTCTATTCACGTCCCAGAGCCTGTCATTTCCATGTCAATGAAGCCCACCAACAAGGTAAAAAAAACCACTTTAATTTACTTATAAGTATTGTAAAAATCTATTCAGCCATTAACTCTTCTCTCCTCTTGTTATTCCTCTTCCAACCAGAACGATATGGATAAATTCTCCAAAGGCATTAACCGTTTCACCAGGGAAGACCCGACGTTTAGGGTGCATTTTGACACTGAGAGCAAAGAAACCATCATCTCGGGCATGGGCGAGCTGCATCTTGAAATCTACTCCCAGGTACCTAGTTAGTGGCTCATGCTTTTTATTAAGTCTGAATGTCACCTGCGCGCTGTGCCCAGACACGTCCTGAACACGACAAAATAAGAAGAAATTAAGAGCCTCTGCAGTAAAATACACCACCACACTCTTCTAGTGGGTCATAAGTGATGATTGAGAGGGATTTCTGTGAGACTATACATTGTTTTTAAAGGAAAATCCTGCAAAGTACATCTTTAATACATGATATCCTGCAATAAAGGAGACAAATCCTGACATGTTTAATCGTTCTGATGGTGCTTTGTATCCAGTTAGTCTTGATTTGTGGAGGTTTGGAGCTGTCAGGTGTAACCAGGGTCTCTGCAAGTCCTTTGAAGGTCTAAAATCTGATAAATATTAGGCCTTAAAAGTCATTTAATAGTTTTAAGTGACGTCTTAATTGCCTAAAACATTTTATCTAATTTAATTGGTCTATTTTTTTAATTTCCTTTTGTCAAAATGATTTACACACAGTCTATATTTCAGATGTAAAAAGTCTTTAGACCTACCACTAAACCTAATACCTGGCACTTATCTGTCTGCAAAGTATATATTAATAAAATATATATTAACCTAACACACCCTTGCACAGGACCATATACATACTACTTACCTTTGTACTTAGGTAGGTGAAATGTCTTTAAAAGCATTACATTTAATTGTCTGACACCGCCATTTGGTGCTACTTTGTCTGTGGCAAGTACCAAAAAATGTTGATATGTCTGAGGTTCAGTGTTTCTGGAGTGAAGCTCTAGCTGAGATCTCTAAGCCGTCTCTAAATGGGATTTATCAATCCTGAAAAAAGTTTTTAGTCATGTATGAATAAAGTGAGACTTTGAAGCTGATATATCTGACCCATGTTTTTGTTGTTTCAGAGGATGGAGAGGGAATACAATTGTCCCTGCATCATGGGAAAACCCAAAGTGGCTTTCAGAGAGACGATCACCAGTCCTGTACAGTAAGTGCTGATCTCCTAAAACACACACACACTGAACAGTGTAAACTGAGGCAACAGTCTGTATAAACAGTTTATTTTGGCTAAAATACAACAGCAACCAAAAGTATTACAAACACAGCACCATGTAAGCACGTCATCATTACATGTGATGGCTTTCTGCTTGCAGCCTTTATGCTCCAATATTTGAATACAAGGTGTGAACATCAAGATGTTGTTTTTGGTTGTTAAAGCAGTGTGATGGATGTCAGCAGTTCAGTTTGTGTGTGGAGGTTTTTGACACTCGTGGCAGTGCGGCAGCTGCTCCATCTGCAGCACTTTGACTCCCTCTGGAGGAGACCAGGTGAACAGCAGCTTCCAGTGAATGATTTCCTGAAAGAAAGAAGGCAGATTGTCAGATTATCATGGGGTAATAATTATATTATAATAAGAGAGATCAGACAGTAAAACTGTATCACATTGTGCATATCTAGCATGAGAGTAAGTGTCCTAAGATGCCACTAGTGCTGAAGTTATTACCTGCTTTAGTAAAGGATTATAAAACAAGTGTTTACCTGTGACACCATCTCATGCAGAAGTGTGTGACAGTCAAACTTCAGCTGGTCGTTCTCACTTGCCTGCAGCAGATAAAGGAAAAATAAGCCAATATTAGACACCAAGTCCAATACAACTGTTACATCCTCAGTTCATTTGCAGCTTCCTTTATGTCATTATTATCCATCTCTTTACTTATCAGCCGAGGATTAATGAGCAGATTTAATGACAGACAGAAGAAACCTACCAGCTGAGTGATGTTGGCCACCTGAGCCATGTTGTACACAGTGTTTTCAGTGGATTCATTCAGCATGACGAAGCTGGAGGCCACGGTGCAGAGGTGCCAGAAGGGCTCCATGTCGGGCTCAATGTGACCATGGCTGTCTGTCGGTCAGAACGTCAGTGTGTTACATACATATACTGCAGGCTATGCTTGTCTGTATCCTGGAGATTTCACCATCAGGGGTCAAAATGTCAGCCATTTGTGTTGCGTTAATATTCTTCAGGGAGATACTGAGGTAACTCAAAAACCGCAAATACTAACAGTGATGAAATTCCCAAAAGCTGCAATTTCAAACTGCCGATGTTGTGCAAGATGTGACTTTGTGCGGTGACTAGCAGCAGTTTTGTTTTCCTGTACATACCAGGTAGATATTCTGCAGACACCGGTGTTTGGCTCCCCTTGTACTTTTGGTATAAGGCCTCTTCTTGAGCTTTGCTGTTATTTGTACGGAGATCCCCACACGAGGCCTGGACCTCTGGCGAGCGCTGTGGTTCTCCCTTTGGAAACAAAACCTCCGCAGAGCATTTCTCTGCAGTCTGGATCAGTGTTTTAAAAAAAGGAGGGGTTAGTGGATTAAAAATGAGCAAATAAAGGAAAGGCAGGTTTGGCAATAAAAAAAGGTGCTAGTATTCCTCATAAAGGCGTAGTCCATGTGTTACCATGGCAGCCAGTGAGTCAGGGTTTGACCACATTGCCTCATTTTATCGTCTGTTTAGTTAAATCTCGTAAAACCTGTTCACTTTAAAGTCAAAGATTATCTGCTTTAAACAAACTGCCTGAGAACCCGGTGCAATAAATAATCATATCTTACATTGCTGATTCTCTCTCGCACTGAAATCTCCAGCTGATACTTTCTCCCAGAGTCCACATCCTACAAGAGAAATCAGAAATAACCACAGTTGACAGAAGATAGAAAATTCACTGTGAACTTAACAATAACAGTTAAACTTCAGCTGACCTCTGCGTTTCCGCTGTGGACTTCATGCATGCCGAACAGCCTGTATGGAGAGCCGTGGCGGGTGTTGAGGTAGTGCTGGACCACCTGGGCTGCCCTGCGAGCCGGGTAGTGATTAGGGTTCAGCTCTCCAGTCGCCATCACCTCTTCAGTCTCTTCATCCACTAATACTTCCTGATGTTATTCCAGAGGAGACAAGAAAGCACAGTCAGTGAGAAAGGAAAGACAGTATTTAAGCAGAAACTGCAGTAATGAACAGGGATGGGCTTCAGATCTTTGGGGGACTTTGCCCTCAGGTGTCTGCAGGGTGGAGCTATTTCTCCAGTTGGTTTGTCTCCACATAAAAACTAAATAAAAAGCTTTAGACACAAGGACAGCTTCACTGAGCGAAGTGAAAAGGATAGTAAATATGAAAAAGTCTTGGAAACAGCACATGGTGAAGAGGTGCACAGCTGAAAGATGAATTAAATAAAGGAGTCTGATCTTGCCTGTAACTGAAATGCTCCAACCTCCCAGCCTGTAACTTTGTCAGGTAGAAAGTTTTATCTGACCGGCGCTTCTCATGGGAGTGGAAAGATCACTTCCCACTTCCTATTACACCAGAGCTCTTTGAGGACTGCCCCCTTTTCTTTTAAAGAGACAGAGCTCTTTCCTGTTTGCTCTGCTCCCCTTCGAATCAACTTTACACAACAGGCAAATGTGGATCAGTTCTGCAGCCATCCACTATTTCAACTGCAACAAAATTATGAGGGACATTTCAAATGTCAGTAATTGATGAGCATATTTTATGACACACACCGATGTGTTTTTTTAAAAGGCAACATTGATGAGGTCTAATACTTTTCAGCCATACTGGCAGATGCCAGAGTCTTTGTGTAACTTTCTATTCAAGAAAAACATGATACATGTTTTTTTCTGTCGCTAAAGTGACAGTTGTGGCACGTGAAATACTTCAAGAGAAAGACCAAGATGCCAAAAATCGTCTTTAATAATCGTGCACTAATGTCTGTAATACTTAAAGTTACTATTACTTGTACTTTTTGTAGTACCGATCAAAATAGTAAGAAATTAAAATGTTTTTGTTTGCATTTATATTCATTCATTCATTTTCCCCTGTTGGGGTTGGCAGGGGCTGGAGCCTATCCCAGCTGACATTGGGCGAGAGGCGGGGTACACCCTGGACAGGTCACCAGACTATCACAGGGCTGACACATAGAGACAGACAACCATTCACACTCACATTCACACCTACGACCGATTTAGAGTCACCAGTTAACCTGCATGTCTTTGGACTGTGGGAGGAAACCGGAGTACACGGAGAAAACCCCACGCTGACACTGCTGCTGTGAGGCGACAGTGCTAACCACTGCACCACTGGGCCGCCCATTTGCAGCTATAATGTCGCCTAAATTAGGTGTCATTTAGGTACTGACAGATGATGGTACTGTAATTTGATTGGTGCATCTGTTTTTGGTCGCAACTAAAGACTGTTCAATATATCACTTTGGTGCCAACAGCAACACAGACAGTGTGGCCTCTATCACCAATAGAGTTGCTCAAACACGCCTAAACACTCAGGACTCTGCTGGACAGATGATCCCAGTTTGTCACACTGCCTCAGAATGTGGATATTTTGCCCCTTTTCTCTGCAGGTTTGACTTCACCCATAAGAAGCAGTCTGGCGGCTCTGGGCAGTACGGTAAAGTTATCGGAGTCCTTGAGCCTCTTGAGCCAGAGCATAGCACCAAGCTGGAGTTTGAAGACCAGACCGTTGGAACAAACGTCCCTAAGCAGTTTATACCAGCTGTTGAAAAGGTTTGTTTTTTAACTTAAATGTTGTCACAGTGAAAGTACGGCTATAGGGATGTTAAATCGAAGTGATTTGAACACAAAGTGAAAGCCATGCTCTTGTCTTTCATGGCTTGTTTCTTCCCATTGTGCTGCAGGGCTTCAGGGATGCCTGTGAGAAGGGGCCGCTGAGCGGGCACAAGATCTCAGGAGTCAGGTTCGTCCTGGAAGACGGAGCGAATCACTTGGTGGACTCCAATGAGATCTCCTTCATCCGGGCAGGAGAGGGCGCTCTAAAGCAAGGTGAGGGTCATGTTAGATCACACCTACTCTACCATTCATCTCTTTTGTTTTCAGCGTATATTAATGCTGGTTTCTATTTGCTCTCCTCAGCTATGGAAAAGGCCAACACGATCATCCTGGAGCCGATCATGTCTGTGGAAGTCGTAGCACCTCAGGAGTTTCAGGGAGCAGTCATTGCTGGTGTAAACCGTCGGCACGGTGTCATCACAGGACAGGATGGAGCTGAGGGATACTTCACTCTGTACGCTGATGTGAGTCCAGTTTGTCCACGCTTCACATACAGCTGCACACACAGCATTTATCTGCAGCCTTTTAGCGTGCAACATTTGTTCTCACATACTTCATCACCATTTAATTTCATCCTGTTTTCCCCAACAGATTCCACTAAATGACATGTTTGGCTACGCCACAGAACTACGCTCCTGCACTGAAGTAAGTTTGACCTCACAACACCCTATATGTGCAGTATAACGGTTGTCCATTATAGTCTACGTAGAGTGAATGCTTTTCTCTGTGTTCATCAATCTCTAATTTACAATTTCAAAATTAGTCTGATAACACAAGTTAAGACAAAGTGCTATTTAAACTCCTGTTTTAATAATACACAATACAGAACTGGCTTACACTGCTGAGCCAGAAGGCAGAGCTCTCAATTGACCAGTCCATCTGCGTTCTGACCCTCATCTGCGGTTGTAAGTTTTTGATAGTGACCAAAAGAATGACATTGTGTATACAAAGGGCCGAAATCCGTTTTCTCTGCAGGGTGGCTGGGCTCAGCCTTAGAGATAGGGTAAGGAGCTCAGACATCCACAGGGAGTTTCGGGGAAAGCTGCTGCTCCTTCGCATCGAAAGGGGTCAGTTTAGGTGGTTCAGACATCTGATCAGGATGCCTCCTGGGCGCCTCCTGTTAGGCCTGGTAGGAGGCCCTGGGCAGACCCAGAACACGCTGGAGGGATTATATATCTCATCTGGCCTTGAACGTCTCGGGATCCCCCGAGGAGCCGCAAAGTACTGAGAAGAGGAAGTACCTTGATCAGCGTGCTGACTCTGTGACTCGGCCCCAGATAAGCAGATTAAAATGAATAGACGGACAATATGTTTAGTCTCCCTGATAGAGACCTCACACTTTGTGATCATTAATCTTGTATGGGTGTGTTTACTTAGCACTGTGCTTTACTGCTTTGGATGTTCAGTTCTAGCATCTGTTGATAAGAACATTGATTGGAAAAAAATACCGGGATTTGCATTGTCCCCCATATAGCCTGAGACTCCGCAAACCCCTCTCTGCTGCTCAGAAATCTTACTGTTTGGAGTTCATGGTATTAACTGAAGTAAACTCAGATGAGTATCAACATGGTGATACTGTGAACTGTTCAGAAAGCTTTTGGTGAGGGAATCAAGCGAGCTGGATGTCGTCAAAAGCAAGATAAGAAGTATAGTGTGAGACTGAACGAACACCCCTACACAGAGTGCCTCTACGCCTGTACGTCACAGCCTGCAGAACAGCTCTGCCCCAACATGTGACTTATAAGTGAACCTAATCCAGACAATCACAACCAAATTCATACAAATACCCAAATATTCAGATAACACTCTTGAGTTATGCAGAGATGTAGTTTAATAATAAACACATGTGGATAACAGTAATATAACATTATTACTTTAAAATTTTAGGGTAAAATAATATTAGTATAGGTAGCACTGGTTCATTTACTTCCTCTTTGGGCAGAAATGTTTGACAGTAGAACGTCTTCCATCTTTCTTCATAGGACTTAAGTTCTCTTTTTTTTAGTTCTTTGGTAAACTGTACAGGAAATCCATTCTGTTACTGTAGGGTTACAGGTATACAGTTATTTAAAAATAAATGTCAGAATCTGAAAAACATTGCACTGTCTCAGCAGCGCAGCTTGAATATTTGAAGTGGTCTGAGTTTGATGTTAATTTTTATGAGCTACAGTAGCTAACTACAATCGTATGGCAATCATTTCGGTACTCTGATGTCAAACATGGTCTGAAAAAGTGACTGAAACGTCTGGAATAGGGTTGCAGTAGTATAACAGTTTCACAGTATACCACTGGTAGAAAAATGAACAGTTATCATACTGTCTATATTTGCTCATCTATGGTATTAAAAATAAAATGAAACCGAACACAGTCTCTTATTTTCTAAAGGGCGACTTGTCACATAAATGTCCTTAAAAAATGGTTTCAAATTTAAATTATAATAAAACGTATGTTCAGCAAAAAATATAAATATATTTTCATTGTTTTAAAAGGTAAAAGGTGAAACTGATACCACTACTGCTACTACTAATAGAACAATTGTGTAATACCATGACACGGCAATATTTTCATTGTACCGTCAAAATCTCATACCATTACAACCCTAGTATTTTGATATGAAACATGTGTAGGAACCCTGATTACGGAGGAGTCCAAACAACTTCTATAGTACATTAGAATTTCACAAACCAACACCCTCTCTCATTGTTTATCCAGGGAAAAGGCGAGTACACCATGGAGTACAGCAGATACCAGCCCTGCCTGCCAGCCTCACAAGAGGAACTCATCCACAAATACCTGGAGGCGACAGGACAGCTGCCTGTGAAGAAGAACAAGTGGAAGAGCTGAAAACTGTCAAATATACCCAGATGTGTACTACTGGACTTTAACACGACCGCCGACCCTCATCTTTACACACATTTCCTGCCCATCATCAACCGTGACTCGACAATGAGGCTTTGATTTGTGGAGCCATGAAAAACTGACATGTTACTCTTGTTTTATAGTTGAAGCTACTTTTTCCCTCCCTGATGTTTGACCCCTGTTGGAAGCATATTTATTATCTTGATTTTAAAACAATTTGACCTTGTTGGTAAGGAAAGCTCAGTGTTTTGATTTGAGCTTGTTATGGCTTTTGTACTATGTACAGAACGGCCCTGATGTAAGAATGAGTGCAGCAAAGATACGTCTGTCTTTTAAAGTTTCGTTCTGTACGGATTATTTACATGTCAACAAACAACTTCTTACAAACACTTGATTCTTGGAAACCCACTTCTTTTCTTGTGCAGCAGTATTCTGTGTGGTCATTTGTAGATCTTCTACATGAGCAGTACATTTGCACACCAGGACACACGATTACACACCAAAGTTACTGCAGCTAGTTCCTCCTCACCTGTCCAGTGATCTCATTTTCCTCTTCTACCTCTGGTACGCTGTTTGGATGAGCCGTCACGTCCACCGAGTCAGCTTCAGGCCTGACCGTCACAGTGGGGCTCCCAGTTACCCCAGTTAACACAGCCAGAACGACAACAACGATTCTCAGACTCATCATAGTAAGCTGTAAAACACAGATGCTGTGGAAAAGGGGAAAAACCACTTCTGTAAAGGAGCGCAGGAAAACTGACTTTCCTGTCAGTGTGGAGTTATGTAACAGAGGAGGGAGGGAGCAGAGGGAAGAGGCTGTCCAGATCTTCCTGTCTTCCTGGCACAATCTGTTTATTCCCCCCCTTAACTAAACAAACTGCTTGGCTTTATCTGGCTCTGTTCTTCATACGCTCTCGTGCAACTCACTTAAGCTGTCAGCCCGAAATGTTTCAACAGCCTCACAGAAGAACTGATTAGTTTAGGAGCTGTTATCCCATTAGAGCAGCTGTGATTAATATGTGAGCTTGATGGGTTGCAGCCTCGCCTGGTCCTCATTGTGCTGGATCTAATGTAGCAGGACGTTCACGGAGCCAAATAAAACATGTCCTGGCAATTAAGGGTAGTTAAAACGCAAAATCTACACAGTTTAAGATTTAAGATTATGAAGGAGAGTTGTGCAACATTTAGCTAATGCAGCGCTGTTAGGAAGAAAGCTAGAGTAGTCGGCTCATCACAAGGTCAAAACAACAATATAATTTATATGTTTTATAATTTATGTCAAATGTGTTTGGTTAAAGAGGTAAATTGAGAGAAAGAAGTGAGATTCAGAGTTCATTCTTGACTTTGGACAGAGAAGTTGACAAAAACAATCTCACCATAAGATCTGTTAGCAGCTGTTCTGGAGCAGTCATTCTCCTTATTTAACCTGAACAGTTATTTATTTATACAAAAATGTGTGCAGTGTTCCAACTTTGCAAAATTCTGGGAATATTCAAGGTGGCAACTTTCCATTGGAATTAACAGGAGATAAGTGGAATAAAATGGAAATATGGGTGTAATCTGCTCAGGCTGCTTTCACGTTATACACAGTTAGAAGCAAACCTTTAAGCATTGGACAAGCCGACATAGGTAAAGATTTCAGAGGGGACGCAGTGGACACGTCCCCCTCAATATTTAGAACATGTGCATTTGTCCCCTCCCGTAAAAAGTAAAAGTAGCGGTGAGCGATTATTTTTGACAAAATTAAAGACAGTCACACCATACACTGATGCAGAAAAGGCAGAAACTGATGCAGGAAATAAAGTGTGACACTTAAAATTTCCTAGGGAAATCCCAAACTCCTGGTTTCATATGTGCCCACCCCATGTTGAAACTTTTGCCCTTGAAGCAGACATAATTGTGAACCATTCTCATAGGACATAAAAATCAGCAATTTCGTTGTGCTGAACTTGAATTAAATAAGTTTACTAACTTCACTCTGTATTGAACTAATTAGATTGCAACAACAAAACACACCCCTGTTCCCATTTAATGTGACGCTGCTGGCAAAGGATCAGTACATGTGATGAGGAGTGCATGGTTACAAATTAATAAAATGAGAATACTTTTCAAGTCAAGTCAAACTTTATTCTTTGACCACATTAAAAAACAACTGCAGCTGACCAAAGTGCTGAACAGGCGCCAAATACCAAAACAGATGAGACAGAAGCCCAAAAACAATAAGAATACTGGAAAACAATAAACATAATAGAGAACAAAATGCAGTACCACTGAAGATGAAGTCAGTGAAGGTGTTAGGCTCAATTGTTTGTCAGTGAGAAGAAGTTGGTCTTCAACAGTGACTTAAAGGTTTCTGTAGTCTGAGCAGTTTTATTTGAGCAGGAAAGTTGTCCCAGAGTTTAGGGGCAACCACCGCAAAGGTGCGGTAGCCACTGCTTTTGTGTCTAGTTCTGGGAACATCCAGTAGCATCTGATTGGTATATGTCAGTGCTAAAATTGGAGTATGAAGATGCAGAAGGTCTGAAAGATAAAGTGGCACTAGTTTGTTTAAAACTTTAGAAACAAACAATAAAATCTTAAAATCAATCCTATGACAGACAGGAAGCCATTTTTATGTGTATTTTCCCCCCAGTATAAGTTCACCACTACAAGGTACGATTTTAATTAAATTAATTTATCAATTTAATTAAATTGAGCATGTTTCTTGAAAGTTTCCAGAAATTTACCAACCCTTTGAAACCCTCGGTAGTGCTTCATGTTTTCTAAAGCAGCGTCAGACTCTCACCTTGGAACATAGAGCCTTGAACCAGTCTTTTCCTGACTGATATTATTCTCTATTCTTGTTTCTCCTAAAACCTTTTCTCCTGAACTTTTGCCAACTGTTTTTGGAGCACCAAAATATTCCCAGCAGATAAGACAGGAAACTTTTATGACACTTAATGTGTTCTACAAAATTAAAATTAACAAATGATAAACATGAAACAAACATATCGACCAGAAAGGTTTTTTATCATTACTGAGTCGCATTGTGTTGCAGTTAAAGAAGGAATACTTCACCCACAAAATGAGCATTAGTGAATGAGTCATGCCGTGTCCTGAATTTGTGAAGATAATTTTTATTCAAGCCACCACAGAAAATAGCGAACATACTGATTTATTTGATCGTAAGTGCTATATCGCAGGCAACTGGACTTGCTTGTGTTTCTTGAAGATGTTTCGGCCCTCATCCAAGAGGCTTCTTCAGTTCTAAATGACTGGTGCGGAGTTGCAGGCTTTAAACTCTGTGTGGGTGTGACCCCTTGCAGAGTCATAGGGGTCACATGTGAGCTCTTGGTTACAATGTGACCTAAACGACTCGGAAACTAAGAGCTCACATGGGAGTGTATGACTGAATAAATGAGACTAGGATAATACTGCATGAGTTGTATGAGCGCTTGTAAATGGAACCCTCTGTGCTCATTTCCATTGAGGCATGCAAGACAAAAGTTTTCCTCATGAATACAAGGTAACCCAGCATTACTAATTGATGCACAAATTGTCATTTAGTGGGTAAGGTATACCTTTAATGTAACTGAAATCCATTGCATATAGAAACATCAGTCATAAAAATAATCCCTCTTGTTGATAGTGTGCACAATATTCTTTATTACACGGTGGATGAACACTCTGTGGCCACTTCATTAGGTACACCTGTACAACTCTGTCATAGATTAGACATCATTTAAGTAGACTTGTATATACAGTTGTGGGCTATTAGATTTTACAGGTGTATCTACTAAACTGGCCACTAAGTGTGTATCCAAAGTTACTGGAAGACACTTTGTGTTACAGGCTCAACTAGATTTACCACTCTGCAGTTGTATGTGCCCGCGCCAGTCAAGTTTCTCTTACAAATTTGAAGAAATTCCCCTTTGAGGTGTGAGATATCATGTTCACAAGGATGGAAAGGACGGACGGACAACCCAAAAACATAATGCCTCCTGCCACAGCTTTCACTGGCGCACAGGCATAAAAACTTCATTCAACACACAGAGCACATCTCAGTGAGCTTGCTCTTTTTCCTCCTCTTCTTCACACGAGGAACCTGATGAAAAACTGGAGCCCTTTGAGCGTCGTGTCTCCTTGTACAGTCTGCCCCTTGATTCTGTCGTCTTTCACATTCATGAGTGTTATTCCCCAGCTGCGCCTCCCGGGGCAGATTATCAATGAGCTCATACAGGGTGAAGATGCTGAAGCAGATTTCATCATAGGCTGTGCTGGTGCCACACTCAAACAGGCAGGCGAAGGCCACAGCAGGCGGTGCACCAGGTAAGGGGGTCAACTCTAGATAGGCGAGGTCAGAGTAGGCGCTGGGGCCCTCATAGATCACCCAGGGGCCACGCCAACTGTCTGGGTCACGGGGAAACAGGCTGAGGAACACACCCAGATCCTTGCGTGCTGTGGTCCATGTTGGGTGGGAGTATACGACCCAGGTGGGGGTGAGGAAATCTGGATGATTGGTTGGTGAGGGGGCGGTGGAAGTAGAGGTGGTGATGTTTGGAGACGGCGAGATGGTGTGATTAGAGTTTGTCATGCAGGACGTCCAGTGTCTGGAGTGATGCACAGGTTGGTGCAAATGTTGGTCAAGAGAGTGATATAAATGTAACGGGGCAGGAAATCCCACAATACTGCCATGACAACCATTTCGAGGCTCCACCAGCCGCTGCACCAGCTGCCCCTCCTGAAACACAGCTCCATCATCCAGGCTGAGGGCCTGCACTCTGTATCCCAGAGGACTGCGCGCATTACAGTACAACACATTGGTCCCGTCCTCTTCATCCACAGACACCATTTGACACTCCAAGCTCTCCGGCACTGGCACCGCCTCCCCGAAACGCCAGGTTCGCCCATGGGTGTCACTGTGGAAACAGAAGGAGTGGGGACTGGTCTGGCAGAGCTGCCCGAAGCACTCTTTGCACTCGATGTGGTAGGCGTAGGCAGGAATCAGGAGACGGCCGGACTTCAGTTGGATGCCGTGGCCCGGGCCGAGAGCAAATGTGGCCCATTCTGCAGGGACAGAGGAGGAATGACACATTCAGAGGACACACATGGATGAAGATAAGGGATCAATACATGATACTTAAAGGGTAGTTTCACATGATTAAGTATTACTGAAAAAATATCTCACAATATCCTTACATTTTAACACTGAAACCGTTTTGGGCCAATGTTATTTTCCCAATCTCTTACATTGAAATCAAGTTAGGGAGGGATCTTATTTAGTCAGGACAGAGAGTATGGACAATTACAGCGTCCTAAAACAGTTTCAGTGTACATAATGAGCATGTGACTATTGTTTTGAGCCACAAAGGCTTTTTACAACTTTTTACACATATGCAGTGGTACTCCCTAAGACCTGTAAACGGACTTTGATGTCAGTGTTTTAAGTTCCCTTTAAAAAGACAACTTCCTGTGTTTCCCTGACCTTTGATCGTATCTCCTATGACCCTTTTGGTGAGGTCGGTCAGATGACTCCAGGTGTCTCCATCGTCTGTGCTGCAGATGTAGCACAGACGGGTCACGTTCTTCCCCGTCACCAGCTGATAGGACTCTGAGGTGTGGCCGAGGACAGCGATGAAGAACAAGAAGAGAGTACCTGTGAACTCATCGTACACTGGGCATGGGTTCATGGAGCGGTGGCCTGGCAGGAAAGCAGTGCCCAGGACACGCATGTCCTCCCACTGCAGACAGAGAGAGAGGAGAAAAGGAGATAAGAGAACAAGAGTGTAAAATACCACATTATGTTTAAGCAGATCGAGTCCCTGAGAGGCAACAAAGACAAACCCAAAGCAAAGGTGTCTGTAACATTTAAATTAAAGGGGCAGTTCACATATTTTCTCCCCTTTGACAAAGTAGCCTCATCTTTTTTGCACTTTATTAAAACATTTTTTTGTGAAACTGACATGCATAATAAAAAGATGAAATAAGTGAAAAACAACAAGAGCTGATGAAACAAAGACTGCTTGGGTAAATCCACATTATTACAACCTTAAGGATTAGTGTATCTATTGATAATTATTCCAGTCCAGTGTCGTCTTTTTGAGTCAATTTTCCCCATTTTTTTTCTAGTTGTGCTTCTTGTAGTCTCAGTATGTTTGTCAATTAAAAAGATTTCTTCCATAGTTGTTAGCCATTGGTCCTTCGTGGGTGGTGTTTCTTTATACTGATTCCTTTAGCTTTCTTGCTTGCTCCTAGAAATATTTTGATCAAATATCTTTAACTAGCAATAACATCTTCTTCAGAAAATTTACATAGATAAAGCACCAAACACCTGTTAGTACGTGGTGGTCTACATCAAAAGAGGCTGCACATTTTAAAGAAGCTACTTTAGTCTTTTCAGGGCACGACAGACCCAGTGGCTCAACACTGACCTCCACGTAGTTCCTGTAGAAAGTGCCTTTCCTCATCACCAGCAGGTGAGCCTCAGAGTCTGACGGGCTGAGTCTCTCCTCACAAAAGGCCAGGAAGGACCTGGAGCGGGGCAGGTAGAGCAGTGCTGGGACTCTGTACGTCACTCCGTTGGGCTCCTTGTGGAACAGCACCAACCTCGCTGGGAAATAGGGCGACCTCATACTCTCTGGTGTATAAAAATTTTAAAGTAACTTCAAGTTTTCTGAGAGGGAGCTGGACAAAGATAAACACACATAAACATATGTCTTTTACAAATAGGAAAATAGGTTAAAAAATACCTATATTGTTTAATAGTAGATATATAAATGCCTACAAGTCAAGCTGTTACTGTAAACTGTAAACAGGGTTACAAATAATTGACACAACGGCCCAAATGAGTCTGACTCTAAGATATGTCACTTACCTTACTTCAGCCTTTACACTAGCTTCAATAGACCAAATAGAAATAGAAAAAGCATCCTGTAAGTGGTGTCTGTCCAGGAAACCTCCTGACAAATTCACACTGCCTATTTTGAACAACTGCTGTATTATAGAACACATATCTAACGGCTCAGTGACGCCTTCCTGTGCAATTGCATTATGAATTACACAGAAAGAGGAAGTAGCATCAGATGCAAGGGTCACGGGCAGAAAAAGATTAATGCCTGCAGAGTACTTACATTCAAAGTGCCCTGTGAGAGCTGCTGCTTCCCTGTGAAGATATACAGTATGTGTCAGCGTTTGAATGTTGGGTCGACAGTGTAATGCGTCTGTGTGTGTGTGTGTGTAGTTAGTTTGTGGGGGTTTGAAAGCCATGGCCTCTCCTCTCTGTTCCCCATTCACTGCAGCAGTGTGGCATGCTGTTCACTGACCCAGAAATGGACCGCACTCATCAGATCTACAGCTTTGGATGAATCAGCAGAGAGCAGCTATTGTGGAAATGAAGGCCCACTGAACAATGATTTGATGATCTACCTCCTCTGTGTCCTGTGTGTGCTTTGCTCTCTCATTTTCTGCAGAATGTGTTGCAACTAATGCCTTTAAAGTAGGAGCCAATTTGTATGATATAACACCAAGTCACTTAAACTTCAGGGATACCAATCTGTTCTTTTAGAAAGCACAAGTGATTGTGAATCAGTTTCACCTGCTTTGGTGCAAATGAAAGTGACAACAGGTGCAATGGAGAGGCAAAAGCAAGACAACCTCCAAAAAGGGAATGGTTTTACATGTGGTGGCCACAGACAGTTGCTCTCTCCTTATCCCTACTGACTGATTCTTCTCTAGCTTTGTGTTCTGCTAGTGTCCTTGTCACTACTGGCAGCATGAGGCGGTACCTGCAGCCCAATCAGGTTGCACAGGTAGTCCTGCTGTGTCTCCCAGCACAGTCTCAAGAGCATGGAGGAGACACCAGGAGACCAGCTGTTACACAAGGGGAGCTGGACAGGGCCGTAGAGGGACATCAACCCAGCAGCAGGACCAGTATCTGCTCCTTTGTGTGAGGAGGAACAAGAGGAGCACTGCGAGAGCTCTACAAAATGACCTCCAGCAGGCTACTGATGTGCATGTTTCTGACCAAACTGTCAGAAACAGACTCCATGAGGGTGGCATGAGGGCCTGACATCCTCTAGTGGGACCTGTGCTCACAGCCCAGCACCGTGCAGCTCAATTGGCATTCGCCAGAGAACACTAGAATTGGCAGGTCCGCCATTTGCACCACGTTCTCGTCACAGATGAGAGCAGGTTCACACTGAGCTCATGTGACAGGTGTGAAAGAGTCTGGAGATGGTGTGGTGAACGTTATACTGCCTGTAACATCACCCAGCATGACCGGTTTGGCGCTGGGTCAGTGATGGTCTGGAGAGGCATATCCTTGGAGGGTCACACAGACCTCCCTGTTATAGCCAACAGTACCCTGACCCTGTACCCTGTTAGGTACCAGGATGAAATCCTCAGAGGGATTGTCAGACCTTATCCTGGTGCTGTGGGCCCCTGGGTTCCTCCTGGTGCAGGACAATGCCCGGCCTCATGTTGCCAGAGTGTGTAGGCAGTTCCTGGATGACGATGGTATTGATGCTATTGACTGGCCCTCTTGTTTCCCTGACCTAAATCCAATTGAGCAGCTATGGGGCGTTATGTATTTGTGCATCTGACGCTGCCAAGTACCACCACAGACTGTCCAGGAGCTCAATGATGAGAGTGCATACAGGCATGTGCTAGCCATATAGTCACATTATGAGGTGCCATGATTAAATCAACGCAAGGTGGATCAGCCTATGATTTAAATTTTTCCAATTTAATTTTTGGCTTGATGTTTGAGGTGTCAGAATAAAGAGAAATAGAAATCTTTACCACAGTCCCTGTTCCTTGTTACTATTAATAAATTTATGATCACACTCTTCAGGCTCGAAACCTACAAAGATATACTTACGGTCAATTACAATATTATACTTAGTTTATTATTACTATTATATCATTGTTATTGTTATTATATATTAGTGTTGTTCTATATTATTATTATTATTATTATTATTATTATTATTATTATTATTATACCTAGTCCCTCAGTTGAGACGCTAAACGCAGGACATTAAAAATAAAACACCTTACGCTCGTACATGACGTCATCAACGAGCGACCCGACCCCACATGGCAGGCTGCTGAAGTTTTGACATAACTTGCTAAGGTAGCGTAATTCTGCCGTCTTGACCTTATCGATAATGTCACAGCACTGATATATATTATTTTAATCAGCAGACAAACCTCAGCATGTTTATTATCGCAGTCAGACCGTCAGCTGGACAGGAAGTTACGTGTTAGCTTTTAGGCTAACAAGTTAGCAGAGCTGGAGCTTGTTTGGTTTCGTCAGGTTTGACATTTGCAGTCTGTTGTCGCTCCTCCTGCAGAAACCATTTTATCTTTAAATGTCTGTCATGTTTGCCCGTCTTTTTAGAAAATAGGAGTGTAAACGCTATTGTTTTTTTCTCATGTAAACATGAAAACATCCATCATCAGTTGTTAGTTAATTATTAGCAGTGGTGGACCTCATGTACGTGTTATCAGCTAAATGTACTCAAAGTATGAAAACTAGAGGTAGGTACTCATTGTGCTGTAATGTGTTCCTGTCAGTGTTTACCGTCACAGTATGTGTTGGATTAGTGTTGCTGCAGCATTAGTGTGTATGTTGCATTTTAGATGTTGCTGTAGATGTTTACCAGTACTGACAATAACCACAATAATTAATAATTGAATATTTATATCATGTAAATAAAACACATATAATAATACTGTGTAAATAATCCAGCTCCTTTTAATTTTTTTTGTTGCTTCCATTCAGGGATGTGCCACATCATCTCGTTTAAGATAATATCAGTATAATTTTAATATCATATGAAAAATTCATGTCATGATACTTGCGATATTTAGACTTGTTGACAAATTGACGTGATACTGTAACCAATGGCAACAACAAGCATGGCTGTACTCTTCTGAACAGTTATGGTTACAGACTCACTGTCCACCTCCCTACACACATATTTTGAGTGTAATTAATTAGCCGGTTAAAAAAAAGAGAAAAGACACATGATAATCAAAAGTTAGGAATTTGACAAGTAGCATCTTATTTTTGATAATACAGGGTGTGTACAGGTCCTTAAAAAATCTTAAATTCAGTGTTACAACAATAAGGCCTTAAAAGTCATTAAATAGTCTTACATTTGAATTTGTAAGGTCTTAACTACTAGAAATATTTGATCTATTTTCCTTTATCGGTTTTTTAATTTCTTTTTGTGAAAATGAGTGAAGCCTTTCTAAGTAAAAGTCCACATTTCTAATGTGACAAATCTTTAAAAACTATTATACTGTCTGTTACTTCATACTTGTCCTTACCTGTTGGCAAAATGTAGACTGACTGAACTCACTGTAATAACCACATTCCTACATAACACTTACCTCTGCACAAGACTGCATATATATACTGCTTGCCTGCATTGCTTAAATAAATAAAACATAATTTTAAAATATGATGACGTCCCAAATTTGGCTAAAAGGTGTCTTGAACGGGTCTTAAAAAGCGTTAAATTTAACTGTGTGATACCTGTAGACCCCCTGTTATTATTAGAATACTGTGATCATGAACTCTTTCGGCCATGAGAATCGTGTAGTGAAAATAATATGATATGTCAGCCCTACAACACATAAATAAACACGTCATCCTTCAGTTCATGACAAACATTCAAAATCAACACATCAGGAGATACATGGTTTTCTCTGGACAGGAAGGGACTGTAATCTGAAAAGTAACTCAAGTTGTCAGACAAATGTAGTGAAGTAAAAAGTACAGTATTTACCTCTGAGAGTGGAGCAAAAGGATGCTATAAAGTTGTATAAAATGGACATACACAAGTACTTCAGCTTTGTACCTAAGTTACATTCCACCACTGATTATTAGATACATCTAGCTAAAACTAATTAGGAGTAATAAACAGCCCTGCAATAAATCTGACCTTCAGGAAGGTTATAATCAGTCAAGTGCTGCAGTCGATGTTTATTTTCATTATTAAGTATTCGGCTAGTTATTTATTGAATAATTGACTTTATTTTTAGTCAGTGAAATACCAGAAAGAGTGGACATTGCTCTGCAGAGCACAAATTGACATATTCAGATTTCTGTTTTTGTTCAATCAACTGTCAAAACCCCCCAAATATATTTAGTTTACTTACATAGAAAAAGAGCAGTCAGTGTTATTTAAAAAGCTTTAATGTGTAATGATTAACTCTGGCTTGTAAAACAAACTGCCATTAACTGATTGTCAAATTGCCGGCGGTTAATTTCCTGTTGACCACTGAATGATTAATCTCAGTTTTAAATCAGCATTTGTTGAAACTGTTCTTCAAGAATTGTTGACTCGAATTTATAGTCAATGTTGAGGCTGCAGTTTGATATTCATATCTTTCTCAGCATGGCCAAGCAGTGGTCTGAGGGCCACTCCACATCCATCCTGTGTGTTGGAGCGTCTTCAGGCCCCGAGGGTTTCCTCGCCTCAGGCTCTGAGGGTGGAGAGGTCACGGTGTGGAGCCAGGAGGGGACCATCATAGGCCGTCTCACTCTCCCCGGCAAAGACGACAGCACAAGTGTTGTGTTTTCACCCGCTGCTCCGGGCCAGCTGTACGTGTCACATGGAGAAGCGGTGAGTGTACTCGACCCCCGAAACCTGAAGAGTCCCGTGGAGGAGTTTCAGGGTGCAGGGGAGGAGGAGATCAATGCGTTGGCGCTAAATGAGACAGGAACAGCCCTGGCAGTGGCAGATGACAGCGGGGCGGTGCGGGTACTGGAGCTTCCTGGGGGAAAAGTGTGCAGGACTCTTCGTAGACACACGAACATCTGCTCTTCGGTGGCGTTTCGGCCTCACAGGCCCAATAACTTGGTGTCTGCTGGCCTCGACATGCAGGTAGAGGAGGGGACCATTTGTGTTACATACTAAGACAACATTTGACGACATTTATTTCCCAATGTTAATTTGTTTCACCTTTCTTGTGGCTTCAGGTGATACTGTGGGGTCTGCAGAAGACACGCCCTCTTTGGACTGTCAACCTCCAAGATGTAGCAGAGGAAGAGGACGACCATCAGCAGCGTCCCGGTCAGCTTTTCAACCCGCCACTGATCCACTGTGTCTCTGTGGCAAGCTGTGGGAACATTTTGGGTTGTGCAGCAGAGGACGGGCGGGTGCATGTGATGCGGATCGGCAGTGGCTCCAAATTGGAACAGCAGGGAGCGGTCAAGGCCCACAGTCAGGGCGCCTCACAAGCCCACTTTGTTAGTTTCCTCTCCCACCCTCACTGGCTCGTCACTGGCGGGAACGACGGCCAGGTCGCTCTGTGGGATCTCAGTAAGCACCCAGTGGTGACTCCTGAGGCAAAGAGCAAAACTGTAGTGACAGCAGCCCCGCGCAGGAAGGGTAAGAGCAAGGCGAGGCGGAAAGAACAACCACAGGATAAAGCAAAGACGACACCGAAGGCTGAAGCAGAGAAAGACGTGGAGGTGGAGGATGAGGTGGCAGAAAGTGCAGAGAACGTGACGGAGGACAAGTCTGGACCCAAACTGAGCATCAGTCACGGGGACAAGGTGAACTGGTTGTGTCCTGCTGTGCTGAAAGGAGAACCCAGTGTGGTGGTGGCAGATCAAAGCTCCAGTCTGACAGTCTACCCTTTGTCTCTGATATAGATTCACACACTGAACATGTTCTTTAATTTTTTTTTTGGTCTTGTCATCGCAGCACTGCAATTAACGATTACTTTCATTATCGATTAGTCTACTGATTATTTTCACGGTTAATTGTTCATCAATAAGATGTCCCAAAAATGGGAAGAATGCATATCACAATTTCCCAGAGTCCAAAGTGACGTCTTCACATTGTTTCTTTTGTCCGACCAGTAGTCCAAAAATCAAAGACTCTTCATTTACGATCATAAATGACAAAGAAAAGCAGCAGATTTTCCCATTTAAGAGGCTGGAATCAGTAAATATTTGACATTTTGCTTAAATAAACAAATGAAATGCTCAATCAATTATTGAAATAATTGCCGATTAACTTTATTTCAACCCACTAATTGATTAGTTGTTGCAGTTCTTGTTTTGCTTTGCCTTATTTTTGGTTTACCTTGTTAAATTTAATCAGAGTATTCACTCCTGTGATAGATGGTTAGAATTGGCAGCTTCATTATTTGGACTTCTTGTGACAGTAGGATTTTGCTCTTTTAATAAAGCCTGAACCTAAATATAATTTAACTGGTGTTCCAGAAAGCACTGAACAGTGGAAGCAACATCACAGAAATGTGTGTTACTATTTTTCAACAAAGTAAATGTGTAACTGTTTTTCAGGTCTCATAAAACTCCAGATTTACACATTGAATATGGTTCATTTGGGTATTTTGTGCATGTGTGGTCCTATAAAAAAGGTCATCCTTTGAAAATATATGTTGCAGTATGTGCATTTTTTTGGACAATAAAAACTACCACATTACAGACCGAGGACAGCTGCATGTTAAACTGAGTCTGCGGCGCTTTGGAAAAGTAAAAACACATCTCAATGGAAACCAGGAGCCAAAGAGAGAGAAGACAGACATTTGAAAACAGTGCTGTGACACAGATTACACGACAACACTTCTGACTGGTTTGGGTTTTGTGGTGAGCTTGTTCTCGGAGACATGGTGCCATTTTAAAAAATGTGATCTGGCACTCAGCTACCCTCCATGTCATGGTGTGATGTACAATTAAGATTTCTCTCTGTACATGTTGATTAAATCATGTTTGCTGCTCATTAATCATAACAGGCTGAAATCAGGTAAGAAAATGTGCTGTTCCTATTAAAGTGGATGTCATCAGCATCACCATCAAGCATCAAAAACTTTATATTGTCAGTTTTTTAAACAAGCCAGACAAACACAAAATCTAAATAAATCCATACATTCATTGCAGATGCAGTGAATTCACTAAACACTTTCAAACAAGTAAACTCATTTTTTTTTTTTGAAAACAAGCAAGACACTTTTCTATAAGAATATCGGAGAAAAGGCACATGGCCGACAGTCCAAGTTAATTCATGTTCAATTCATGCCCTTCTGTGTTCACAAGGCAGCTTAGAAGTCAGAGTAGCTGAAACAAGTTTAAAACAAATATGGTGAAAATCTGTGACAGCCTATGATCGCTTTAAGTTGCAGCAACAGCAAATGTTCTTTCTAAACAAGCCAAATAAAGCGCTTTAAAGTGGATGTTCACAGTAAGATTTACACTGGAGAAATCATTTCTTAGCACAGCAGAGCAACCTAACAAACTGCTACATCATTTTCTATTTCATTACTTTCAGTCTTTTTGGTGTTTTTTGATTGGATACGTCACAAAAGTTCTTCCACCTTTCATGTAATTACGGTTTACACTGACAGCCAGCACAGATCGGACCAGCTGGTTGCTCCTGGCAAATAAATTCTCCACTGAGATGCCTCATCCCTCCTCTGATTGCTGAGGTGACGGTGGACGTTGATCTGAGGTCTGTGCTTTGAGTCAGACTCTGCACTGAGGATGTTATGTTGCTGATTTTACAGTTTAGCGAAGCTCTTCTCCAGGCTCTCAATGTCTGCATCCCCCTCTTCACCCTTGCTGCCGCGAGCGCTGCATTCCAGGAACTCCACCTTCATTGGCAGCTGGCTGAACTCAAAGTCCTTGCCCTTTTTCCCCAGATACACACTGCCGCCCACAGAGCCGTCCTGAGAGCTCAGGGCTGCAGAGCGCGTCACGCGCAAGGTGTTCCTATGAGTCAAGAGACAGGGTAGACTTTATATCTCAAATCAAAGGCCCAGGAAGTAGTGTGCGTCCACTACAAATCAAATACAGCAAATATATCAGTTACTTACAGTTCCTTTTCCAGCTGCTGCTGAATCAGTTTAGCTGATTTTGCCATGGTGATATCTGTAAAATACAAAGACCAGTGAATGAGGGTGATCTCTAGGCTGAAGGCTATAAATGTAGAACAGAGGCAGAATGTAGAGAACTGGGTAATTTTCTAAACAAAAAGGGATGTTGAACCTTGTTTGTTGCATGCCACCAGCAAAGCTGGGGCATTCCTGGAGATCACAGTGTCCGTCAACAACATGTAGAGGAACTCTGCCACGTCTCGCACCTCCTTCTGGAAGATAGCGGCGTCCACTACAAACACAATCGCTCTGAAAAGGTGAATAGAGAGTGACGGTGAGATAAGGAAGTGTGTCAGTCAGGTCACTGGTGACTTAGCATGTTTTCACACTTGGTCCTTCTCAGCCCTCTAAGCAGACTCAGAGCTGTGACTCAGCATTTTTGTGCATATGTGAACATGCACTGGGACACTTGACAAAACGGACAAAACCAGCCTGTAATGCTTGCAAGGACGCATTATGAGGAGTAGTTAGACTTCATAACCACACTGCAGTGCCACGTCAAAATAAAAACAGAACTATGTCAATGTATGTTATATATAAGCTATAGTGTGAACAGGAAAAGGACTGAGGCCCAGTCAGAGCTGACACTGAAAAGAAAAGAGAACTGAGTCCTCTTTCAAGTGAACTGACAATGTGAACACAAAAAGAACTGAGTCCCATTTCTGTTGGCCCACTTTAAGAGGACTGAGTTTGGTTCATTTAAAAGGACTAAATGTGAAAACACCCCTAATCTCACTGCTAGACATTCAGTGATGTTATTCAGACAGGTAGTCCTGAGACCTATACTACGAGGCCAGTTCAACTTACCCAGGATATCTTTTCATTATCTGGCATGACTAACCCTAACATTGGCCCTCTGGATAACAGGTACTACAAAGCTGGTTATCAACTAGTTCAGTCAACTCTGGGTTTTCCCATCCAGCCACAAGCACATTCATGTGAAAGAAGTGGGGGTGTAAATTACAAGTGATATCATCAGCACCATAAATGAAGTAGGCTGCTTCATATGATATGAGATGAAATGGAATCAAAGGTGTCTGTGACTGCGAGACAGTAAAATGTAAATGGTGTGGGATGTTAACCGAAAATGAAAATACTATCCAAAAATTCACAGTCAATTCACTTAAATTACATGTAGGTATCACAAAGCTATGTGGGACATAAGTATAGGGTATTTTTCCTATTTAGTTGGATGATGATGAAGACGTCACATAAAACACTTTAACACAATGCCAGACTGTTTCTGCTACTGAAGTAAGGGGTGACTGATGATATCTATTTGACTGAAATGTTGCATTTACGGGAGACAATTAACAGCGTGCTGCTTATTTTTCTTATAAAGTATATATATATTTTTTTTACTAGTTCTTATCACACAGGTGTTTCATGTTATTTTGAGCCTTGGTGATGTAATCAGAGTAAACTAGCAACACTATCACTGCAGGCTAAACTTAACTTTGCATATGTTAAAGTCCTGCTAAAATCATGTGTTAAGTGTTGTAAACAATCTCCATTTGTTAGAAGCTCTGTTTTAAAACCAGTGAAAATAGAGCCCTGGAACAATGAAGTCATTTTATTGACCTATAACATCATATAGGCTCCTCTTTATTACTGAGACTCCAGACCTTTGTCTATGATTACTTTTTTCTTCAGTGATCTGTTTGGTCAGAGGTCAGGATGTTGACAGGCTGTGAGCCGCTACTCTGAGGTTAACCTGCTCCGGGGCAGGTCAACTGCCCATCTTAGGGTTAGGGTTAGGGTTAGGGGTTAAGGGTTAAGGTTAGTTAGGGCTGTGATTTATCCAGGTAAAAAGAGACCCAGCTTCATAGTATTGAAAACCCAGAGTTAACCCTGATGTTATCTCGCTAACTCCAAATCCTGCCTCTGCTCTCACCTGGCTGCAGATTTGAACTTCTCCAGGTACTGAGAGCGCAGACTGTCATGTCCTGGCAAGTCAATCAGAGTCCAGGTGCTGCCCTGTGTACATCAGGGAGAGGGGACACTTGTAAACCATGCTCATCAAGGACCGGATGTAACCAGATGATGATAAACTGTCCTTAACTTACCCTGTCGTTTTTGGCTTTGTATGGAGCACTGCTGTCAGTGATGGAGGTCTGTGTGCGCTTGAACTTCCCTGATAACAGCTGCCAAAACACAAAGTGCACAGTCAGTTACATAAAGCAGATTAACTCCGCATCATTCTCTCATCAGCTCAGCAGCTGAGCATCATCCTCTGACAGGCAACGTGGCGATGGACACCACGTTTGAGTTGCATCAACTGACCCGGCTGAACAGGAGGGTTTTCCCGGCGTCACACAGTCCGACCAGCAGCACAGCACTGCGGACGGTTTTACTGGAGAGAAAGTACTTCAGAAACACTGGAGAGAGAAAGCAGAGAAGCGAGTCATAAACGTATTAGTATCCAAAACCTACTGTCCTGTTATCTGCTGACAGAAGATACCCAGTAAAGTTGGATGGCTTTAGTAGGAAATGCTGATAAGCTGCGTAACTGACAGATGTTTGCGTTAGCTTGGCTGTTAGCTTCTTCGCTTGCTAATTCGGCTATTGGCTTTTGACGCACACACTCTTTAAATAGCTGTCCTTTAAATATTTAATACCAACGCTGAATGCATTGCTGACAAAACCGCTTTCCAACACAAATAAATTGTAGCAAACCACGCTAAGCTAAGCTAAGCGCTTGGCCTAGCCTGCTAAGCTAACATTAGCATGCTAACGGTAACTTCCTACCACAGGTGATGATGATAACCGCCAAAGCGACGATAACTCCGATCAGAAAAACGGGGTCCTGGTCTTCCAGTTGTTGTCGCAGAGATTCAATGTAAGGCTCAAATGGGTTTTCTGCCATTTCCACGTCTGCTTTCTCCCCCATGTTGCCACCGGTGCTGTCTGCCTCCATCTGTCCGCTCATGCCAACCTGAGAGTGGGACACGTCTCCTTCTCCCTGCAGCCTGTAGGGAGCCTGGAGGGTCAGCAGAGGGCGCTGCTGGCCTCCTGGTGAAGTTTATTCCCACACTGGTTTCTAAACTGGTGGAGTGCTGGAACCAGGCAGTGGGCCCCCAGTAACGCCAGACAAATAGCAGTTGGATTTCACCTTTAAATATGGAGGCAAGTATTCTCAAAGAAGTAAATAAATAAATGTCAAGAGTCACAAACATACTGACTTAGGCCAAGTCAAAAACAGTGGCGGTAAAGTACATTTACACAAGTACAGTACCATTCTGAGGTACTTTTACTTTACTTGAGTGTTTCAGTTTTATGCTATTGTACTTTGCTACTTTTCAGAGGGCATTATTCCACTCTTTACTGCGCTACATTTACCTGACAGCTGTTTACAGACTCACATTTTACGTACAAAAAAATATGATCACTTATTAAATAGAAGCTGTACTATCCTTTAAAGTAGTGCAAGCAATCATTTCTTGAGATGATCTCCATGGAGGGAGCAGCTTCTAATGTTTCTGAAGTTTATAATGAGGAGCAACCATTGTGGAAGGCCATACTGGATACTAAAAGTAAAATACCAACTTTTCCAAGAATCTTGAGACGGACTCTCGTTTAACCTGTAGATCCACAGCTCACAAACACACACATAAACCCTCTGTAATCATTACCCCTTTGTATCTTCTTTTCTTTCCATTTCTTTTCTCACCCAGTTTAAGTTCCCTTGCAGATGTGTGAGTTAAGTATACTACCTTGATGTTTATTTGTCAGGAAATTCAATAAAAGGGTTTGGCACTTAACCAGGGTTCCCCAGAAAAATGGGGGACAGTTTATTTTCACTATTTAATTCATTATAGAAGGGAGCCACAGGTGAGCAAGGACCATAAGAGTGACCATTCCAGTCACAGGTTTCACTTTCTCCATCTTTATCATCTTTAACTATGGAATTCTGATCTTAATCATATCTAATAGTCAAAACCTTTTCAGATGGAGGTCTCTGAAACAAAAAACTTCAAATTGGGGCTTGTGACCTTGACACGAAAAAGGTTGAGAACCTCCGGACTAAAGTATTTAAATTGTGCTGTACCTGGACCATTCAGTCCAAGAAGTACGTCCGCTTTAATGCTTCAAGTACATTTAGCTGTTATACTTCTGTACTTTGGTTGTGAAATCTTAAATGTAAGACTTTTACTTCTCACAGTCAGACTGCAATCAGAGTATTTGCACAGAGTGGTACTGCTACTTTTGTGCAACTATCAATCATGGAATAGAGTATCTGTATAAATAAAAGGTGCATATAGTGTAGGCTACATATATTTTATATTATTTTATTCTCATTCTATCACATTGGTATTTATCATGCTACGACTTTTTTTCCTTAACGCTCTTGCTTCTGACTCTTGAGCCGCTCTAAGGTGTGAATTCTGCCAGTATAGGATTGATTAAGTCCTTATCTTATCTTATCTTATCTTATCTTATCTTATCTTATCTCTTTTACTAAATAAAATATATGAGTACTTCTTCAAAAAGTAGTCAAAATTGTGACTTAATTAAAAAACTATGAAGTGATAACTTTACCTCCAAAGTCAAAAGAGTGAGGATTACTGGGAAGTAATCAATGATAAAATTGTTTGATTTGGTCAAAATTATGTGAATATTAGTGAGATACATGGTGAAAATTTTGACTTTAATCAAAATTATGATATAGTATCAGTAGTCAAAGTTGTAATCAGATTTATTCTTCTTGGGAAAAAAGGGCTTCCATATTTAGCACCATGTGTCTTGCTAATTGCCCAAAATGCATCTGTTAACTTAAAGCAAAGCATTAAATGTGCTGCTATTGTGTAATCGTCTAGTCTTTAAACAGCAGGCTGTTGGCAGCAGTCTCAGATGTTAGTTCACTCTCCTGAAGGCAAAGTAGCCTGCTATTATTTGACAAAGTGGTGAACATGAACAGAGACCACATCAGACTATTGTAAAATCATATGTCATCGTTCATATCTGTCTCTGTTAGCCGCGGCTTATGTAGACTTCAAGTAAATAGGTTTAATGGATCGTCCATTGAGGCATTAATCAGGGTAATAAAGACAATACACATGAAAGTGTGTTAGAGTTCAGTAACTGTGAATCCACTGTTGGTCATCACATTCATATCATGGGACCTATATGAAAACTGAAGGGTGGTGGTTTCTCGATCGGGAACAGATGCGCCTTTACGCACTCCGTCTCCAGCCTCACCCTCAGCGCGCTTTTTACGCACACTGGATATTTGACTCCTCAGCCCTCGGCACGATGTCAAACGTCAGAAAACCGCATTATTCTATAGGAAGAGGCTGTGTGTCATTCATCTTGGGCTCTTGAGAGGGCCAGTTTGTTTCTCGTCGGGAAGGCGAAATGACCAACGCATTCATGGTTACATCGGGGTTTTCTTAGGGTTTCTTTCCCCCGCTCCACTTCAGATACTGTAGATCTGTCAAAGAGGGATTTATAACTTCGGGATTTACTTGAAAAGAATCGTCGGTATCTGCGGATATCTCTGTCTGGGATAAATCAGAAGGACACGATGGCTTTGTCGTTCCTGTACGCGCTGTGCATGTGGATAAGTTTAGTTGGTCTCTCACTGGAAACAGGGTTTGTTTATCACTTTCCAGGCATCACTCTGCAGCGACAGCGCATCAAATCGGAACAGAGCGGCAACACTGGATCGCCAGGTACCGGGTCCCGGACACAGCTCAGGTGAGCACACTGGGGATGGCGCCTTTTCTCTGCAGAAGTTGTAGAAATATAATCCTGATTATGTGCCCTCAGCAGAAATGAATTTACTGCAACTCTGCTAAATGTTCACATGAGTGTTTCAGTATGTTATTTTTTCACATGTTCACATTATTGACATTGATTATTTCTATCATAAAGTATTGATAAGAGTGAAATCACCTCCATTTTGTATTTTAGGAACTGGTGTCAGTATACTGTGACCAGGACAGTGTCCTGTCAGGTGCACAACGGGACAGAAACCACAGTGCAGAGAGTGTTTCAGGGCTGCCGGTGGCCCGGACCCTGTTCCAAAGTCCAGATCAGGTACTTTTAAAAGAGTCCTCACAGCTACCCCCCCCCCCCCCCCCCCGCCCCGCCTTCAGCCAAGTCTTCTGCTGAAAATGTTGGTAGAGGAAGATGTTTTACAGAAGTTTTTCTATTAATACAGCATTATAGAAAAACTCTGTTAAAAGTTAAAGTCTTGCATTAAGATTTTTACACAAGCGAGAGAAGTATTATCAACACAATTAACTTAATTTTCAAAGTCTTTCAAAGGTTTCCCTCTGAAATAGAAGGGATGAAATCACAACAAAAGTGTAACAAAAAGGCAAAAATGCTCCATGAATCCTTGAATATATATGCAAGACTAAAAAACATTGTATCATACAGAGATAATCTATCTCAATCATCACATCTCAATCAAAGCTATAAGTGTGTGGCAATGTATTTCTCTGCAGAGCCTTTTGCATGCTTTTTCTTATCTACTGTGTTCGGGGTGTTTATGGGCGTGTACCCCCACAGCACCCAAGTGAGGTCCAGGCTTTATAAAAAGGTAGCGACCAGGTGCCAGATCATAGCAGCACACATCCAAGACAGCGCTAACAAGGGTGAATCTTGGGTTGGCTTCTCTCTTCTATCACTTTCACGGGCGAGCATGTACAAACAGTAACCAACCATTTTGCATAGCATAGCTTTAGTATTAGGCAGTTTGATGATGTTTGTGTATTTGTATGTAGTTTCAAATCAGTTAGCGTGTGCTGTTTTCCAGCTACAGGACCCTGGTCAGGCCGTCCTTCAAAGTTGCCTACAAGCAGGTGACTGCACTGGAGTGGAGGTGCTGCCCAGGCTTTGTGGGAGAGGAGTGCCGTGAAGGTGAGTTTCTTATCTGTGCTTTTTTTTTTCTCTTTCAGATGATGCAACTTTCTCCATTACTGTAGAGGAGAAAGTGGTTTGAGGCTAAGTCTCATAAGGACTGAAATAAAGGCCATGTGTTCAGGACCCATCTGTGTCTTTTTAGCAGCTTTGCCCACATCAGTGCCTCGTTTTATGTTTGATGGCATGTTGTCGGGTAGCTTGCTAATCGTGCTTCTGTGCAGCCCTTTTGATATCACTGTAAAGTTGTTTTGAATAAACATTGAAAGTCTGTTTTTGATTACTTTTGGGAGCACGGACTGCAGTAAAACAACAGTTGAAAGGGATCCCGTGCCCTGCGGTTTTGTACCTTTTCTTTTACGGCCGTGCATTCAGGAGACTTCTGTGCCTGGAAGGAAGATCAGAGACACCAACTGTCTCCCTCTGTATGTCTTCTTTCTTTGTGCATGTCTGTTAAGTGCAGACAGCACACAGTCTGTCTCTCTCAATATCATCATAGCTGTTGGAGTCAAAAGCATGAATGAAAAATGCTCAGAGGAGCGTCCAGCAGAGTAGCTTGTAAAGTGGGAGCGAGTGTAGGTCTCATGATGGGCAGCGCTGCCTCAGGATACCGCAGACCACAGGCTCGGGGCCCAGTAAAGACCAGAATTTTCACCCAGGGGCGAGACACCACAGTCAGCCTTAAGAAACAGACTGTGAGGGTGTTACTCCTCTGTTTATACATGTGTGAGTACATTTATGTGTCCAGTGCTCATGACACTGACTAACACATTTTCTTATGTTGTATTATAAACATTGTAGATGCCTGTAAAATGGTGCTTCAGGCTTCGCTGGCTCAGAGTTATTTTAAATGCAGAGTTTTCTATTAAAACCATTTAGTACATTCGGCAACTTTAACAGTTCTTTGGGGTTAGGCAATGCAGCAATGCCTGTGTCACTGAAAACACTGGCATGATCGGTCCACACATGTCCAAGATTAACAGTTACTTCAATGACTAAGTTTTGCTTATTGGTCATAATTACCGCACCTTGTTCCATTTTGCAGAAATTATTCATTGTTGCACTTGGAGGGCCAAGATTTACCACGAGTTAAGAAAACACACATTATTACTAATGGAATAAACACAGACATTATTACAAAGCCTTTGGAAACCATTATTTGGATTTGCCGTGGATATTATTCCACACAAAGATTAACACATAGCTACATCCGCTGAGTCGGTACTGCCAGAGATTATGGTTCACTTGAGACCAAAGTGGTTGCAGGAGTGTGAATAAGTAATCTGGCTGTTTATTTAACGTTTGCTGAAATGTATTTGCAAGTTCTAATGGCTACAGAGCGGGAGGAAAATTGCCTCCATATGGAGAGACAGAAGGCCACAGTCGAGTCAGCAGGGAGACCTGAAAGACAGAGGCTGATGTCACTGACAGTCTGCTTCACACCGGGGAGAGAAGGAGAGGACACTGAGGGGAGAAAGTTAGGACCAGTGCACAAGAAACAACAAGGTGTTAGAATTGGCAGTGCAGAAACAGCTGTGTAGCAGGAGAAGAAGAAGAGAAGGGAGAAGTGAAGTGTAATGAGGAGGGTTTCTGTCCCACAGGGCTCCAGCTGCTACAAGCTGCCCAGACGGCAGCGAAGCAGAGAGCCGGTTCTGTGGGAAAGTGGCCCCACTGAGATTAATGAGCATGACACTCCTCCACGAGGCCTTTGTAACATACGTGACCGCGCCAGGATCAAGCTACAGCTCCGAAACAAAGACTGGTTCTCCTCATGTAGATTAACAGAAGTAGGTGAATTCATATGCAGTACAAATGTATGTCAGGACTACCTTGGAAATAATAGTTGATAACACCACTGGAGAGCATTTTAAAGTTATACAGCAAACTTTTCTGTTGGCACTCCAAAGAAAGCTTTGTATTAAATGGTTCAACAAACTTACAGGCTGATCATTCTCACTATATTTCACCTTCATGGCTCGGATTCCTGGAGCTGTTACATGTTTCTGTTTGATATCAACTGTTATTGTTGACTGGTTATTGGAAGGGAAGACATGACAATGGCGAAAATAAGTCATGCATCACAACTTCTCGAGAGTCTTTTGAGTATTTTACAGGAAAGAGCTTTTCTAAGAATCAACGAAAATAAACTCATTTGCCTTTTTGTTAAGAGTTAGATAAGGATATTGGTTCCACTTTCAAGCTTTGCTAAATGTGAAGCTACATCCAGCAGCTAAGCTTTGCATAGAGACCTCACAGAAATAACTGGTCCTGGTGAAGAAACAGTGTGGCACATAAAGCAACACATTCTCACTCCAACCTCGTCACATATTGACATGTGGTCATGGAAATTCCACGTCCACATACAATGTGCAAGGTACCCTGAGTGCACTGGTTGTTGACGTTCTGGGACAAGTTCTGCCTGTTACAGACATTGTCTTCTCTCAAAATACACTCCATTTTCACAGGAAATTTGACATTTTAATACAGTCTCTTTCAAAATAAATGCACTACGTTGGTACAATAACGCGAATTGATGTTTTTTTTCCTTCAACAGCAAAAGTGCGTGGTTAGGTTTAGGAAAAAAGAACATGGTTCGGCTTTAGAATCCTACGGGATGCGAACAATGCTCTCTCTGGTGAAAGTCGGTATTTGTTGGACCCATCTACCACCTCACCTGCCTGTCCCAGACTTTCACCACCTTAATGTTCATCCTTATCCCCCTGACTCCGCGGGGCACCGTTAAACTATAACAGCAACCGGCCGCATATCATTGCCAACATTAAAGGATGCCTTTTTTCACTGGTTCCTGACGCCGCAAGTCACTGCCCAAGCGCTGGATTTTGACAACTTCGGAGTGAGATTGGGCTCCATAAATTATCCATAAAACCATAACCTGGCAGTTTCATACTTCAGTTTTGTTTGGAATTACACAAACAGGATGTAACGTGATTGTAGGCAGATTTTGTTACCTTCGTTTTGACCCAGGCTAGCTGTTTCCCCTTGTTTCCAGTCTTTATGCTAAGCTAGGCTAATTGGCTGTAGTTTCACATTTACTACAAAAGCATGAAAGCAAACAAGAGTATTTCCCAACACGTTAAACGCTTCCTTTTAATTGTGGATCTTTTTGGTTGGTAGCAGAGTGTGTGTGTGTGTGTGAGTTTGTGCATTTATCCTTTATGTCTTCATGTCACTCAGCCAACACTGAACATGCAGCTCTGTGTGGCTGCAAACTGCTGCGATGGGGGCTCTGAGCCAGCTGTTTTATCAGAGCGAGAGAGGACAGCCTTAACCAATGAAGATGACATCACCTCTGGCTTTAGTTTGATGGGGTTCTGGCTCCACTTCAGAGGCCCCTGAGGCCCTCAGAGATGTAGAGACAGGGCACATGAAGACGACTGGAGTCCAAGTTAAGTCTGTGTAAGCTGAGGAGATGCTTGTTTCTCTCACCTCCTCACACGCGCTTGTTGTTTTCATCGAAGAAATGAATCATCCTGAAATATTTTCTGTCACACTCTAATATCTTGTTCTTGTGTTACCACCCCTCAGAAAATAGACATTTATGAGGGTGACTTGGGGCACAAAATGTTTTTTTTTTTTTTTTTTTTTTTAGTCCGCTGCAGTCTGAGAGGTGCAGTGCCCAATATAGAGGCCAAATCTGCACTGATGTCAGTGCACATTATCAGTATGTCAGATTTAGGATTCATATTTCTTACCTCTTACCCTTCAAATCAGTCCAAATTGAGGCTTTACACGCAGTTCTATCAATGCATAGAATTGATTAGTTGATCACACAAGTGTAGATTTCTAAGGGGATGCAGAATACACAAAGGGATCACACACACCCAATACAGACATGAAAGTAGCAGAGGACTTTTATTTTGATTAAAGACATTTCCATAACAAATTAATGCAGAAAAGATCACAAATCGGAGCACAAAAAATCACCAGACTGCAGGAAATTAGCTGTTTGATGGTCGAATTTCCATGGTTGATTGACAGAAAAATAATCAGTCTGACAATCAGTTAATCAAGAAATTTTTCAAGCAGAAAGTGCTGCCTTCCTCTTGTTTCTCAGCTGAGAGGATTTTCTGCTTTGCTTTCCCCTATGTGATACTAAACTGAATATATTTGCATATTTGGACTGAATGAGCATTTTCAATACGTTGTGCTCAAGGAAATTAAGAAATTTGCAATGGTCATCTGTCACTATATTTCACACTAAGCAATTAGCCAACAAAATGTTTGACATTTAACATGTAAATCTGCACAAATTTAAAACAGATGCTGTTGTTAATGCTGGTTATTAATCACTTATTTAATGTACTTTAGCAACTATTTCCATAGTGGCTTTTGACTTTAATTTTAAGTCCTTTAGTGGGTTTTCTGCCTCTTGTTTTGCCCCCTGTTATAACCTTCTAACACTCTGACATATTATGGAGCTCATGGCCGAGCCTCTAAGGCTGAGCTGGTCTCAAAGCCTGAATTTTCTGTGTTTGCTAATGGAAAGTGGGTGTTTTCAGAATTCATTTCGTTGACACCCTGACCCGTCAATATTTTTGACAGTCTGGTTTGTGCTGGCTGTGTACGGTGCATCTCAAGATTTACATTTTGCTTTCAGCAGAGCTGTGCTAACACATGACGGCATGGAACACATTTGGGAGAAATGTGTTTGTAATTTCCCCGCTGTTGGCCCCTGCCCCCACCTCCCCACTCCATCACAGCAGCACCCCCCAGCACCCATTTGCACACATGATCATATTAACAGTAGGGATTGTGTGTGAGGGAGCCTCATCTAAGAAGAATAAGGGCTGGGACCTCCCCTGATGAGAACGGTAACCTTTGATCTCATGCAAATGCTCAGGAGAAGAGGTTTAACAAAGTTTAACGCAGGGTGAGACAGCACAGGAGTTTATTTAGAGAAGTTAACGATTAATTTTATTAAAGAAGTGAAAAGGTGGCTGGAAGATTAGGATGTCAAAATGTGCTAATGCTGGTAATGTTACAGCTGTGAAGCTGCTAAAGTCACTGTTTCCCTTCTGCAGCTGGATGAGGAGGAAGTGTGTTGAAACCCATCGTTAGAGGGATTATCTAGAATACCAGCTATATTATATCCTTCAGAAATACCTTTTGAATTCTTCCACTTTTCCATTTTATCATATGCTCTCATCCCCTTGCAGGCCTTTGCTCTTTTGCCCTTGCCTTGCCACTGCTTTTCCTTGCCACTGCCAGGCTCTTTATCTTTTATACTCTCCTGCTTTCCACTTATCTAACTTCCTATGGCCTTTAGATCTGCTGCTCTCCTCTCCTTGGAGTAAAGTGATAAAACAGAACCATATCCCACATGTGTTCCTCCAGCCTGCAACCTCTGCAGAGTGAGGATATGACTGATGTCTCTGTTGCGTCCCTAGTTGTGCTCATATATAGGTCAAACGGTGCCCTCTGACCTGCTAGGAGCTATGGGATAGCTCAGCTGTTCCTGGTCCTGGTCTGATCTGTCTGATGGATGACGCTCTGTGCGTGCTCCTTCTGTGGTTTTTCATTTCTGTCATCAGCTTATCGTTGGGTCTTCCTGCCTCCATTTGTCCCTCTGTCTTTCTGTCTGCAACTCCACACATCTGTTTAAGCTGAGTTGAGCAGGTAAAGTTCCCAAGTTCCTAAAAAGGTTCCTGGAAATGATTGGGAGGTCGATAAGAGCCACATGTGTCCATGAAGGCTGGTGTCAGCTGAAGGTTCTTGCTGTCAGGCAGTCCATTCTCCAGAAGAAAATGTTGGCACTGTACGTTTCTGGGGCGGCACGGTGGTGTGGTGGTTAGCACTCTCGCCTCGCCGGTTCGATCCCGGGCGTGGGAGCCCTTCTGTGCGGAGTTTGCATGTTCTCCCCGTGTCAGCGTGGGTTCTCTCCGGGCACTCCGGCTTCCTCCCACAGTCCAAAGACATGCAGATTGGGGACTAGGTTAATTGGTAACTCTAAATTGTCCGTAGGTGTGAATGTGAGCGTGAATGGTTGTTTGTCTCTATGTGTCAGCCCTGCGATAGTCTGGCGACCTGTCCAGGGTGTACCCTGCCTCTCGCAGGCTCCAGCCCACCCGTGACCCTCAAGAGGATGAAATGGTTAGAAGATGAATGAATGAATGTACGTTTCTGCAAACCACAGATACATAAGTGACACAGTTCTGATTACATGTATGTGAGCTGATGCTGTCATCTGGAGGTGGAAGGGTGGTTGAAGGCCATTATACCTCGGTGAGATGGCAGTCAAGCTGCTGACCACTGTCTGCGACCAACAAACAAAAAAACTGGGTGTTTTGCAGTGACATATCGGGGCATTTTCCAGCTGTGGTTGTGGCGCCAAATTTGGGTATTTTAAGCCAAAACACAATCTGTTCCAAACCAAAACCAAGTGGTTTTTGTGCCTAAAAATAACCGCATCTTATCCACAGCATTGTTGGAGCATAATTAAATGTTAAGTTTGAACATATCTTCTATTTATTTAAATATAAATGTTACATATCCATGGTTTGCTGAAACATACAGTGCCAACATTTATTCTGGCAATTGGGTTGCAGTAGTCAAGACAGGCCAGGAACCTGTCAATGTGTAAGGGTGTGTATATCTACCTGCGTGCCGCCTTCAAGCCCCACTAGGAATTTCCCACTCACTTTTGTTATTTTTACTGAGAAACAAACCCCTATTGTTAGTGCTGGTTTCTCTGATCAACACATGTACCACACTGACGGCTCTGTACCTGTAAGTACAGTGAGGCTTTTAGCAGAATGATAACATAAGCATGCTAGCTCTCAATGACAGTGTTAACATGAAGGATAATGCTTACCATGTTTGGTGAGCACTGTGGTAAACTAAATTAACTTAACATATAAGCATGCTTAACTTTTTTTTACAGTCACACCAAACTGATATCAAAGAATGAGTTGGGACAAACGCTGCGTCGCCTCATGTCACCTGTCTTTCAGCCAAAAAGTTCCCCTTGAACACATGGCAATGACTACAGCCAACAGCCAGCTAGCACATACGCTCTGTCTGCATGAGAGGAAATAACTCTCCACACCAGCAGGTGGCAGTAGTCGGTATTTGTCATTCAAAAAGGGAAACCAGAAAACCCACAGGATAGATTCAAGATGCCAGTCAGCCAGTTAGCACATTTACAACACAACCAGTTGTTGAACGAACAAACGATAATTACTGTGTGCTAGCCAACAATAACGAAAACAATTCTGCAATGTTTCTGCCGAATAATACAATGAGTTTGTTTCAGTCTCACACCCTCTTGACTTCAGTTGTTTGTTTGCTATACACGCTTCCGTTTCTCTTCTCATGTGCTGAGCTTAACAGCCAACCAGAGTGATTTCATTCATAAATGGGCTCCGCCTGGACCAACGCCATTTCAGTGTGCTGAATCAGCCGAATGAATAGAGCTGGCAAGCACCAACCAATGTCCATGGTTTGGGACACACTGTAAAAACTAGGGCAACAGACCCCCAAAGATGGCCCGACACTGACCAACAGCAGACTGACAACTTGGTGTGTCAGGGCCCATAGCGCTCAACACAAAGTACAGATGAAGCTAATGGGAATGTCATTAGTGTTTCAGTTGTTGGAAAACCAAAAATATTTTGACAAGATGATGTCCCTAGAGGAAAAATTTATGAATCACCGAAGTGAATAAAATTAGTCTTCAGGGGTAAATTAATGTCTGTGCCAAATTTCATGACAATCCATCCGATAGTTGTCGAGATATTTCTTTCTGAATCAATGAACCTATTGAATGAATAGCAGTGCCGCCCATGAAACCCTAAACACTAAACATCTACACTCAAGCTTACATCAGAACATCTGTCTTCATAGTTTCTACTTTCTAGCACGGCTCACATGCTCCAGCCTCCAAAATCAGAGATCTCTGCATTTCTAGCCTTGTGTGTTCTCATGTCATATTTAGAATATTTCTGATATGACTAGTAAGCAAGTCATATTCAGCTGCTCTTCATCTTTTTGTTTAATGTGTCTCCACCTCTTTCATTCTCTCAGTTTCATCAGACATTGCTACATCCTCAAAAATGTTGCCCCTGTTTCACTAAATTCACACGCCATCATCTCATAGCACGACGATGACTTTATGTCTGTGCACCAGCAGGGTCGTCCATCTCTAACTGTGACTGATGTGTAGCTAGTGTTTCAACACTGGACGGCGCAGCGTGATGGGACGAGTGGTTGCATTCTGGAGGAAATGATTGAGAAATTAGTGTCTCCTCAGACTGGAAGAGATTCAGCTTCATTGTTTCATGACTGTGCCTGTCATGTAGCAGCATTTGAGGAGAGGAATGTGAGATATTAGCACCTCATTGGGGTTCTCAAGTCCATTATTTAGTCGTTGACCGTGCTTTGTTCTGCATGAAATAATGGCACCATGCATCAAAGTTAATGGGAAATTCCATTAATTGCTAGGTATTTCTTACTTGCAAAATGTTGCAACACTTCAGTTTAAAGAAATGCTGTGTGGCCTGTCAGCTGGCATCATGCTGAAGAATGCTAAATGGTTCCTCTGTGGAGAACTAGACATATTGGTTTTCAAAAAAAAAGCTGCCTTCACCATCCTCCACCAGCCACCGCGGTCAAAGTGGGTGTGTGATTTAGTGAGTGAGAGGGTTTGTGACAGTAGGAGTGTGTGTGTGTGTGTGTGTGGGTGTGTGGGTGTGTGTTCTGTGCCAGTTGTTCTCCATGCCAGCAATAGCTGACCACTTGCTGGCTGGGGCCGACACACAACAGGCTCCTGGGACACAGCCAGCTCTTGGAGGCCGACTGTGGTCTGCACACACAGACATGAACACACACACACACACACACACACACACACACACACACACACACACACACACAGCTTACAGACTGGGCACAAATTTGTCTGTGTATCTTGGGGATGTGTCAGCGACTCCTAAGATGGCCCAAGAAGATGTTTCAATACATCATCCTTCCGTCCTGCTCATAAATACAGACAGAGCGAGCATTTAGTGGCAGTGAAAATGACTGTCCCCAGCTGTGTGCGTCATGGTTTGTTTTGTGGTTGTCTGTGTGTGTGTGTGTGTGTGTGTGTGTGTGTGTGTGTGCGCGCGTATTAAAACTGAGAGAAATTTCGAGTGATTTCTTTGATCTATATCCAAGTCTGATGTAGGAAATGTCTCAACAGACGATGCCCGCAGTCTTTCTTACCCTCTTGCCAAAATATCCTGTGCTGTCTTGTCCTGTAGATCTCACAATAATGGAAGACATGACTCATCAAACAAGTAGTTGTTTTTGTAGTTTGTTAAGTTTGCTTGCTTCCTCTGATGTTTAAAATAAGATTTATCTTCCAAGAGTTTTTAATCTTGTTTACACTCTCATGCTTCGCCTACAGGTCTGCTCCAGTCTCTCCATTTTCATCGCCAGACTTAACACTTGGGCTTATCACATACGACTAATGCCAGCTTTCCTTCCCTATCATGTTATTTATGAACATCTAATCCTTCTGCATGGTGCATTACCCAGCAATCCGATATTTGGTTAATTGCATTTTATGTGATTAAAGTGTCTGTGGTCATTTAAAATAATTCTCACGTGTCTTGTAACACTGCATTTTCTATAAAGACAGAGCATATGTAGTCCTGCCCCCACGAGATGGGAAAACAATTTATTGCTCTCTGCTGACTTTGTACTGAGTAAAGGTGCCTCCTTGTCACTTACGTCTGCTAATAAACAACAAAAACATGCCTAAAAGCTTCTGTGCGGTCAGCCCTGTCTCCTAGCAATTAAGTTTGAAACAGCAAAGATGTTTTGAGGGAAATATAATACTGAGCAAATTACATTTTCTATTAACATAATGACGAATGTTAGTAATTAACATATTTGACAAGTCGTAAAAATGATGACAGCCTACTGAACAAATCAGCAAAATGTTCACCGACAACATATTTCAGTTGCGTTTCACCAAAATAGGCAATCTTGCAATACAGTATCCACTCATAGTGGCTGTTGCATTATTTCATACCTTTTTTATTAACATTTAACCAAAATCACACATTGCCCTATCCTCATTCTCGGAGCCCATCGGCTGTATTCGGCGTCTGACTTCCAGCAGACAGCGATACAGCATCTGGGGGCAGACCCCCGATTTTTTGGCATTCCGGTTTGATTTGGGCGGAGGAGGCAAATTTCCGTTTCCGACTTACGTTTATATATAAGTAAATATGCTGAACAATTGCGATGGATTCAGAGTTTGCAGTGACGGCAATTATGTTCCGCCTCGTTAGTTCACCGCATGGACCGTTTAACCTGGCAAAAAACGTGATTGGTCAATATCACGCGGACTACAAACAGCCTACAACCGGAAACCAGGGCTCTTCCGCTCTTCTTCCGGAGGCAAGATCTCTGGGGTTTGCCTACAGACTCTACATTCACTGAATGTAGAGTCTGTATATAGAGACTACCCTAACCTTAACCAAAGTGCTTTGTTGCCTTAACCTAAGACAGGAGTTTGGACACAAACCCAAAGTTCTGGTGTCAAGGTCTTTGTACACCCGTCATCCTCCACAACCACCTCTGTCCGAAGCCTACGCGGTACATGAGTTTAGAGTTCTGTTAACTGAAAGAGACGTTCTCTAAACATAATCCAGGTAGCAATTACATAACATCCATCCATGCATTTTCAGCTGCTATCCAAGGCCAGATCGTGGGGGCAGCAGGCCAAGCAATGCACCCCAGAAGTTCCTCTTCCCAGTTCCTCCTGGGGGATCCCAAGGTATTCCCGGGCCAGACAAGATATGTAATCACTCCAGTGTGTTCTGGGTCCTCCCTGGGGCCTCCTACCAGTGGGATGTACCCAGAACACCTTTAACAGGAGGCGCCCAGGAGGTGAGATGCCCGAACCACCTTAACAGACCCCTTTAGACACGAAAAGGCATTGAATTACATTGCAACAACAACATTACACACACATAATTCCTTGGAGAAGGGGTTGGTGTGGTGGGATGCACTACTAATAGGGTAAAGAACCCAGAGCTAAGATTTTGTAAGCTACTAAACCAAAAAACTACAAGCAATAAGGTGTGAGGCACCAGCAGTAAG